>NC_091312.1:1414680-1422180 GCF_038502225.1 Cherax quadricarinatus | reverse complement strand
GGAGACAATAACAGATGCAATCTTCCCACCAGGATACCAGATCATGAGGAAAGATAGAAGGGGCAGAGGGGGAGGTGGGGTTGCTCTGCTCGTAAAAAACAGATGGAAATTCGAGAAAATGGAAGGCATAGATGAGACGAGAGAAAGAGACTACATAGCAGGTACAGTTCAGTCTGGGGAACACAAAGTGGTCATTGCAGTGATGTATAATCCACCACAGAACTGCAGGAGGCCAAGAGAGGAATATGAAGAGAGCAACAGAGCAATGGTGGACACACTTGCTGAGGTGGCAAGAAGAGCTCACTCCAGCAGAGCAAAGTTGCTGGTTATGGGGGATTTCAACCACAGGGAGATTGACTGGGAAAACCTGGAGCCACATGGGGGTCCCGAAACATGGAGAGCCAGGATGTTGGTCGTGGTGCTGGAAAACCTCATGCACCAACATGTTAAGGACACTACCAGAGTGAGAGGGGATGATGAACCAGCAAGATTGGACCTTGTGTTCACCTTGGGCAGTTCAGACATTGAGGACATCAAGTATGAGAGTCCTCTAGGAGCTAGCGACCACGTGGTTCTGTGCTTTGAATACATAGTAGAGCTGCAAGTGGAGAGAATAACAGGAGTTGAATGGGAAAAGCCTGACTATAAAAGAGGGGACTACATAAGGTTGAAGAACTTTCTGCGGGAGGTCCAGTGGGACAGAGAACTGGCAGGAAAACCAGTAAATGAAATGATGGAATATGTAACAACAAAATGCAAGGAGGCAGTGGAAAGGTTTATTCCCGAGGGCAACAGTAACAACGGGAAGACCAGAACGAGCCCCTGGTTTACCCGACGGTGTAAGGAGGCAAAAACAAAGTGCAATAGAGAATGGAAAAAGTACAGAAGGCAGAGAACACACGAAAATAGGGAGATCAGTCGCAGAGCCAGGAATGAGTATGCACAGGTAAGGAGGGAGGGCCCAGCGACAGTATGAAAATGACATAGCATCGAGAATCAAGACTGACCCGAAACTGTTGTATAGCCACATCAGGAGGAAGACAACAGTCAAAGACCAGGTGATCAGATTAAGGACAGAAGGTGGAGAACTCACAAGAAATGATCAGGAGGTATGTGAGGAGCTGAACAGGAGATTTAAGGAAGTTTTTACAGTAGAGACAGGAAGGGCTGTGGGAAGACAGCACAGAAGGGAACATCAAGAGGGAATATACCAACAAGTGTTGGATGACATACGAACAACCGAGGAGGAGGTGAAGAAGCTCTTAAGTGACCTTGACACCTCAAAGGCGATGGGACCGGACAACATCTCCCCATGGGTCCTTAGAGAAGGAGCAGAGATGCTGTGCGTGCCTCTAACCACAATCTTCAACACATCCTTTGAAACTGGGCAAATACCTGAGAAATGGAAGACAGCTAATGTAGTCCCCATATTTAAGAAAGGAAACAGAAACGAGGTGCTAAACTACAGACCTGTGTCTCTGACATGTATTGTGTGCAAAGTCATGGAGAAGATTATCAGGAGGAGAGTGGTGAAACACCTGGAAAGGAACAAGATTATAAATGAAAACCAGCATGGGTTCATGGAAGGCAAATCGTGTATCACAAACCTCCTGGAGTTTTATGACAAGGTAACAGAAGTAAGACACGAGAGAGAGGGGTGGGTAGATTGCGTTTTCCTAGACTGCAGGAAGGCCTTTGACACAGTTCCCCACAAGAGATTAGTGCAGAACCTGGAAGATCAGGCGCATGTAACAGGGAAGGCACTGCAATGGATCAGGGAATACCTGACAGGGAGGCAGCAACGAGTCATGGTACATGAAGAGGTATCACAGTGGGCGCCTGTGATGAGCGGGGTCCCACAGGGGTCAGTTCTAGGACCAGTGCTATTTTTGTTATATGTGAACGACATGATGGAAGGAATAGACTGAAGTGTCCCTGTTTGCAGATGATGTGAAGTTGATGAGAAGAATTAAATCGGATGAGGATGAGGCAGGACTGCAAAGAGACCTGGACAGGCTGGACTTGTGGTCCAGTAACTGGCTTCTCGAATTCAATCCAGCCAAATGCAAAGTCATGAAGATTGGGGAGGGGCAAAGAAGACCGCAGACAGAGTATAGGCTAGGTGGACAAAGACTACAGACCTCATTCAGGGAGAAAAACCTTGGGGTGCCCATAACACCGAGCACATCACCGGAGGCACATATCAACTAAATAACTGCTGCAGCATACGGGCGCCTGGCAAACCTGAGAATAGCGTTCCGATATCTTAATAAGGAATCGTTCAAGACACCGTACACTGTGTATGTTAGGCTCATACTGGAGCATGCAGCACCAGTCTGGAACCCACACCTGGTCAAGCACGTCAAGAAGTTAGAGAAAGTACAAAGGTTTGCAACAAGGCTAGTCCCAGAGCTCAGGGGAATGTCGTACGAAGAAAGGTTGAGGGAAATCGGACTGACGACACTGGAGGACAGAAGGGTCAGGGGAGACATGATAATGACATACAAGATACTGCGGGGAATAGACAAGGCGGACAGAGATAGGATGTTCCAGAGAGGGGACACAGGGACAAGGGGTCACAACTGGAAGCTGAAGACTCAGACGAGTCACAGGGACGTTAGGAAGTATTTCTTCAGTCATAGAGTTGTCAGGAAGTGGAATAGCGTAGCAAGTGAAGTAGTGGAGGCAGGAACCATACATAGTTTTAAGAAGAGGTATGATACAGCTCAGAAAGCAGAGAGAGAGAGGACCTAGTAGCGATCAGTGAAGAGGCGGGGCCAGGAGCTGAGTCTCGACCCCTGCAACCACAATTAGGTGAGTACAATTAGGTGAGTACACACACACACATGCTGCTCTTGCTAGCTACCATAGGTAAAGTAATTAAAAGTGGGTCATTGTTTCCATGGACTAATTGTTCGAAGCGAATTGAAAAAGCTGGAATTACTCTAAATTTGTTGACAGTGATAAATATCAAAGTCAGTGTAAAGTAATTATTGCTGTTTGGAAGGACTCAGTGTACGCTAGTCTGTGGGACAGTCGAGGAAGAAGGAATAGACTGATAGACCTTCCTGGTGAATGACAATGGAGAGTGTTATGGTAACAGTCTTGTGAGAGTCAAAATATCTATCTGGGGTTTCTTTACTTCTTTGTCAAAGCCTAGAGTAAGTTTGGAATAGTTTAATATTTGATCTGGAGTTGAGTAAATTGTTTAAGAGTATTCTTGTATGGAGATATTAAGCTGTACGGGGAGATGATAATTTCTTGGTTCTAGTGAGAATATGGGTTCACTTTATCTAGTGCAGATGTGCTTACAGATGTAGTAGTCCTCCAGCTCTTTCCTTATCGTCCCTGACATGATAACGGTTCAGAACTGACCGAAACGTCGCCGGAAGTCTCCTTTCCAAATTATGAGTTGTGGCTTTTCCACTTATTGTTCAGCATTCATTGGTGTAATGGAGACGTCTTCCGAACTTTTCACTGTTGCAACGTTTTTACCTCTGAGGTAGAGCTTTTTCACGTTACGTTTCGCTCTTTGTAGAGCTTACTGACATTTACTCTTCCTTCTTTCAGTTTTGACAGCCGTTTGCTATTTGCGTCCATTTATTTACAATAGATTATTATTTTTTGGGTGTTATTTCCGTAATTAAATATGCAAATGGTGTATTGATAATAGTATCCTCTTGTCGTCCATCCCGGTGGTAAATCCCTACCAAGTTTGCAAGAGCAGGATCAAGCGAGGAGCAGCCAGCATACAATACCAGTATTTTGTGTCTGCCTTAATTACGCTCTCGCGAATTTTCCGAACAGATGTTCTATCAGTTCGGTGTATGTTTAAGGATTGCTGCTGGTGGGGCCTTGGTGTTGGTGGGGAATTTAGGTGGTGCTGGTGGGGTGTTGGTGTTGGTGGAGGATTTAGGTGGTGCTGGTGTGGTGTTGGTGTTGGTGGAGGATTTAGGTGGTGCTGGTGGGGTGTTGGTGGAGGATTTAGGTGGTGCTGGTGGGGTGTTGGTGGAGGATTTAGGTGGTGCTGGTGGGGTGTTGGTGGAGGATTTAGGTGGTGCTCTAGTTAACTGCTACCTTCATCTTTCCAAACACAAAAAACTGACTCTGTCGTATTAAATGGAGAGAGAGAGAGAGAGAGAGAGAGAGAGAGACAGAGAGAGAGAGAGAGAGAGAGAGAGAGAGAGAGAGAGAGAGAGAGAGAGAGAGAGAGAGAGAGAGAGAGAGAGAGAGAGAGAAATACCTTTGATATAACGTTGAAGGCTTTCGAGAGTTTTCCTGTTCTCGCAACCCGGCCCTGGGGCAGGCTAATCTGGTGCTTGCTTGATCATCTAGGCTTTAGCTGCCGGAGACCCGCTGGTCCATATATCCATAACAGCCTGGTTGATCTGTAGCTTGCCTGGGAGAGGTATATGTTCAATTTCCTCCTGAAAGCTTCTACACTTGTTCCGTCAGTATTTCTGATATTTTGTCGCAGTGTTAAAGAGTCTAGGGCTACAGATGTTGATACAATATTCTCATATTGTACCTGCGGCGCCTCTGTTTTCCACTGGGTTTATTTTATATTTCCTCCCATTTCTCACTCCAGTATGTTGTTATGACATTGTACAGATTTGGGACAAGGTCGTCAAGTCAAGAGATGGGTAGTAAGAAGGAAAATAAAGCCGTCAAAATATGTTTGGGTGGAGGTGATTGAAGTAGGTGTATAATCTGCGTGCAGATGATGGGAAAAACAGGAGTGTGGAGGTAAGGTGGAGGAGTGGGGACGGCAGTGGAGGGGAAGTGGAAGGGGCATTACAACCGTTGTAGTTGACGTCACTTACGACCAATAAAGCGACGTATAAAGTGCTCGTATCGCCTTTATTGCCGCAGACAAGGTGAATTTTAAGTAGGGGGGCCGTGCCCCCTTTTCAAGATCCGCCCCCTCACTCATCTCCGTCCCTCATGTCTGCCCCTCACCTCCGTCCCTCCCTAACTCCATGACCCCCTTACCTCCGTCCCTCCCTTACTCCCAGAGCCCCTCATTTCCGTCCCTCCCTCACATCCTGAGCCCCTTACCTCCGTCCCTCCCTCACGCCCTGAGCCCCTCACCTCCGTCCCTCCCTCACGCCCTGAGCCCCTCACCTCCGCTTCTTCAGCAGTAGGTCCAGCTGCCAGATTTGCAAACATTATTTGCGTTTGCTACCTTTAACTTTGATATTGCTTTCACTGGTTTCGAGTTTTCCTTCTCCTACAGCCCAGCTCTGGGCCAGGCTTGTCTGGCTCTTCCCTTGCTGCTGGTGTCCCACTGGCCCATATATCCATCGCAATTTGGTTGATCTGCATTTGGCGGAGGTACTTTTCCAGTTTCCTCTTGAAAACTTCTACGCTTGCTCCGGCAGTGTTTCTGATATTTTCTGGTGAGATGTATAACCTCGGATACCGGATGTTGATACAGTGTTCTCTTATTGTGCCCATGACGCCCCTGCTCTTCACTTGATACATTTTATTATTTTCTCCCATATCTCTCGCTCCAGTATGTTATGGCAGTATTCAGATTTGACGCTAATCTTTTTACTTTGATATTCTTGTCAAGTATATATTACCATGTATCTCTTCTCCATTCTAGTGAATAAATATTTAAAAGTTTGTAGAGTTCCCAGTAATTTAGATGTATTATTGGGTCTATGCGGGTCATAAATAATCTCTGTATCTGTTCCAACTCTGTATCTTTTGTCCTAACTGGAGCCGTCAACACTAAGCAGTACTCAACAGACGGGAGTACAAGTAATTTGAATAGTGTCACCAGAGGTATTATTTCCTTTTTTTTAAAGTTCTCATTATCCACCCTGTCATTTTCCTGGGCTTTGCAACATTTCCATTATTGTTATTTAAAAGAAAGGTCAGCTGATATGATTACACCAACGTCATTCACACATTCCTCTCGTTCTGTTTAGTGTTCTTGTGTTTTGTATATAGTTCCCCCTTTGAGCTCTTCATTCTTTCTATGTCTAAATAGTTGGAATTTGTCGCCATTGAACATCATGTTATTCTCTATTGTCCATTGGAGGTAGAATTTGCTTATATCTTCTAGCAGTTTTTCAATGTCTTTACCGAAGGTGAGTCAGTTCCTGATCATCCGGGCTGACATACATTAGACGGCGTGTGGCTAACACCAATATCCTGCTTGATCAGGCCATCCATCGGGAGGTCTGGTCTGGGACCTGGCCTCCCGATGGATCTTTCTACTTTTTTTACTGCGTCTGTATAGCTGGTCCTGCTGCTACTGCTTTTATTGCTGCATCTATATAGCTGTCTTCTGCTGCTTCTATTGTTGCCTGTGTATAACTGCTGAGTTTGTTGCTGTTGTTTCCTTTGCTCCGTCTGTTTCTGCCTTATTGTTTCGTGCTGTTGCTACTGAAGTTTACATTGGTTCGTTTACTGTTGTTACTTCTATTTTTGCGACTGTTGCCAGTGGTGGTGGTGATGTTGTTAATGCTGGTGCTGGTGCTGCTGCTGTTGATGGTGCTGTTTATGCTGGTGGTGGTGCTCGGGCTACTACTGGTGGTGGCGGTAGTGCTGCTACTGGTGATGGTGGTGGTGTTACTGCTACTGGTGGTGGTGGTGGTGGTACTACTACTATTACTACTACTACTACTACTACTACTACTACTACTACTACTACTACTACTACTACTACTACTACTACTACTGCTACTACTACTACTGCTACTACTACTACTGCTACTACTACTACTACTACTACTACTACTGCTACTACTACTACTACTACTACTACTACTACTACTACTACTACTACTACTACTACTACTACTACTTCTACTACTACTACTACTACTACTACTACTACTACTACTACTACTACTACTACTACTACTTCTACTACTACTACTGCTACTCGTACTACTGCTACTCGTACTACTGCTACTCGTACTACTACTACTTGTACTACTACTACTACTACTACTACTACTACTACTACTACTACTACTACTACTACTTCTACTACTACTACTGCTACTACTACTACTGCTACTACTACTACTACTACTACTAATACTACTACTACTACTACTACTACTGCTGCTGCTTTTGCTGCTTTGATTCAAGCGAAGAAAATAATAATAATAATAATAATAATAATAATAATAATAATAATAATAATGATAATAATAAGGGGGAACTAATAGTCATTAGTTTCAGTGGTCAGTGAACGTAACAAAAATATTGTGTTTAGGATTTTAGGAGAACTTTGGTGGCTGTGGTGGACGCTGATCGCGACTTCAGTTAGTGCAGTAATTACACAAACTCAACCCATTACAGGAAACACGTCTAACTTTTTCGTTGCAATACAGTTGTGTTTGTGTGTGTGTGTGTGTGTGTGTGTGTGTGTGTGTGTGTGTGTGTGTGTGTGTGTGTGTGTGTGTGTGTGTGTATATGTGTATGTGTGTGTGTATGTGTCTGTGTGTACTCACCTAGTTGTACTCACCTAGTTGAGGT
>NC_091312.1:1402180-1409680 GCF_038502225.1 Cherax quadricarinatus | reverse complement strand
AGT
Organism: Cherax quadricarinatus; assembly: GCF_038502225.1. NCBI lineage: Eukaryota > Metazoa > Arthropoda > Malacostraca > Decapoda > Parastacidae > Cherax > Cherax quadricarinatus. Next base: position 1,409,677 of record NC_091312.1, on the reverse strand, counting down.
CAAAAACTAGGTGTACTAGAGAATGGAAAAGGTACAGAAGACAGAGAACTCAGGAAAATAAAGAGATTAGCCGAAGAGCCAGAAACGAATATGCACAGATAAGAAGGGAGGCTCAGAGACAATATGAAAATGACATAGCATCAAAAGTAAAGACGGACCCGAAGCTGTTGTACAGCCACATCAGGAGGAAAACAACAGTCAAGGACCAGGTAATCAGACTGAGGAAGGGTGATGGGAAATTCACAAGAAACGACCGAGAGGTATGTCAGGAGCTCAACACAAGATTTAAAGAGGTATTCACAGTGGAAACCAGTAGGATTCCAGGAAATCAGAACAGGGGGGCACACCAGCAAGTGCTGGATGAGGTACATATAACCAAGGAGGAGGTGAAGAAGCTGCTATGCGAACTTGACACCTCAAATGCGGTGGGACCAGACAACATCTCTCCATGGGTCCTTAAAGAGGGAGCAGAGATATTGTGTGAGCCATTAACAAAGATCTTCAACACATCATTTGAAACTGGGCAACTCCCTGAGGTATGGAAAATGGCAAATGTAGTCCCAATTTTTAAAAAGGGAGACAGACATGAGGCACTAAACTACAGACCTGTATCACTAACGTGTATAGTATGCAAGGTCATGGAGAAGATCATCAGGAGGAGAGTAGTGGAGCACCTGGAAAGAAGCAAGTGTATAATTGACAACCAGCACGGGTTCAGGGAAGGAAAATCCTGTATCACAAACCTACTAGAGTTTTATGACAAGGTGACAGAAGTAAGACAAGAGAGAGAGGGGTGGATCGACTGCATATTTTTGGACTGCAAGAAGGCCTTCGACACAGTTCCTCACAAGAGGTTACTGCAAAAGCTAGAGGATCAGGCACACATAACAGGAAAGGCACTGCTATGGATCAGAGAATACCTGACAGGGAGGCAACAACGAGTCATGGTACGCGACGAGGTGTCAGAGTGGGCGCCTGTGACAAGCAGGGTTCCACAGGGGTCAGTCCTAGGACCTGTGCTGTTCTTGGTATATGTGAACGACATAACGGAAGGGATAGACTCAGAAGTGTCCTTGTTTGCAGATGATGCGAAGTTAATGAGAAGAATCAAATCGGATGAGGATCAAGCAGGACTACAAAGAGACCTGGACAGGCTACAAGCCTGGTCCAGCAACTGGCTCCTTGAATTTAACCCTGCCAAATGCAAAGTCATGAAGATTGGGGAAGGGCAAAGAAGACCGCAGACAAAATATAGTTTAGATGGCCAAAGACTGCAAACCTCACTCAAGGAAAAAGATCTGGGGGTGAGTATAACACCGAGCATATCTCCTGAGGCGGACATCAATCAGATAACTGCTGCAGCATACGGGCGCCTGGCAAACCTACGGATAGCGTTCCGATACCTCAGTAAGAATTCGTTTAAGACTCTGTATACCATTTACGTCAGGCCCATACTGGAGTATGCAGCACCAGTTTGGAATCCACACCTAGTCAAGCACGACAAGAAATTAGAGAAAGTGCAAAGGTTTGCAACAAGACTAGTCCCAGAGCTGCGGGGATTGTCCTACGAAGAAAGGTTGAGGGAAATCGGCCTGACGACACTGGAGGACAGGAGGGTCAGGGGAGACATGATAACGACATATAAAATACTGCGCGGAATAGACAAGGTGGACAAAGACGGGATGTTCCAGAGAAGGGACACAGACACAAGAGATCACAATTGGAAGTTGAAGACTCAGATGAATCAAAGGGATGTTAGGAAGTATTTCTTCAGTCATAGAGTAGTCAGGCCGTGGAATAGCCTAGAAAGTGACGTAGTGGAGGCGGGAACCATACACAGTTTTAAGGCGAGGTATGATAAAGCTCATGGAGCAGGGAGAGAGAGGACCTAGTAGCAATCAGCGAAGAGGCGGGGCCAGGAGCTGTGAATCGACCCCTGCAACCACAAATAGGTGAGTACAAATAGGTGAGTACACACACACACATACACACTGCCGAGTAAACCTCACCAAATGAACATTCTTGTTTTTCTAACCTCGATAAACCGCCCGGGATTGGCCAGCGGTTAAATTTGCTTGCAATCATGTCTTTTGCTTTGGCTGGTGACCTCTCTTGACCCCCGTCACTGTGGGATAGGAGAAGGCGAGGTAAGGCGGACTGAGGCAGAGCACTGTGACAGAGGTGCGAGCGACAAGGGATCAAGAAACGATGGGATGGTTTGAGAAACATAATATATACCGTAATATTCAGTGTTTGGTGTAATTCTGAAAACTTTCTCTGGGTTATTACTCTCTCTCATAACTGCTCCATGAACAGTCATACTATTTCGTGGCTTATTTTCGCTAACAGTGTACTGAAGCTTTCTTCAAGACTAAGAGGTAAATATAAGTGATGGAATTTGCTTTGGATTTCCATAAATGATGAAAATCGTACTTTGAGTGTCTTAATTTTTCTGGAGTGATGACAGTTCTTGCTGTGCAAAACTTACTTACTTGCAAACTAACATTTACTTCCCGAGGAGGTGGCGTATAGTATCCATTATGGGATGAGCTTCGCGTTACATTAAGCAGCCAAAACTGGCTGCTCAGCAGCCACTGAGAAGGTATCTTTAACTGTTCTCTCGTGAGTCAAACCTCACACAGCTTCTACGTCACTATTGTCATCGTTAGTAAGTGCCCTCCTTAGACGTCTCGTGTACCTTCCTGGCTTCTGCAGTAGTTCTCCGACATCCAGACTGAGTTTACATCCTGGGATACATATCGTCTCGTTCTTAAACTCTGGAATTTGCATATTCTCAATATTTCAACTTAAGTTTTTTTTTTTTTTTTTTTTTTTTTTTAAGTGATCGAGTGCAAAATTTTTTGACGATAAATTCAATGAATACGCCGAGGGATAATACGTAGGAAGGAATCACCTTTTCTTTATAAGGGAAAATACCAACAGACTCCTAACTGTATTTAAGTGGGAATGATAAGATAGTTTATCATCAGTCTAGTTGTGATACCTACGACAGGTACCAGCCAGGAGGCCTAGTCTAGTGTCATATCGAGGGGGGGCACTGACCCCTGATATCATTTATCAAGTAACCGTCTTCAAGTGTAACATCTTTCACTTACCTTTTAGTCCTGTGACAACAGTATTTACCACCCTGTGTGCCACTCCCCGGAAGTTTTTAAATATCGGTCTCCTCATAATTGTTATTCTCACAGGAGTCTTTATTTGTGGAAATGTAAAAGTTTATTTCTTTAGTACGTATCGGGCTTTAATTTGTATCATATTGTCTGGAAGTTTAGGTTTTCATATCTTGGTTGTTGTGCTTTCTAAATTTTATCCCTTAGTTGTAATTGTTGAGTAGTGATTAACATTTTTTTCTATTTGCAGGTAAGTCGTTCAAAACCAAGAACAGATCGGCATCCAGCTTATGTAAGTACTCACTATATATATATATATATATATATATATATATATATATATATATATATATATATATATATATATATATATATATATATATATATATATATATATATATATATATATATATGTCGTCCCGAATATGTAAAACTGGTCAATTAGCAAGAACTCATTTAAAATTAAGTCCTTTCTAAAAATTTCTCTTATACGTTTAAAGATATATTTTTTTCATTAATGTTAAGGTAAAAATTTTAAATTTTGCTCCAAAAGAATCTTAAAAAACTTACCTAACCTTATTATAACAAGAGCAATTTATTTTAGCCTAACCCAACTAAATGTATTTTAAATACGTTTAAAATAATTTAGTACTAAACAAACACAATCAAATATATTTTTTTTTCGTTAGGTTTAGAATGATTTTGGCGAAATTATTGCATAAACAAATTTTCACTTGTCCTATATGGCAAGATGAACGTTGCTATTTAAGCCAAGATCGCAAGTTCTGCCTATTCGGCACGACATGTATATATATATACATATATATAATATATATATATATATATATATATATGTATATATTATATATATATATTTTTATATATACATACAAGACAGTGATGGAGTGAATGATGGTGAAAGTTTTTCTTTTTCGGGCCACCCTGCCTTGGTGGGAGACGGCCGATGTTTTAATAAAAATATATATATGCAGAACAATCAATGTGAAAAAATAGTGAAATTCCAAGCGCTTTCTTCACTTCTCACATTATCATAGTTCCTTGATACCTTTGATATACCTTTGAAGAATTTCGAGAGTATATCTACTCTCTTAGCCCGGCCATGGGCCAGGCTCGTCTGGTGCTTGCCTGGTCAACCAGGCTGTTGCTGCTGGAGGCCCGCTGCCTCACATATCCATCACAGCCTGGTTGATCTGGCACCTGGTGAAGATACTTGTCTAGTTTCCTCTTGAAGGCTTCTACACTTGTTCCAGCAGTGTTTCTGATATCTTCTGGTAAGATGTTGAAAAGTCTGGGACCCCGGATGTTGATACAGTGTTCCCTTATTGTCTCCACCGCACCCCTGCTCCTCACTGGGTTTATTTTACACTTCCTCTTATATCTCTCACTCCAGTATGTTGTTATGGCAGTGTGCAGATTTGGGACCAAGCCCTCGAGTACTTTCCAGGTATATATTATCATGTACCTCTCTCGCCTCCGCTCCAAGGAGTACATGTTCAAGACTTGCAGGCGTTCCCAGTAGTTTAGGTGCTTTACTGGCTCAATGTGAGCCGTAAACGATCTCTGTATTTGTTCCAGCTCCGATATTTCTCCTGCCCTGAACGGGGCCGTCAGCACTGAGCAATATTCTAAGTGAGGGAGCACTAGCGATTTGAAGAGTGTCACCATTGGCATTATTTCCCTTGTTTTGAAAGTTCTCAATACCCGTCATCTTCCTGGCTGTCGTGATCTTTGTCTTGTTATGGTCTTTAAAAGAAAGGTCCGCTGACATAATTATTCCCAGGTCTTTTACGTGTTCCTTACGTTCTATTTGGTGACCCTCTTGAGTTTTGTATATAGTGTTCCTTTCGAGTTCTTCGTTCTTTCCATACCTAAACAGCTGGAACTTATCACCACTGAACGTCATGTTGTTTTCCACTGCCCACTGGAAAACTCTGTTGATAATGTGAGAAGTCACGAATGTTCGTGGAATTTCACTATTTTTTCACAGTGGTTGCTCTGATTATTGTGATATCGCCTGAGGGTGAGGGTCCCCAGGACAGTTCTAGAGGTGGTCCCTCCCTATATATATATATATATATATATATATATATATATATATATATATATATATATATATATATATATATATATATATATATATATATATATATATATATATATATTATATATATATATATATATATACATATATATATACATATATATATATATATATATATATATATATATATATATATATATATATATATATATATATATATATATATAATTATATATATATATAATTTATGCGTATAATTTATTTAGCCAGTGATACAGGGCAGGGCAGAGCAGGGCAGGGCAGGGCAGGGCAGGGCAGGGCAGGACAGGGAAGGTGGAGGCGTATACACTAAATTTCAATTAACAAACTACAAAATAAGATCAGTGTAATAGATTACAGGATGTATGAAAATTATGCTAATTACTTTGCAAGTTAAGCATAAAATAATACACCTGGAACTCGTAAATTTTAATGTGATTATATTTTAACTACTGCGGGTACATAATGCATGACCAACCACGGAATTGTGCTAGAATTATACTCTAACATTATGCCTCTGGAAAATGATCATATAAGCACTGATAATTATGAATAATTAAATAAACTCTGTTAATTATATCTTAGAATCATATTTTTAGTTTTGTTAAACCTAGAATTTGTATATATATATATTTATATATATATATATATATATATATATATATATATATATATATATATATATATATATATATATGCAAACAATCGCAGACGAGCGATCTTAACTATGCAAGACAAGCCACGGGGGTGGAAATTTTTAGCTCAAGCACTTTCACACTTCTCAGTGCATCATCAGGAGCTGTGCAATGTTGCAGGGCAGCAACCAAAGCAGGGAGAGATCCCAGAGTAGCGTAGGTGTCACTGGCCATTGCACAGCTCCTGATGATGCACTGAGAAGTGTGAAAGTACTTGAGCTAAAGATTTCCACCCCCCCGTGGCTTGTCCTGCACACACACACACACACACACACACACACACACACACACACACACACACACACACACATATATATATATATTTATATATATATATATGTCGTGCCGAATAGGCAGAACTTGCGATCTTGGCTTAAATAGCAACGCTTATCTTGCCATATAGGACAAACGAAAATTTGTGTATGCAATAATTTCGCCAAAATCATTCTAAACCTAACGAAAAAAATATATATCATTGTGTTTGTTAAGTATTAAATTATTGTAAACATATCTAAAATATATTTAGTTGGGTTAGGCTAAAATAAATTGCTCTTGTTAGAATAAGGTTAGGTAAGTTTTCTAAGATTCTTTTGGTTCAAAATTAAAAATTTTTACATTAACATTAATGAAACAAATATATCTTTAAACGTATAAGAGAAAATTTTAGAAAGGACTTAATTTTAAAGGAGTTCTTGCTAATTGACCAGTTTTACATATTCGGCACGACATATATATATCTATATATATATATATATATATATATATATATATATATATCTATATATATATTTTTTTTTTTTTTTTTTTTTTTTTTTTTTTTTTCAACAAGTCGGTCGTCTCCCACCGAGGCAGGGTGATATTGGCAGTTTGGAGGGATATGTTGTGTATCTCTATATATATATATATATATATATATATATATATATATATATATATATATATATATATATATATATATATATTATTGTACCCACGGAACAAGTGGTATTGATCAGTAACAACACTGCCCTAGCCAAGGAGTCGAACCCATGCAGTTTTGGTCCGCCTCATGGTGAGAGAAAACGCATGACGCTTTAGACCACTTTCTCTCACCATGAGGCGGGCAAAACAACGTGGGGTCGACTCCTTGGCTAGTGCAGTGCTGCTATATATATATATATATATATATATATATATATATATATATATATATATATATATATATATATATATATATATATTATCCCTACAGTCTTCCTCATCCCCTCCATCACCGTCTCCCTGCTTCCAAATCATGTATGTTTATATCACGCGATTTTTTTTTTGTCACGCTAGGCTGGGTCATAATACCAGTAGCTGATCTTAAGATCTACGAGATCATTTTCTTCATGTCCTTCTAGACGTTCATCCTGCCCTCGTTCCGTAGTTGCTACTTCGCTGTTAAACCTCTGATTACAAGTCTTAATTACTCAAGGAAGGGATCAATAAATTTTCGATCGCTCTTAACCTCCCTAAGTATCACTGGCAGGAGGATTAAACCTATGAGTTGCTCTTCCTACTCACTAGCATCAAGGATCATGCTAGTAAGGGG
>NC_091312.1:1194680-1397180 GCF_038502225.1 Cherax quadricarinatus | reverse complement strand
ATGGAGGTGTCATATGTTGACTCTGCCTCCCATTATCCTCCCCATGTATGTATTTTAGTTACTATCTATAAATGTAAGTAACTAGGTATATTAACGTCTATGTAATCAACCCTAAACCCAATGTCTTAGGCCGAATGATTTGTCAGAATGTCTTATTACATAGATCGTTTGAAAACAGACTCACGTAGGAGCGTTTTATGAGGACAGTCAGGAGTCATGTTAATTGGGGACTATTACCATCCTTACCTGTCAGAGGGACGCCGAGGGTAAAGTGTATTGCTGGTGCCGCCTAGCATAGTCTCTCCCTGTCTTCACACTCCCCTCGTTACATCCCTCCCCTTGTTCCCTTTCCACTGATAGCAACTCAGGCTCTGCTGCAACGAAAACTTTGAAGCTGTCGTGGCCACTAAATCCAAAATGGAATGCTTGACGATATCATCATCGGCCTACTGGAGTCTTCCAGCTTGAGCTGTGATAGAAGATGACAGAAAACATAGTCAGTTTTTCGTTCTCACAGTATAACTATCATACAGAATAAGGTGGTTGTGTACTGTAGATGTTCACACTATGTAACTTTTAATTGCAGAATTAGGTAGCTACACACTGTAGGCGTTCCCAACCAAGTAACTGTCATACAGAATAAGGTAGTCGTACACTGCAGGTGTTCCCACTATGTAACTCACCCAGAATAGAGGCGCCGTACTCTGCAGGTGTTCTCAATTTTGATTAAAAAAACGTCACCTGGACATGGCAGCCTCCGCACTTTCCCACTCGTGAAAGACGCGAGGATTCCTCAGGATGCGTTATTTTTTCTCTTCGGCAGTTTTAATTAGCGGGAGGAGGAGGAGGAGGAGCAGTAACAACAGCTGGAGCAGCAACACCAAATATTGCGAGTACGGACAGAAAACCTGGGTTGGACATCGGAATGATGGATGTGAGAGAGTTTGTGTTTGAGGGTAGTAATCTTGGGAAGTTGTGGACTTACGTGTGCCTTGTGTACTTGTTAGGTCCCATGTACCCCCGTGAGATCACCTTGTAAACACTGTGAGGTCCCCGTGTACCCCTGTGAGATCCCCGTGTACACCTTGTGAGGTCCCTATATACACCCTGTGAGATCCCCGTGTACGCCCTGTGTGGTTCCCGTGTACCCCTGCAGACCCTTGTGAGTTCCTCGTATACCCTTGTGAAGTCCCTGTGTACCCTCTGTGTGCCCTTGTGAGGTCCCTGTGTACCTCTGTGACATCTCTGTGTCCAACATCATAAAAATCTTTGAAAGAGTTAAGAATAAGAATAAAAAAGGAGGAACACTGCAGCAGGCCTGTTGTCCCATACTAGGCAGGTTCTTCACAGATCCATCCCACTAATAGAATATTTGCCCTCATAAGAACATAGGAACATAAGAAATAAGGAACACTGCAACAGGCCTACTGGTCTATGCGAGGCAGCTCCAATTCTCCCCACCGGCTTAAGGCAGTGCCTTGACCTAGTGAGGTCAGACACGTCACTTAAGGGAGGAGCGCTGCATCCGACCTAGTAGCTAGTCAGGTCCATTTTAGAACTTACCCACACCCACTCATAAGAACATAAAGAACACAAGAAAGAAGGAACACCGCAGCAGGCTCACCGACCCACGGATTAGCCCAATGACCCACCTAGCCAGGTCACTTCCAATTAAGGAAGGAGCACGGCATCAGACCTAGTAGCACAAGCTAGTCGGTCCAACTCACACCCACCCACACCCACTCATGTATTTATCTAACCTATTTTTAAAACTACACAATGTTTTAGCCTCTATAACTGTACTGGGGAGTTTGTTCCACTCATCCACAGCTTTCCCGTGCTTTCCTATATCTTTCCTGAATCTGATTGCAAACCATTCGGACTCCCAAAAATTGCACAATCCAGGGCAACATGGTTTCAGAGCAGGTCGCTCCTGCCTTTCGCAACTACTGGATCACTATGATATGGTCTTGGATGCAATGGAAAACAAACAGAATGCGGATGTATATACACATATTTTGCAAAAGCCTTTGACAAGTGCGATCATAGTGTAATAGCACACATAATGCGTGCTAAACGGATAACTAACAAAGTAGGCAGATGGATCTTCAACTTTCTAACCAATCGAACACAAAGAGTAGTGGTAAACAGTTAAATCGTCAGCTGCCATAGTGAAGAGCTCTGTTCCACAAAGTAGAGTACTCGCCATTATCCTGTTACTCATTCTCATATCAGACCTAGACAGAGATGTAAACCATAGCACCGTATGATCCTTTGCAGACGACACTAGGATCTGCATGAGTGTCAACCATTAAGGACACGGCAAAGCTCCAAGAAAATATAAACCAAGTTTTTCAATGGGCAACGAAGAACAATATGATCAATGAAGACAAATTCCAACTACTCTATTATAGAAAACTGAAGGAAACAATAGCTAGACCTGAGTATACCATAAACTCTAGTCACACAATAGAGCGGAAAAGTAATGTGAATGACCTGGGAGTGGCAATGTCTGAGGATCTTACCTACAAGGACCACAACAATGCCACTATCACATCTGCGAGGAAACTGATAGGATGGATAATGAGAACATTCAAGACAAGAGATGCCAAGCCAATGATGATCCTTTTTAAATCACTTGTTCTCTCTAGGCTGGAATACTGCTGTACATTAACATCTCCATTCAAGGAAGGTGAAATTGCAGAGCTAGAGAATGTACAGAGAACCTTTACTACGCGTATAAGTTCCATCAAACACCTTAACTACTGGGAACCCCTGGAAGCACTTGTACTCACTGGAGCACAGGCGAGAGAGAGATATCATAATCTACACCTGAAAGATTCTGGAGGGACTGGTCCCTAACCTGTACACAGAAATCACTCCGTACGAAAGCAAAAGACTTGGCAGGCGATGAAAAGTAGGGGCGCCACTGGTACACTAAGAGAAAACAGTAATTTTCCGGGGCTCAAGACTGTTCAACAGCCTCCCACCAAATATAAGGGGAATTACCAGTAGAACCCTGGTTGTCTTCAAGAGAGAGCTCGAGAGATACCTAAAGTCAGTGCCGGATCAGCCGGGCTGTGGTTCGTACGTTAGACTACGTGCGTCCAGCAGTAACAGCCTCGTTGATCAGGCCCTGATGCACCAGGAGGCCTGGTCATGGACCGGGCCGCGGGGGCGTTGATCCCCGGAATGCCCTCCAGGTAGACCCCTGAGAGGCCCCTGTGTACCCCTGTGAGACCCCTGTGTACGCCTGAGAGTCCTTGTGTACCAGTCAGAGGTCCCCGTGTACCACTAAGAGATCCTTGTGTACCCCTGAGAGGTCCCGATGTGCCCCTGAGAGATCCCTATGTACCCCCAAGAGGTCCTTGTGTACCCCCGAGAGGTCCCTATGTACTCCTGAGTGGTCCCCATGTACCCCTGAGAGGTCCCTGTGTACCCCTAAGAGGTCCATGTGAACACATAAAAGACTTGGGAATAATTATGTCAGCTGACCTTTCTTTTAAAGAACATAATAAGACAAAGATCACAAAACAGCCAGCAAGATGATGGGGTGGGTATTGAGAACTTTCAAAACAAGGGAATTAATGCCGATGGTGACACTCTTTAAGTCGCTAGTGCTCCCTCATATAGAATGCTACTCAGTGTTGACGGCCCCATTCAAGGCAGGAGAAATATTAGAGCTGGAACAAATACATTGAGCCAGGAAAGCACTTAAATTACTGGAGAAGAGAGAGATGCATGATAATATTTGCCTGGAAAGTACTCGAGGACCTGGTCCCCAATATGCACACTGCCATAACAACATACCGGAGTGAGAGTTATAGGAGGAAGTGCAAAATAAACCCAGTGAGGAGCAGAGGGGCGGTGGGGACAATAAGGGAACGCTGTATCAATATCCGTGGTCCCAGACTATTCAACATCTTACCAGAAAATACCAGAAACACTGCTGGAACAAGTGTAGAAGCCTTCAAGAGAAACCTGGATATGTATCTTCACCAAGTGCCAGATCAACCAAGCTGTGAGGGATATGTGGGGCAGCGGGACTCCAGCAGCAACAGCCTGGTTGACCAGGCAAGCACCAGACAAGCCTGGTCCATGGCCGGGCTCAGAGAGTAGTGAGACTCGAAGCTCATCAAAGGTACCTTACGCTTAATATACCTTTGAAGAATTTTGGGAGTTTATCTACTCTCTGAGCCCGGCCATGGGCCAGGCTTGTCTGGTGCTTGCCTGGTCAACCAGGCTGTTGATGCTGGAGGCCCGCTGCCCCACATATCCATCACAGCCTGGTTGAGCTGGCACCTGGTGAAGATACTTGTCTAGTTTCCTCTTGAAGGCTTCTACACTTGTTCCAGCAGTGTTTCTGATATCTTCTTGTAAGATGTTGAAAAGTCTTGGACCCCGGAGGTTGATACAGTGTTCCCTTATTGTCTCCACTGCACCCCTGCTCCTCACTGGGTTTATTATACACTTCCTCTAATATCTCTCACTCCAGTATGTTGTTATGGCAGTGTGCAGATTTGGGACCAAGCCCTCGAGTACCTTCCAGGTATATATTATCATGTACCTCTCTCTCCTCCGCTCCAATGAGTGCATGTTCAAGACTTGCAGGCGTTCCCAGTAGTTTAGGTGCTTTACTGGCTCAATGTGAGCCGTCAACGATCTCTGTATTTGTTCCAGCTCCGATATTTCTCCTGCCCTGAACGGGGCCGTCAGCACTGAGCAATATTCTAAGTGAGGGAGCACTAGCGATTTGAAGAGTGTCACCATCGGCATTATTTCCCTTGTTTTGAAAGTTCTCAATACCCACCCAGTTATCTTCCTGGCTGTCGTGATCTTTGTCTTGTTATGGTCTTTAAAAGAAAGGTCCGCTGACATAATTATTCCTAGGTCTTTTACGTGTTCCTTACGTTCTATTTGGTGACCCTCTTGAGTTTTGTATATAGTGCTCCTTTTGAGTTCTTCATTCTTTCCATACCTAAGCAGCTGGAACTTATCACCATTGAACGTCATGTTATTTTCCACTGCCCACTGTAAAACCCTGTTTATGTCTTCCTGTACTTTTTCAGTGTCCTCTACCGTACTGACTTTCATGCTTATTTTAGTGTCATCTGCAAATGATGATACAAAAGTGTGCCGGGTGTTTTTGTCTATGTCTGCTATGAGGATGAGAAACAGCAGAGGTGCCAGGACAGTGCCTTGAGGCACTGAGCTTTTGACCTCGCTGATGCTGGATCTTGCTCTGTTCACTACTACTTTTTGTGTTCTGTGTGTTAGGAAACCGAAAATCCATCTGCCTACCTTCCCCGTAATGCCCATGGCCTTCATTTTGTGCGCTATCACTCCATGATCGCATTTGTCAAACGCCTTTGGAAAATCTGTGTAAATCACATCTGCGTTTTGGTCGTCTTCCAGTACCTCCGTAATTCTGTCATAATGGTTCAGCAGCTGTGACAGACATGATCTTCCTGCTCTAAAACCATGCTGGTTCGGGTTATGTTGGTTGTGCTGGTCCATGAAATTTGTAATCTGCCGTTTCATCACTCTATCGAAGATTTTTATGATGTGAGAAGTTAGGGCTACTGGTCTGTAATTTTTAGCTAGTGCTCTACTACCTCCCTTGTGCGATGGAGCTATGTCTGCACTCTTTAAGGCCTCCGGTATTTCACCTAGATCCAGGTCCTTTCTCCAGAGAATACTGAGGGGTCGTGGTAGTGGTACTTTGCACTTCTTTATAAATATGAGTATTCCATGAATCTGGTCCAGGTGCTGAGTGAGTGGGCATGTTGTCCATTTCTTTTTCGAAATCTATGGGATTTGTACTAATGTCAGTTAGTTGGTCTGTGCGGCCTTCTTCTGGAGTGAAAAATATTTCTGCGTTTTCTACCTTGCTGTCATTTAGTGGGTTGCTGAACACCGACTCATACTGTTCTTTTAGGATTTCACTCATTTCCTGTTCATCGTCAGTATACGAGTCTCCTCTCAGTAGTGGTCCAATTCTACAGGTAGTTCTTAGCTTGGATTTTGCGTAGGAACAGAAATATTTTGGGTTTCTTGCAATATCCTGTATGGCCCTGTATGAAGGTATATCAAAAGTATAAAGGTACCCCTGAGAGGTCCCTGTGTACCCCTGAGAGGTTCCTGTGTACTTATGAGAGGTCCCTGTGCACCTCTGAGAGGTCCCTTGTGTACCCCTAGGAGGTTCCTGTGTACCCGGAGAGGTCCCTGTGTACCCCTGAGAGGTCCCTGTGTACCCCTGAGAGATCCCTGTGTACCCCTGAGAGGTCCCTGTGTACCCCTGAGACAGGCAGGCCCCTGGCTGCCTTCAAGAGAGAGCTGGACAGATACCTAGTCAGTGCCGGATCAGCCGGGCTGTGGCTCGTACGTTGGACTGCGTGCGGCCAGCAGTAACAGCCTAGTTGATCAGGCCCTGATCCATCGGGAGGCCTTGTCATGGACCGGGCCGCGGGGGCGTTGATCCCCGGAATAACCTCCAGGTAACCACCAGGTAACCCCTAAGAGGTCCCTGTGTACCCCTGAGAGGTCCCTGTGTACCCCTGAGAGGTCCCTGTGTACCCCTGAGAGGTCCCTGTGTACCCCTGAGAGGTCCCTGTGTTCCCCTGAGAGGTCCCTGTGTACCCCATAAGTGTCCGGGGCCCAAAACTGTTCAACAGCCTCCCATCAAGCATTAGGGGAATTGCCAATAAGCCCCTGGCTGCCTTCAAGAGAGAGCTGGACAGATACCTAAAGTCGGTGCCGGATCAGCCGGGCTGTGGCTCGTACGTCGGACTGCGTGCGGCCAGCAGTAACAGCCTAGTTGATCAGGCCCTGATCCATCGGGAGGCCTGGTCGTGGACCGGGCCGCGGGGGCGTTGATCCCCGGAATAACCTCCAGGTAACCTCCAGGTAACCCCTGAGAGGTCCCTGTGTTCCCCTGAGAGGTCCCTGTGTACCCCTGAGAGGTCCCTGTGTTCCCCTGAGAGGTCCCTGTGTACCCCTGAGAGGTCCCTGTGTACCCCTGAGAGGTCCCTGTGTACCCCTGAGAGGTCCCTGTGTACCCCTGAGAGGTCCCTGTGTTCCCCTGAGAGGTCCCTGTGTACCCCTGAGAGGTCCCTGTGTTCCCCTGAGAGGTCCCTGTGTACCCCTGAGAGGTCCCTGTGTTCCCCTGAGAGGTCCGTGCCTCTGGACGTACTAACAACTCTTCCTCATAATTTGTGGTTCATTTTCCGTGACATTGTTGTCTGAATGAAATGGTTATAATCACAACCATAATTTTTAAAAGGGTGGACAGGTAAGCCAGTTGAAGGCCTCGGTCAGATGACCGAATGCTCTAGCTGTGGGTCATCATAAGACTAAGACCCTCGTCAGGAAACACTTGTCCTGTTTCCTGACAAATCTTACCTAGCCTAACGTAATTACTGTCTGAAATCTTCGCAGACTGTTAATTAATGCTTGGTGTTTTGGCATGCGTTGAGTGCTTGTTCTCCGTGCCTCGTGCTGCCCTCCGTCGTGCACTAGGAAAGAGGAACATGCGACGGGGAAGACATCGACGCTTTCAAGTAAGAACGAAACGACGTCCATCTTTAGGGAACAACTTGGGTGAGTGTCGAGACGCCACCAGATAACACAGGCGAGGCCATCTTTGCCGTTCCTACTGAGAAATGGGAACGTTTGAACGGCTTACTTGGCTCAGGCTCTGCTCTCTTGCGAGAAACACGTTCTGCTCGCCTCTCCTCAAGTTTGAACTAAGCTATGAAAATTTTAATTATAAAATCTAGTGGAAAAAGGGAAGTTTCCCCTAAGACTGTAGTAAAGTTAGAGGAGAAACGCAATCCTTCCTCGCAACCTTCCTTAGATGGAGGAGGAGGCGGCCTCTCACAGCCTCCAGCTTCACCCTCGGAGGTCACATTGTTAGTCGTAAAACTTCATGAATAAGATTCATGATTATCTCTACAAACATATATTACAGTTAACTGAATCTCAAGAAACTGCAATGAGGACAAGGATGGAAGGACGGAAGGAGCAGTTAGTACTGGTGTGGATGGTTGGAAGGAGCAGTTAGTACTGGTGTGGATGGTAGGAAGGAGCAGTTAGTACTGGTGTGGATGGTTGGAAGGAGCAGTTAGTACTGGTGTGGATGGTTGGAAGGAGCAGTTAGTACTGGTGTGGATGGTTGAAAGGAGCAGTTAGTACTGGTGTGGATGGTTGGAAGGAGCAGTTAGTACTGGTGTGGATGGTTGGAAGGAGCAGTTAGTACTGGTGTGGATGGTTGGAAGGAGCAGTTAGTACTGGTGTGGATGGTTGGAAGGAGCAGTTAGTACTGGTGTGGATGGTTGGAAGGAGCAGTTAGTACTGGTGTGGATGGTTGGAAGGAGCAGTTAGTACTGGTGTGGATGGTTGGAAGGAGCAGTTAGTACTGGTGTGGATGGTTGGAAGGAGCAGTTAGTACTGGTGTGGATGGTTGGAAGGAGCAGTTAGTACTGGTGTGGATGGTTGGAAGGAGCAGTTAGTACTGGTGTGGATGGTAGGAAGGAGCAGTTAGTACTGGTGTGGATGGTAGGAAGGAGCAGTTAGTACTGGTGTGGATGGTTGGAAGGAGCAGTTAGTACTGGTGTGGATGGTAGGAAGGAGCAGTTAGTACTGGTGTGGATGGTAGGAAGGAGCAGTTAGTACTGGTGTGGATGGTAGGAAGGAGCAGTTAGTACTGGTGTGGATGGTTGGAGGGAGCAGTTAGTACTGGTGTGGATGGTTGGAGGGAGCAGTTAGTACTGGTGTGGATGGTTGGAAGGAGCAGTTAGTACTGGCGTGGATGGTTGAAAGGAGCAGTTAGTACTGGTGTGGATGGTTGGAAGGAGCAGTTAGTACTGGTGTGGATGGTTGGAGGGAGCAGTTAGTACTGGTGTGGATGGTTGGAAGGAGCAGTTAGTACTGGCGTGGATGGTTGAAAGGAGCAGTTAGTACTGGTGTGGATGGTTGGAAGGAGCAGTTAGTACTGGTGTGGATGGTTGGAAGGAGCAGTTAGTACTGGTGTGGATGGTTGGAAGGAGCAGTTAGTACTGGTGTGGATGGTAGGAAGGAGCAGTTAGTACTGGTGTGGATGGTTGGAAGGAGCAGTTAGTACTGGTGTGGATGGTTGGAAGGAGCAGTTAGTACTGGTGTGGATGGTTGAAAGGAGCAGTTAGTACTGGTGTGGATGGTTGGAAGGAGCAGTTAGTACTGGTGTGGATGGTTGAAAGAAGCAGTTAGTACTGGTGTGGATGGTTGGAAGGAGCAGTTAGTACTGGTGTGGATGGTAGGAAGGAGCAGTTAGTACTGGTGTGGATGGTAGGAAGGAGCAGTTAGTACTGGTGTGGATGGTTGGAAGGAGCAGTTAGTACTGGTGTGGATGGTTGGAAGGAGCAGTTAGTACTGGTGTGGATGGTTGGAAGGAGCAGTTAGTACTGGTGTGGATGGTTGGAAGGAGCAGTTAGTACTGGTGTGGATGGTAGGAAGGAGCAGTTAGTACTGGTGTGGATGGTAGGAAGGAGCAGTTAGTACTGGTGTGGATGGTTGGAAGGAGCAGTTAGTACTGGTGTGGATGGTAGGAAGGAGCAGTTAGTACTGGTGTGGATGGTAGGAAGGAGCAGTTAGTACTGGTGTGGATGGTAGGAAGGAGCAGTTAGTACTGGTGTGGATGGTTGGAGGGAGCAGTTAGTACTGGTGTGGATGGTTGGAGGGAGCAGTTAGTACTGGTGTGGATGGTTGGAAGGAGCAGTTAGTACTGGCGTGGATGGTTGCAAGGAGCAGTTAGTACTGGTGTGGATGGTTGGAAGGAGCAGTTAGTACTGGTGTGGATGGTTGGAGGGAGCAGTTAGTACTGGTGTGGATGGTTGGAAGGAGCAGTTAGTACTGGCGTGGATGGTTGAAAGGAGCAGTTAGTACTGGTGTGGATGGTTGGAAGGAGCAGTTAGTACTGGTGTGGATGGTTGGAAAGAGCAGTTAGTACTGGTGTGGATGGTTGGAAGGAGCAGTTAGTACTGGTGTGGATGGTAGGAAGGAGCAGTTAGTACTGGTGTGGATGGTTGGAAGGAGCAGTTAGTACTGGTGTGGATGGTTGGAAGGAGCAGTTAGTACTGGTGTGGATGGTTGAAAGGAGCAGTTAGTACTGGTGTGGATGGTTGGAAGGAGCAGTTAGTACTGGTGTGGATGGTTGAAAGAAGCAGTTAGTACTGGTGTGGATGGTTGGAAGGAGCAGTTAGTACTGGTGTGGATGGTAGGAAGGAGCAGTTAGTACTGGTGTGGATGGTTGGAAGGAGCAGTTAGTACTGGTGTGGATGGTTGGAAGGAGCAGTTAGTACTGGTGTGGATGGTTGGAAGGAGCAGTTAGTACTGGTGTGGATGGTAGGAAGGAGCAGTTAGTACTGGTGTGGATGGTTGGAAGGAGCAGTTAGTACTGGTGTGGATGGTTGGAAGGAGCAGTTAGTACTGGTGTGGATGGTTGAAAGGAGCAGTTAGTACTGGTGTGGATGGTTGGAAGGAGCAGTTAGTACTGGTGTGGATGGTAGGAAGGAGCAGTTAGTACTGGTGTGGATGGTTGGAAGGAGCAGTTAGTACTGGTGTGGATGGTTGGAAGGAGCAGTTAGTACTGGTGTGGATGGTTGGAAGGAGCAGTTAGTACTGGTGTGGATGGTTGGAAGGAGCAGTTAGTACTGGTGTGGATGGTTGAAAGGAGCAGTTAGTACTGGATGGTGTTAGTATGGTTGGATGGTAGGAAGGAGCAGTTGGAGTACAGTTAGTACTGGTGTGGATGGTTGGAAGGAGCAGTTAGTACTGGTGTGGATGGTTGGAAGGGAGCAGTTAGTACTGGTGTGTTAGTATGGATGGCTGCAAGGAGCAGTTAGTACTGGTGTGGATGGTTGGAAGGAGCAGTTAGTACTGGTGTGGATGGTTGGAAGGAGCAGTTAGTACTGGTGTGGATGGTTGGAAGGAGCAGTTAGTACTGGTGTGGATGGTTGGAAGGAGCAGTTAGTACTGGTGTGGATGGTTGGAAGGAGCAGTTAGTACTGGTGTGGATGGTTGGAAGGAGCAGTTAGTACTGGTGTGGATGGTTGGAAGGAGCAGTTAGTACTGGTGTGGATGGTTGGAAGGAGCAGTTAGTACTGGTGTGGATGGTTGGAAGGAGCAGTTAGTACTGGTGTGGATGGTTAGGAAGGAGCAGTTAGTACTGGTGTGGATGGTTGGAAGGAGCAGTTAGTACTGGTGTGGATGGTGGAAGGAGCAGTTAGTACTGGTGTGGATGGGAAGGAGCAGTTAGTACTGGTGTGGATGGTTGGAAGGAGCAGTTAGTACTGGTGTGGATGGTGGAAGGAGCAGTTAGTACTGGTGTGTTAGATGGATTGGAAGGAGCAGTTAGTACTGGTGTGGATGGTTGGAAGGAGCAGTTAGTACTGGTGTGGATGGTTGGAAGGAGCAGTTAGTACTGGTGTGGATGGTTGGAAGGAGCAGTTAGTACTGGTGTGGATGGTTGGAAGGAGCAGTTAGTACTGGTGTGGATGGTTGGAAGGAGCAGTTAGTACTGGTGTGGATGGTTGGAAGGAGCAGTTAGTACTGGTGTGGATGGTAGGAAGGAGCAGTTAGTACTGGTGTGGATGGTTGGAAGGAGCAGTTAGTACTGGTGTGGATGGTTGGAAGGAGCAGTTAGTACTGGTGTGGATGGTTGGAAGGAGCAGTTAGTACTGGTGTGGATGGTTGGAAGGAGCAGTTAGTACTGGTGTGGATGGTAGGAAGGAGCAGTTAGTACTGGTGTGGATGGTTGGAAGGAGCAGTTAGTACTGGTGTGGATGGTTGGAAGGAGCAGTTAGTACTGGTGTGGATGGTTGGAAGGAGCAGTTAGTACTGGTGTGGATGGTTGGAAGGAGCAGTTAGTACTGGTGTGGATGGTTGGAAGGAGCAGTTAGTACTGGTGTGGATGGTTGGAAGGAGCAGTTAGTACTGGTGTGGATGGTTGGAAGGAGCAGTTAGTACTGGTGTGGATGGTTGGAAGGAGCAGTTAGTACTGGTGTGGATGGTTGGAAGGAGCAGTTAGTACTGGTGTGGATGGTTGGAAGGAGCAGTTAGTACTGGTGTGGATGGTTGGAAGGAGCAGTTAGTACTGGTGTGGATGGTTGGAAGGAGCAGTTAGTACTGGTGTGGATGGTTGGAAGGAGCAGTTAGTACTGGTGTGGATGGTTGGAAGGAGCAGTTAGTACTGGTGTGGATGGTTGGAAGGAGCAGTTAGTACTGGTGTGGATGGTTGGAAGGAGCAGTTAGTACTGGTGTGGATGGTTGGAAGGAGCAGTTAGTACTGGTGTGGATGGTTGGAAGGAGCAGTTAGTACTGGTGTGGATGGTTGGAAGGAGCAGTTAGTAGTACTGGTGTGGAGGGAGAAGTTAGTACTGGTGTGGATGGTTGGAAGGAGCAGTTAGTACTGGTGTGGATGGTTGGAAGGAGCAGTTAGTACTGGTGTGGATGGTTGGAAGGAGCAGTTAGTACTGGTGTGGATGGTTGGAAGGAGCAGTTAGTACTGGTGTGGATGGTTGGAAGGAGCAGTTAGTACTGGTGTGGATGGTTGGAAGGAGCAGTTAGTACTGGTGTGGATGGTTGGAAGGAGCAGTTAGTACTGGTGTGGATGGTTGGAAGGAGCAGTTAGTACTGGTGTGGATGGTTGGAAGGAGCAGTTAGTACTGGTGTGGATGGTTGGAAGGAGCAGTTAGTACTGGTGTGGATGGTTGGAAGGAGCAGTTAGTACTGGTGTGGATGGTTGGAAGGAGCAGTTAGTACTGGTGTGGATGGTTGGAAGGAGCAGTTAGTACTGGTGTGGATGGTTGGAAGGAGCAGTTAGTACTGGTGTGGATGGAAGGAAACATAAAGGAAGATAGCTTCTTCCAGACACAAGTGGGCGACACACAACACTATCACTGTGTATCTGTTGGTCTGCTGCCCTCCCTAGGCTGCTCACTTGGTCACCAGGGTTGTGAACGACTATATAAGGGCGGCGCCGTCGGCCAGCGTGGCGGTAATGCCGTCAGCATGGTGGCAGTGCCTTTAGCATGGAGGTCGGGCCGTCAGCGTGGCGGTAGCGACGTCAGCGTGGTAGCAGCAGCTTCAGCGTGCCGGCAGCACCGTGCCGTCAGCGTGGTGGGAGCGTCGTCAGCGTGGCAGCAGCGCCGTCAGCGTGGCGGCAGAGTGGCACTAGTACGCTAACTGGCACAGCCAGGATCGCTGCCAACCATTCTAATATATTCTGCAACATTCCGCCAGCCTCTGTCAGGCGTTCAGGTTGAGTGCCAGTTTTTGTGCCGTTCCAAGTTCCCATCAGGACGGCACCATTACAGTTCTCTTTCCCTTCAACTCTTTTTCCCTTCCATAGACCTTTCACCTCTCCCTCTCTTCTACTCTATCCGTCACTTGCCCTCTCCCATACACTCCAACTCTCTTCTAGCCCTCTTTCTTTCACTACCCCTCCATTCCTCTCAACCCTCCCCTTTTCATACCCCCCTCTTCTCTCTCCGCTCCCCTTCCCTCCGTTCCTCCCTCCCCCTTCCTTTTTTTCTCTCCTTTTATCCCTCACTTCCACCCTTCCACTTTCTCCCTGCTCTCACTTCCCTTCCCCTTCAGCTGATCGATCTGCCTGTTTCCCCCCTCTCGCCAGTGCCTTCCCTCTACCTCCCTCCCATTCACCCTCCCCTTCTCCCTTCCCCTCACCATGCTCCTTATTTCCCCTCTCTTCCCTCAGCGGCCTGAGCCTCGTTATAGTGTACTGCGGCCGTCTCGTAAACCCCGTCTCACGCTCTTTTTATATCATATATAAATTTGTTTTTTTTCAGTTTCCGTGTATATTTCACTGATAAAGTTGATAACTGCCCATGAAGCCAACCGGAAGGCACGGTGAAGAGATCCGTGGAAGAGAGAGAGAGAGAGAGAGAGAGAGAGAGAGAGAGGTTTTTATTTAGTACAATTGGGTACACCAGCAGCTATCCTGTTATGTTTGATAGTTACACAGTAGCTACGTTGCCTTGTCATATTCCATCAGGCAGGATGTGTTACATATATGGCGTTGAAATCTGTCAGCCTGAGCCGAGAGACCTCAGTGAAGCAATGAGGATATATTCAAACATTCCATGGTAGCGGTAGGGAAAGAGGGAGGAAGGAATGGCAGGGAAAGGAAGAGGAGGGGAGGAGGAGAGGGGAAAATAGAAATTTAAAAGGAATGCTTTGGAGTTTAGAGAGAAGCATTGAGGAGGGTAGAGTGGAAAGAATAAAGAGATGTAGAGAAAGAATGCCGAAAGGTAGAGAAGAGGGAATGTCATATCACGGCTTACTGGTCCACCACTTTAAAAATTATAGCTATTATTAAAGCCATTTCTTTCAACTAATTATTGTTATCCTCTCATAGCTGCTCCCCCTAAACTTATGAAGGCCTCCACACCCCCATCCTCCATAACTTCTAGCTAGAGGTCAGCTCTCATGGTCTCGATAGAGGCTTGAGTACCCTGACAGAACTAGAGTGTGGAGGTAAGCAACCAAGACGTCCGTCCTGGCAAATAGATAGATACCTGAGGCCCATTCTCAAGATATCACAGCTGCTCTCCCATTTCTCACAACCAAGATATTGGAGAGAGAGTCTCAAGATATCACAGGAAGGTATAGGAACGGAAGACTGGGGAAGGTTAGAGAAATTAGGTGTGATTGTGGGAAAAGAGGAATGGGAAGAGAACAAGGATACGTTAAGGGAAATGGCGAAGAGCGAAGGTTAGGTCAAGGTTACCTATAGTAACTTCCGGAAGACACCACCCCCGCGCCCCGGTCCCAGATCAGGCCTCCTGGCTGCTGGCCTGATCGGTCAGGCTGTTGGTACCCGCCAAAAGAGCACGGAGTAGAGATAATGAGGGCTTAGACAAGATAGTACGGTATAGAGGGGAGGCTAGAGTAGTGTGCAGTCGCCTGCCACTCTTCTTGCCTCTAATCTGCTTCCTCTTAAGTTGCCAGATAACAGCTGTCTCGTAATACTCCACCTACCAAAAGCCAGTCATCATCACACATCTCCATTTTCTCCCCCGTCCCTTGTTTTCTCCCCGACTCACATCCCCTTACTTCCTCACTGTCTCCCTCCCTCTCTCCTTCCTATTCCTCTCTGCTCCTTCACTGTGTCCCATCAGAGGTGTCGAGAAAAATGCATAATTTAGTAAAAGTTTTCAAAGTGTAGAGGATTACTCATCCTCGTCTACAGCAAAATCAAGAGTGTGTTAGGCTGTTTTTTTTTTTTAATATAATCTTACAGCTGAAGGAGAGGGAGGGTGGGCGTGGTGGTGGGGTGAAGATGGCGGGGGTAGAGCCTGTGGTGGGGAGGGAAGTGAGTTGCTGGTGGTGGTGGTGGTGCTGGTGGTGCTGGTGGCGGTGGTGGCAGAACTTGAAGTTTTTCCTTATTAGTTAAACTGATATCTTATACCCGACATCTGAATACTTAAAGAATTCCACGTAGTGAGCACTTATAACCACAACAATGTATGAGAAGCTGACTGCAGAAGCTGACTGCAGAAGCTGACTGCAGAAGCTGACTGCAGAAGCTGACTGCAGAAGCTGACTGCAGAAGCTGACTGCAGAAGCTGACTGCAGAAGCTGACTGCAGAAGCTGACTGCAGAAGCTGACTGCAGAAGCTGACTGCAGAAGCCTACAAAGTTTGTGTAAATGTATCCCGCTGAGAAACTCTAAAAGAAAAGGAGATTAAATGACGAAAAGGAACGTAGGAAATTTCACAAAGGAAAAAATTGCTGGACTCTTCAGGAAATCTCAGATAACACCAAGAAAAACCTTCACCGAAAAAAATTCCGATGTAGAGGATAAATAAATGACTCATGACAGCCAAGAAACACAAAAGGAAGAAAAAGTCATCCCGGAAATTGGCGAAAAATCCTAAAATAAAAAAACTTTTATTTACATGTGCAAAATGAGACGCTAAATGACAGAATTACGGAGACTTTGGAACAAAATCAATATGCAGATGTGGTATACACTATTTTGGAAAGGCGTTTAACAAATGTGATCCTGGGTTGATGGCACATAAGAGGGTGATAGGTATAACGGGGAAGGTAGGCAAATGGGTATTCAATTTTATGACAAATAAACCACAGAAATTAATAGTAAATAGAGCAAAATTCAGCATTACGAAATACCTTTACCTTTGGTGTACCTTTGATAAGCAGAATCTCAGTACACCAAGGCATGGTCTTGGCGCCTTTTCTGTTTTTCATCCTCAGTGCTGACATGGAAACGTTCAAAAAAGTTTCGCATCTTCATTTGCGGATGATACAAAAATAAGCATGGAAATCACATCTCCAAAATACACGGAAAAATTGCAAGAAGATTAAATCAGAATCTTCGAGTGGGTAGTGGAGAATAACATGGCGTCACTGGTGATAAGTTCCAAATGCTAAGATATGAAAAAAAATGGAGAACTCAATAAGGACATTGTATACAAAGCACAAGATCATATAGAACGAAATGAACATGTGAAAGACCTGGTTCAGTAATGTCAGCTGGCCTTTTGAGAAAGACATTAAGACAAATGCCATGAAAGTCAGGAAAATAATGTGGTGGGTAATGAGAGCTTTCAAAACACGGGGAAATAGTGCCAATGGTGACACGTCGGTGCTCTCTCGCTTAGAATATTGTTCCAATTGACTGACCCATTTAGGGCAGGAGAGATATCAGAGCTGGAAGATCATTTATTGCCCGTATGGAGCTAATAAACTATTTAAATTACTGGGAATGCCTTACAGTCCTAAATATGCACTCTTTGGAGCAGAGGAGAGATACATGCTAATATATACGTGGAAAGTACCTGAAGCATTAGTTCCAAACATGCACACTGCCATCACAACATACTGAAGTGAGAGATATGAGAGAAAATGTAAAATCAACCCAGTGAAAAACAGGGACGCCCGTTGGTACAATAAGAAACACTATATCGACATCCGTGGTCCCCTGACTATTCAACATGTTACCAGATGGTATCAAAAACACTGCTGGGAAACTTGACAAGTACCTTCGCCGAGTGCCAGATCAACCAGACTGTGATGGATTCGTGGGCCAGCTGATCTCCAGCAGCAACATTCTGATTGACCAAGCAAGCACCAGGCAAGTCTGGCCCGCGGCCGTGCTGTGAGAGTACAAGAACTCTCGAAACCCTTCAAAGGTATCTCGTGTTCTTCGTCTCCAACAGTTCTTCCCCATCATATCTACTTGTCTCCTAACTACCTTCTCTTGTCCCTCTATTCACCGTCTCCCTCACCTCCCCACAACGAGCTCTCTCTCTCTCTCACTCTCTCCCCCCATACACAACTACTGCCCCTGTTCACCTAACAGGGTCGCAGGTCGCAGAAATCATTCAGTAGCATATTCATGTAGCAGAAACTTGAATAATATACAATTTGTACTTGGAAAATACTGGAGGGAGTAGTTCCAGAGCTGCACACTGAAATAAGCTCTTATAACAAGAGAAGGCATGACTGATAGTACCAAGCACCTTCATTGAAACGGGGGCACAGTAGACAAGCTAAGGCGTGAAGAGTTCAAAATATTTCAACACTCTCCAAGTATTAGAGCAATTACTAACATACCTTTAACTGTCTTCACCCTGACAGGTCTCTGTAAATTGTTCTTGATTAGCCGGGGAGATTGGCAGTGATGGGCAGGCGGGGGAGATGTGTTGGGGAGAGGGGCAGTGATGGGAAGTAGATATTGATGGTGAAAAAAAAGAATTGCGTTGGGAATTAAAAATTGGGTGGTGGAAAAAATAAGCAGTGATGGGAAAGGGGAAGACACTGCTGAAAGTAGCAGTGAAATGTGATGGTTATGTGGTGGGGTATGGGAAAGGGGAAAAAAGTGTATAGGGTGAGGAGACTCTGGGGAGGAGAGAGTAGTGGAGTTTCAGGTGTGGGTTGTGTAGATCGAGACATTGGGTTGATTGGGTGGGGGCGCTGAGTGGGTAATGCTCTGTGGTGATGGATTTCGGTATCGTGGTGGGGGTGTTGGGGTGTAGGCTGGGGAAGAGGGACTTGCCATCAGCATACCCAGGTGAATCATCGTCAGCAAAGATAAACATTCAAACAACAATGATAAGTGGACAGTTTGGGAAGCATTCCATCCTCTCAGGTTATAGTCCCTTCACGGGAGGTGCCATGACGCTGGTGAAGGTCTCTTGATACAAAGAATTAGAGCTGTTCTTCCTTTCCTTGGATCGAATCTGATTGCTGTATGACCACGAATGCGAGTTTAGCGCTACTTCATGAAATAAATACGTATATAGCTGGTTATATCGTAGTTTATATTTGGTGTAATCAATATCTAATTTATGTGTATATGAGACATGCTGTCCTGGAATCACCACTATTTTCCAATGCAGAATTCTTTGTTGACTGCCATGTTTGGCGGAACACTGACCAGTAGTTATTATATCTGAACAACAATTACTGACGTCAGGATAATATCTCAGCTCTCATATTCACAACATACCTTTGATATACCTTTGAAGAGTTTCGAGAGTTTCACTACTCCCGAAGCCCGGCCATGGGTCAGGCTCGTCTGGTGCTTGCCTGGCCAACCAGGCTGTTGCTGCTGGAGGCCCTCTGCCCCACATATCCATCACAGCCTAGTTGATCTGGCACCTGGTGAAGATATTTGTCCTGTTTCCTCTTTAAGACTTCAACACTTGGTCCAGCCGTGTTTCTGATATCTTCTGGTAAGATGTTGAATAGCCTGGGACCCCGAATGTTGATACAGTGTTCTCTTATTGTCCCAACAGCACCCCTGCTCCTTACTGGGTTTATTTTACACTTCCTCCCATATGTCACTCCAGTATGTTGTTACGGCAGTGTGCAGATTTGGGACCAGGCCCTCGAGTACTTTCCAGGTATATATTGCCATGTATCTCTCCGCTCTAATGAGTACATGTTCAAGACTTGAAGGCGTTCCCAGTAGTTTAGGTGCTTTCCAGCTCTGATATTTCTCCTGCTTTGAACGGGGCCGTCAGCACTGAGCAATATTCTAAATGAAAGAGCACTAGTGATTTGAAGAGTGTCACCATTGGCATTAATTCCCTTGTTTTGAAAGTTCTCAATACCCACCCCGTCATCATCCTGGCTGTCGTGATCTTTGTCTTGTTATGGTCTTTAAAAGAAAGGTCAGCTGACATAATTATTCCCAAGTCTTTTACATGTTCCTTTCTTTCTATTTGGTGACCCTCTCGAGTTTTGTATACAGTGTTCCTTTTGAGTTCTTCATTCTTTCCATTCCTAAGAAGTTGGAACTTATCACCATTGAACGTCATGTTGTTCTCCACTGCCCTCTGGAAAACACTGTTTGTCTTCCTGTAGTTTTTCAGTGTCCTCTACCGTAGTAACTTTCATGCTTATTTTAGTGTCATCTGCAAAATCATTAATATTTACGAATATAAATGATATTAAACCAAGGTTTGTAACATTATAACCCGTTTTTCTCCACTTCGCTGTAATGGATATTGGACGAGCAGCGTTTTTTTTCTGGATATCTGTGACATACCTGCGACCGATTTCGAGGTTCCTGTCCATACAGCTCGGCCTCAGGTCAGAGACTTTACTGCTGACCGCCTGATCAACCAGGCTTGCTTCTGGAAGCCCACATAGCCATCACAACCTGGCTGATCGTGATGGTAAAACTCTTTCTCCTGGCCGTAAAAGTGGTCTAAAAAAATAGCCTTTTGCTCAGCATTACTTTTCTTGATGTCAGTATGTCAACCCTTGATATTGAGTGCCTTGATTATCAAGGATCCCCTAGCTCCCTCCCGTCAATCCCCTCAACAAGGATCTCTTCGCTCCCTCCCATTCCTCCTTTTATTCTTCAAGGATCTCCTCGCTCCCTCCCGTCCCTCCTTTTACTCTTCAAGGATCTCCTCGCTCCCTCCCGTCCCTCCTTTTACTCTTCAAGGATCTCCTCGCTCCCTCCCGTTCATCCCTGTGCTCCTCATCTCGGCTATTCTGAAAAATCTACAGCCAGTCCTGACTTGCCTTGGTTGTACCTCGCGGTTGTCACATTAAAGTTTGTTCAGCAGGTCCAGCCTCTGTTTGGGGAAGTCCTGCCTGGAAGGTGTTGGAGTTGGGGCGTGAGGTGGTAGGGGTGCGAGGGCGAGGTGGCAGGGAAGGGAGGGTGTGAGGGGGAGACAAAGATGGAACCGTGGAGTAGCAAGGTGAAGATGTGAAGTGGCTAGCGGTGGTGGAAGGCAGGCAGGAAGCCGTTCAGAAAACTAGCAAGAGAGCCAGTCTAAAAGCTAATTTGATAGCCAACCAGAAAGCCAGCCTGTGACAGCTACAACTAAGAAGCGAGCCATAAAAAAGCCAGCCTCAAAGCCAGTATGATAGCTGTTAAAAAAGCCAGCCAGGAAGCGAGTCTACAAGCCATCAAGAAAGCCATTCTGAAACTTTAGAAAATTAGCCAGGAAGCCGGTTTGAAAGTTATTTAGAAAGCCAGCCAGGGAGCGAGCCAAAAAGCCAGGCAGGAAGCCAGTCTAGTATCTTGCCCACCTTTCCGCCCGTCAGCCAGGGAATGGATATCACTTTTAGTGTCCAGCAAACCTTTTCCCTGGAAACAGCATAACCCCGTACCTCCTTTTATTAAAGAAAACTGAGTATATTAGTAGTATGTTGCTACCTTACTCTTGTCTAGTTCCATAGTAGGTACACAAGCAGTGCGCTGCTGCCACACTGCTCTCTGGAGAAGGTATATACCTTATACCTTTGATGAGTTCCGAGGATCTTTCTATTCTTGGAACCCGGCAGTGGACCAGGCTCGTCTGGTACATATGAGGAAGAACACTAGTAATGTTACCCTGTAGTAATCTATAACACAGGATGGGGTTTCTTCGTAAGGTTATGCAATCTGTCAGCCTGAGCTGGGAGACCGGCAGGGCGATGAGGATATCGTCAAGATTCCGCTATTGGTTCACCACCTACGGCAGCTTTTAAAGGTTTCCTTTCCAGCAGAGCTGGAATTACTATCACTCGGTAGTTACCAGTCTCAAGATATCCTCTTGCACGCAAACACGCACCGGAGCACACACAAAGACACGGACACACACACACACACACACACACACACACACACACACACACACACACACGCGCGCACACACACACACACACACACACACACACACACACACACACACACACACACACGCACACACACACACACACACAACACACACACACACAACACACACACACACACACGCGCACACACACACGCACACACGCACACACACACACACACACAGACACTCACACACACACACACACACACACACACACACACACACACACACACACACACGCGCGCACACACACACACACACACACACACACACACATAATGAGGAAAATGGAGTATAACCGTTCGTTATGCTTCTGGGAGGGGGAGAGAAGAAAAAAGGTATGAGAGAGGTTCATGATAGACAGAGAGATAAATAGATAGGGAGAAAAAGAAAGAGAGAGTTTCGTAGAAGAGGAGAAAGGAAGATTATTTCCAACCAGACATGCAAGACAATATCGCGTGCTATATTCAGTTATGAAACATTAACCAGCAAAATCTCTCAATTTATTTCTGATATTACAAGCTTGAATGATACGTTATTTTTGCTCTAGTAACGAGCGAGCTATTTTTGTGGCTGTAAAGAGTGGATAGACGCCATCAAAAGTGCTACGCCGCTGGAGAACTGCAAATACAACGCAACAAGAAGAGTAGGGAAGAGTGCTGCTGCTCTCTACACCGTTCACTGTGCTGGTGGAGCCTTAGTGCTTCATTGCATCGGTCACTGTACTGGTGGAGCCTCAGTGCTTCATTGCATAGGTCACTGTACTGGTGGAGCCTCAGTGCTTCATTGCATCGGTCACTGTGCTGGTGGAGCCTCAGTGCTTCATTGCATCAGTCAGTGTGCTGGTGGAGCCTCAGTGCTTCATTGCATCGGTCACTGTACTGGTGGAGCCTCAGTGCTTCATTGCATCGGTCACTGTGCTGGTGGAGCCTCAGTGCTTCATTGCATCGTTCACTGTACTGGTGGAGCCTCAGTGCTTCATTGCATCGTTCACTGTACTGGTGGAGCCTCAGTGCTTCATTGCATCGGTCACTGTGCTGGTGGAGCCTCAGTGCTTCATTGCATCGTTCACTGTACTGGTGGAGCCTCAGTGCTTCATTGCATCGGTCACTGTGCTGGTGGAGCCTCAGTGCTTCATTGCATTTGCAACGTTCACTGTACTGGTGGAGCCTCAGTACTTCATTGCAACGTTCACTGTACTGGTGGAGCCTCAGTACTTCATTGCAACGTTCACTGTGCTGGTGGAGCCTCAGTGTTTCATTGCATCGTTCACTGTACTGGTGGAGCCTCAGTGTTTCATTGCATCGTTCACTGTACTGGTGGAGCCTCAGTGCTTCATTGCATCGTTCACTGTGCTGGTGGAGCCTCAGTGTTTCATTGCACCGTTCACTGTGCTGGTGGAACCTCAGTCATTGTAACTCAGTGCTTCATTGCATCGGTCACTGTGCATCACTGTACTGGTGCCTCAGTGTTTCATTGCACCGTTCACTGTGCGTTCACTGTACTGGTGGAGCCTCAGTACTTCATTGCATCGCTCACTGTACTGGTTCACCGTTCACTGTGCTGGTGGAACCTCAGTATTTCATTGCACAGTTCACTGTGCTGGAGGACCCTCAGTACTTCATTGCATCGCTCACTGTACTGGTGGAGCATCAGTGCTTCATTGCACCGTTCACTGTGCTGGTGGAACCTCAGTATTTCATTGCACAGTTCACTGTGCTGGTGGAGCCTCAGTACTTCATTGTGGAGCATCACTGTTCACTGTGCTGGTGGTGGAGCCTCAGTGTTTCATTGCATCGTTCACTGTACTGGTGGAGCCTCGGTGTTTCATTGCACCGTTCACTGTGCTGGTGGAGCCTCAGTATTTCATTGCACAGTTCACTGTGATGGTGCAGCCTCAATGCTTCACTGCACCGTTCACTGTACTGGTGGAACCTCAGTATTTCATTGCAACGTTCACTGTGCTGGTGGAGCCTCAGTACTTCATTGCATCGTTCACTGTACTGGTGGAGCCTCAGTGCCTCATTGCATCGTTCACTGTGCTGGTGGAGCCTCAGTGATTCATTGCATCGTTCACTGTGCTGGTGGAGCCTCAGTGATTCATTGCATCGGTCACTGTGCTGGTAGAGCCTCAGTGCTTCATTGCATCGGTCACTGTGCTGGTGGAACCTCAGTATTTCATTGCACCGTTCACTGTGCTGGTGGAGCCTCAGTACTTCATTGCACCGTTCACTGTGCTGGTGGAGCCTCAGTGCTTCACTGCACCGTTCACTGTGCTGGTGCAGCCTCAGTACTTCATTGCACCGTTCACTGTGCGGGTGGAGCCTCAGTACTTCATTGCACCGTTCACTGTGCTGGTGGAACCTCAGTACTTCATTGCACCGTTCACTGTGCTGGTGCAGCCTCAGTACTTCATTGCACCGTTCACTGTACTGGTGGAGCCTCAGTACTTCATTGCATCGTTCACTGTATTGGTGGAGCCTCAGTGCTTCATTGCACCGTTCACTGTGCTGGTGGAGCCTCATTGCTTCGTTGCACCGTTCACTGTGCTGTGGAGCCTCATTGCTTCATTGCATCGTTCACTATGCTGGTGGAGCCTTAGTGCTTCATTGCACCGTTCACTGTGCTGGTGGAGCCTCAGTGCTTCATTGCACCGTTCACTGTGCTGGTGGAGCCTCAGTACTTCATTGCATCGTTCACTGTACTGGTGGAGCCTCAGTGCTTCATTGCGCCGTGCACTGTGCTGGTGGAGCCTTGGTGCTTCATTGCACTGTTCACTGTGCTGGTGGAGCCTCGGTGCTTCATTGCACCGTTCACTGTGCTGGTGGAGCCTCAGTACTTCATTGCACCGTTCACTGTGCTGGTGGAGCCTCAGTACTTCATTGCACCGTTCACTGTGCTGGTGGAGCCTCAGTGCTTCATTGCACTGTTCACTGTGCTGGTGGAGCCTCGGTGCTTCATTGCACTGTTCACCGTGCTGGTGGAGCCTCAGTACTTCATTGCACCGTTCACTGTGCTGGTGGAGCCTCGGTGCTTCATTGGACTATTCACTGTGCTGGTGTAGCGTCTGTGCTTTGTTGCATCGTTCACTGTGCTGGTGGAGCCTCAGTACTTCATTGCACTGTTCACTGTGCTGGTGGAGCCTCGGTGCTTCATTGCACCGTTCACTGTGCTGGTGGAGCCTCAGTGCTTCATTGCACTGTTCACTGGAGTAAAGTATGACGCACTTAGTTATGAAATATGACATTCCTGAGTGTCTTTTCTGGTAATTTTGGGTAAATCTTGTGTGACGGGAGCTAAGTGCATTGTACAGTGTGAGGGGGTTGAGTGTACTGTGTCCCCAGGAATCTGGCTTCACCATTATTCCTACACCCCTTCTGTCTGCCTTTCTGTCTCCCTCTCTCTGTCTTTCCGTCTGTCTGTTTGTCATTCTGTATGTGTGTGTGTACTCACCTAGTTGAGGTTGCAGGAGTCGAGTCCAAGCTCCTGGCCCCGCCTCTTCACTGGTCGCTACTAGGTCACTCTCCCTGAACCGTGAGCTTTATCATACCTCTGCTTAAAGCTATGTATGGATCCTGCCTAAACTACATCGCTTCCCAAACTATTCCACTTCCTGACTACTCTGTGGCTGAAGAAATACTTCCTAACATCCATGTGATTCATCTGTGTCTTCAACTTCCAACTGTGTCCTCTTGTTACTGTTTCCAATCTCTGGAACATCCTGTCATTGTCCACCTTGTCAATTCCTCTCAGTATTTTGTATGTCGTTATCATGTCCCCCCTATCTCTCCTATCCTCCAGTATCGTCAGGTTGATTTCCCTTAACCTCTCCTCGTAGGACATACCTCTTAGCTCTGGGACTAGTCTTGTGGCAAACCTTTGCACTTTTTCTAGTTTCTTTACATGCTTGGCTAGGTGTGGGTTCCAAATTGGTGCCGCATACTCCAATATGGGCCTAACGTACACGGTGTACAGGGTCCTGAACGATTCCTTAAGATGTCGGAATGCTGTTCTGAGGTTTGCTAGGAGCCCATATGCTGCAGCAGTTATTTGGTTGATGTGCGCTTCAGGAGATGTGCCTGGTGTTAAACTCACCCTAAGATCTTTTTCCTTGAGTGAGGTTTGTAGTCTCTGGCCCCCTAGACTGTACTCCGTTTGCGGTCTTCTTTGCCCTTCCTCAATCTTCATGACTTTGCACTTGGTGGGATTGAGCTCCAGGAGCCAATTGTGTGTGTGTGTGTGTGTGTGTGTGTGTGTGTGTGTGTGTGTGTGTGTGTGTGTGTGTGTGTGTGTGTGTGTGTGTCTCACTATACATATTGGAGTTCTATGAAGACCTAATGAGGTAAATCAGTAAAGACTGGCCTAGGCAGACTGCTTCTTCCTGGACTGCAAGAAAGGATTTGACAGGGTTCTGGACCACATACTGATCCACTGATAGTTCTCTAGTGCTCAAGAATTAGACAGAGTTTTAGTGAGGGTACGAGAGTGTACGGATGATAGTAAGAAATAGGACACTAAGAGGTGTGTATATATCTCTAACCATCAGTGCTTGACCCAATGCCACTTGCTCCAGTGATGTTTCTAATTTCCATAAATAACCTGCCTGAAGGAAATAGTAATTATAAATCAAAGATTGTCTTGTGGTGTGCGGGAGACTGATATTTGTGGCACCATGAGATCTGTGGCGCTACGAGATTGGTTGAGGCTTAGGATCTCTTGCGCCCTGAGGTGTACGGGGCCTTATATAACCTTGGTTCCATGGTATCGTGAGTACTCATAGAGCCTCAAGATCTGTGCAATAATTAGTGGTCCATCATGCAGTTGCTGTGTGTTGATTGATGTTAAGTTTACACCCAAAGTCTACTTGTCTCGAGCAACATATTCTGTGACTGTGGGCACCACAATCAGCGTCGGTGTTACCAGCCCATCAACACCCTGGGTGTGCCAGAGTCACTCACAACATCTACGTACTTGCCTCAACTTTCTAAGATGGAGACTTATTCTTTAAAAGCCTGGACCATCTGACAGTCTGGAGGACCTTCATTATATCTGTCCTGGCATCTGTGTGTGAGTGTGTGTGTGTGTGTGTGTGTGTGTGTGTGTGTGTGTGTGTGTGTGTGTGTGTGTGTGTGTGTGTGTGTGTGTGTGTGTGTGTGTGTGTATGTGTGTGTGTGTATGTGTGTGTGTGTGTGTGTGTGTGTGTGTGTGTGTGTGTGTGTGTGTGTGTGTGTGTGTATGTGTGTGTGTGTGTGTGTGTGTGTGTGTGTGTGTGTGTGTGTGTGTGTGTGTGTGTGTGTGTGTGTGTGTGTGTGTGTGTGTGTGTGTGTGTGTGTGTGTGTGTGTGTGTGTGTGTGTGTGTGTGTGTGTGTGCGTATGTGTGTGTGTATGTGTGTGTGTGTGTGTGTGTGTGTGTGTGTTGGTGTATCCTGGGATATTATATTTTTTTTCTTTAAATTATCATTACTAAAGGTATTATAATACACTTGGTATACAGTTCCCATAAAATACGAAAATTAGACAAGTGCAACACCTCTTTTTCTTTACTGGAAGACTTCTCACTAGTGGCTTTATATAACAATTCAGTAAGTGCTGTGAGTGGACAGTGTCAGACAGATCACTGTCATGCTGTGAGTGGACAGTGTCAGCCAGGGTGAGGGAGCCAGTCAGTCCTCTGTCTGGTTGATGAAGATATATGAATGTATTGACATGGACTGTGCAGGTATCATGTAGATGGTGCCCCAGTCAGCCCTGGAGGTGGTGATGATGTGGTCGTGATGGTGATGCTGAGATGGTAGGGCTGGTAGTGTGGTGATGATGATGGTAAGGTGGTGGTGGTGGTAGTGGTGGTAGTGAAGCGGTGATGGTGATACTGAGATGATGGTTGTTTTGGTGTTGTGGTGATGATGATGCTAAAGTGGTGGTGTTGTGGTGATGATGATGTTGAGATGGTGGTGGTGTTGTTGTGGTGATGGTGGTTTTGTGATGGTGGTTTTGTGGTGATGGTGATGCTGAGATGGTGGTGTTGTTGTGATGATCATGTTGAGATGGCGGTGGTGGTGTTGTGGTGATGGTGGTTTTGTGGTGATGGTGATGCTGAGATGGTGGTGGTGTAGTAATGATGATGCTGAGATGGTGGTGGTGTGGTGATGATGATGCTAAGGTGGTGGTGGTGTGGTTATGGTGATGCTGAGGTGGTGGTGTTGCAGTGATGCTGAAGTGGTGGTTGTGGTGATGGTGAGGTGGTGGTGGTGTTATGGTGATGTGGTGGTGGTGTGGTGGTGGTGTGATGGTGGTTCTGAGGTGTTGATGGTCGTGGTGATGCTGAGGTGGTGATGGTGGTGTTGTGGTGATGCTGAGGTGGTGATTGTGGTGTTGCAGTGATGGTGCTGTGGTGGTGATGGTGTTGTGGTGATGCTGAGGTGGTGGTGTTGTTGTGATAGTGATGTTGAGGTAGGGGTGGTGGTGGTGTTTTGGTGAAGATGCTGAGGTGGTGTTGTTATGATGGTGATACTGAGATGGTGGTAGTGGTGGTGTTGTGGCGATGGTGCTGAGGTCGTGATGGTAGTGTTGTGGTGATGGTGATGCTGAGGTGCTGTTGTGGCGATGATGATGCTGAGGTGGTATTGTGGTGATGGTGATGCTGAGGTGGTGATGGTGATATTGTGGTGGTGATGATGTGGTGGTGGTAGTATAACCAGTTTATTTGGTGTTCTGGTAGCGGGGTATAAATGACACGTCTTCGGAGGCTTCTTACTTTATTGTTAAGTCGTGGTGGGTACACAGGCTTGTGTGTTTGTGCCCATGGCCCGGGAGGGCCATGCCCACGAGGGAGAGAGGAGTGCACACTTCTTGACTGAGTGAAGGGTGTCGCCAGAGTGAGGCAGAGGCAAGGGCAGGCAGGCTGGCATGCCCACCGAGAGGCCTGGCTACAGAGGGCAGCACCTTAGTGCCGCAAAATATGAACTAAGCTGGCAGACAGCATAGGCTGTCTGTGCAGACAGTACAGGCTGTCTACATATGCTCGGCCACCGGACGACGCGACAATACTGGTGGTAAAAGAAACTCGGTCTCTCTCTCATAGGAACAGGGCACAGAACACAAAATAAAAACATATATATACATATGGATATGGAAAAAAAACTTCCTACAGGCAGGGAAGAAAAAAACATGTGGGGTGTGCTAAACATCGTGGTCATAGGCAGTGAGCGTCAATGGGCATCACTGCCTTCCTGCTGAGCTGTGACATAACAGGGTATGGTCTCCTCTGGAACGGTGAAGCAGTCATCGTAGGAGTCGCTGCAGGTTTCACTCAACCTGGGGCACGACATGCTGGTGCCCTCGAGTGAACTCGAGGCGTCGACAAAACTCGGCAACTGGGCAGGACTTCTGGCAAGCGATTCAGGAGGACACTTCTCGACTGGTACTGTCGCTGGGCTGTCACTGCCGGCGAGCGTGGAGCGAGTCGTGGCAGAGACGACTGGGCGAAACATCTGGGAGTCGTAACATCATACATCAGACTGCAGTGAGCGAGCTAGCAGCCAAAGTGACATCATCTTTGTGCAGGCTGCTCACTGAAGCTTGTGACACGAGGCTGACACAGCGCCTGCCGACAGGGCTAACTGCGGCTTGACGAGTGTCATTCTCTCGGCAGTTGGGGTTATAGCAGAGGTTAGTCTAAGCTTCCCCAGACTTGTTTCTCTACATATAACTGCATTCTGAAGGTCTGGAGGTGAAGTGAAACAAATCTCGATGGGAATTGTAGCAGGTACGATTCTGCAGAACATCACGAGAGACGAGCATAAGAGCTTTCTGTACAAATAGGCTTGGGCTCAGAGCTGACTGATAACAACTGTCAAACCCACTGGTCACATCCAGTGACTTAGCACAGTGGTGCTACTCAGGTCTGGCTCAGACCTCACTGGACACACACAAACTACACACACCCACGATACATGCAGTACACTAGCATGTGAGAACACTGACTGAGAGGAATTAATTAACACAAGACATATATCTTCTCTCAATCTTCTCAACAATACTGAAATAATTACTAGAAACACTCGATGTGACATTATGTGATGTCAGGCGTGATGTTGCAAGGTGACGTCAGTGTCGGGATCCACGTGGCGTCATGATCTACATGGCATGTTGATCCACGTGGCATGCTGATCCACATGGCTTGCTGATCTATGTGGCATGCTGATCCACGTAGCTTCGAGTGGCCTCGGGCACTTGGATACACAGCTCTGGCAATGAATTCACATGGAAAACAGCAGAAAACACAGCAGAGGGGGTGGGCAGTGGTGAGTGTATGGCAGACGGGTGAGCGTGAGTAGGGCGAGCATGGGCAAGGTGAGGAACAGCCACTTCCTCTTCCTCCTCCCCCACCCACAAACACGTGGAGAAGCTCACACTGGACACAGAAATCACCACAAAACTCACCTCTGGCTTGCTGAAGTAGCTG
This sequence comes from Cherax quadricarinatus, assembly GCF_038502225.1. Taxonomy (NCBI): domain Eukaryota; kingdom Metazoa; phylum Arthropoda; class Malacostraca; order Decapoda; family Parastacidae; genus Cherax; species Cherax quadricarinatus. The sequence goes on along the minus strand of NC_091312.1, from coordinate 1,367,573 downwards.
TGCTGAGCTGAACAACAACAGCAACATACAAGTGACGCTGAACACGTGACTTGAGAAACAGCGTGGGACACTGTAGCGTGGGGTCACAATTCTCGAAGAAATTCGGCAAATTTCGGCTGGATCCTGCTTGTACCTGTGTCTGGATGCTCAAACGTGCAGACGCGACGTCAGGATAACTCGTTGAGAGACGAATGCTTCTTGTATAGGGTGATAAAGTGAAGATGACTTCATCCCTTTCTTCCTTCTCTCTGGGCAAAGACAACTGCTGTGACCACCGCTTCCCGCCATTTATAACGAGTTTGTTTGGTGTAACTGAAAGCGGGTGTGTGAATGATAAACTTCTTCAGAGGCTTCTTACTTTATTGTTAAGTCGTGGTGGGTACACAGGCTTGTGTGTTTGTGCCCATGGCCCGGGAGGGCCATGCCCACGAGGGAGAGAGGAGTGCACACTTCTTGACTGAGTGAAGGGTGTCGCCAGAGTGAGGCAGAGGCAAGGGCAGGCAGGCTGGCGTGCCCACCGAGAGGCCTGGCTACAGAGGGCAACACCTTAGTGCCGCAAAATATGAACTAAGCTGGCAGACAGCATAGGCTGTCTGTGCAGACAGTACAGGCTGTCTACAGTAGTTATATAGTGGTGATGGTGATGTGGTGGTGGTGATATGGTGGTGTTGATGTGGTTATGGTGGTTGTGGTGGTGGTGATGTGGTGATGGTGGTGATATGGTGGTGGTGGTGATGTGGTGGTAGTGGTGATATGGTTGTGTTCGTGATGTGGTTATGGTGGTGATGTAGTGGTGGTGGTGATGGGGTGGTAGTGGTGATATGGTTGTATTGGTGATGTGGTTATGGTGGTGATATGGGAATAAATGGTATAAAATACCGACACAATGGAAATATAAACACAAATGCAGTATAATGTGATCCTTTATTGACAACGTTTCACCCACACAGTGGGCTTTTTCAAGTCACACAACCATTTAATTAACTACAGAAACTCAAGACTTATAGCCACAGAAGACAACACTCAATACAGAAGAATCCTGGAATCATCGCTTATCTCTATAACCAACAATTTCAACCAGAACAATGGCTTCTATAACATAGCTGAACCACTCGCCAAGAAACTTCTTCATCGCTATCCCACATAAGAACATAGAACACTGCAGAAGGTCTACAACTTGTCCAATACCCCTGCCAAGCTACCCAAGACTCTATAACCCCACCCGGTAGATCATCAGATGCAGCATTCTCCACCTGACCTCAACATTCTGACTATAAATACTCTCGTACCTTCCAACCCCAGGTAGATCCGTGTGTGACTTGAGAAAGCCCACTGTGTGGGTGAAACGTTGTCAATAAAGGATCACATTATACTGCATTTGTGTTTATATTTCCATGGTGGTGATATGGTGGTGGTGGTGGTGATGTCATTTTTTAATTATTCTGAGCGGTATTAAGAATGTATTATTTTTGTTTCATTGTCACATTTATTTACATCGTGTAACAGCAACACTAATTTTGCTGATCAGAATAAACCACCTTTTGTATGGGGGCTCATTGTTTGTAAGCTGTGAGAACTGTGTGGTGGTAGGCTCACTGTAAGATGTGAGAACTGTGTGGTGGTAGGCTCACTGTAAGCTGTGAGAACTGTGTGGTGGTAGGCTCACTGTAAGATGTGAGAACTGTGTGGTGGTAGGCTCACTGTAAGCTGTGAGAACTGTGTGGTGGTAGGCTCACTGCTCACTGTAAGCTGTGAGAACTGTGTGGTGGTAGGCTCACTGTAAGCTGTGAGAACTGTGTGGTGGTAGGCTCACTGTAAGCTGTGAGAACTGTGTGGTGGTAGGCTCACTGTAAGCTGTGAGAACTGTGTGGTGGTAGGCTCACTGCTCACTGTAAGCTGTGAGAACTGTGTGGTGATAGGCTCACTGCTCACTGTAAGCTGTGAGAACTGTGTGGTGGTAGGCTCACTGCTCACTGTAAGCTGTGAGAGTTGTGTAAGAGAACACTGTATGTAACGTAAGGCCAGACAGAATGCTCTCTGTATGACACTATTAAACAGAATTCTGTATGTAACCTATGACCAAATATAACGGTGGATGTATCGAATTTACGAGTAATTAGAACGCTCTAACACCCGATAGAATGCAACAAGAATGCACTATAATACCGTATAGAGTGCTGGTGGTTAGAAGCCATTATAGGTCAACAGTATTATACCTCACAATCAGTATTGTTGATATTGTTGTATTGTCTGTGGTGTGTCAGAAAGTGCACACACAAGTTCCTTGGCAACACTAGTAATATACACGCGGCTGCGGTGTGTATATTTATTCATGTATTTTGATGGTTCTTCGCATACACAGCAAGAGTCACCAGTGGTGAAACATGGCATCACTTCCGGGGCTCGGGTCTCAGACCACGCCTCCCTGCTGTGACCTCCTTGTTGGTCAGCTTAATGATAGCAAATGACCCTTACTGATTCAGTGTGTACGTGATATTTTAGTGAGGTCATACAAGATACCTGTTGTGTGGTAAATACATCTTTGGTGGATCATCGCCCCCACGACCCGGTCTGATGCTGCTTCTGTTTCTACAAAGAATACGTAGAAACTGATTTTCTTCATTATTGCTTTTAAATGTAATCTGTTCACACACACATTATTCTTTCGTAATATTCGTTCAGTTTTGTCTCGAAAATTGTTGATTTGTAGGCAGTGTGTAATTGTTAGAGAGATGTCGCCGTGAGAGGGCGCTCAGTAAGCTTAAAGAGACCAAGACTCTTCAGCACCCTCCTTCGTCCCTAAGGGAAATTAGCAACAGACCCCTGGCTGTCTTCAAGACTGACCTTCATAAGTTCCTCAAGTCAGTTGCTGATCAACCGGGCTGATGTTCAGACGTTGGACTACGTATATCAAGCATCCGCAGCCTGGTCAATCAGGTCAGCAACCGGGAAGTCTGGTCTGGGACCAGGCCGCGAGGATGTTGATTCTTGAATCCGTCTGCAAGTGAACGCTGCAAGAGCCGTAAGGCTCCTCTTCACAACTGTGTTGCAACTTTGCACTCTTTTACAAGAGGAATTCAACTGGGGGAAGTCAGCAACATTGCAAAATATTGCCGTTCATGCGAAAATTGCAAAATGCCGCGACAGTGGCTAAAGCTGAGTTAAAAGTGGATAATTCTGTGGTGGGAAGGGGGAGAGCGAGTCTTGTGTGGGAAGGGGGAGAGTGAGTCTTCTGTGGGAAAGGGGAGGGCGAGTATTATCTGGGAAGGGGAAAGTGAGTCTTGTCTAGGAAGGGGGAAGATGAATCTTGTGTGGGAAGGGGGAGAGTGAGTCTTGTGTGGGAAGAGGGAGGGTGAATCTTGTGTGGGAAGGAGCGTGAGTCTTGTGTGGGAAGGGATTGACTTTAAGGGTGGGTAAGGATGAGCACTATGTGGGAAGGGAAGAGGGAGATGTTTGAGGTCAAGGGTCAGGTTTATAATATTGAAGTATAGGTAAAATGTTGGAGCTCTATGGTGGGGGAGGTGAGTTATAGACAGGGAGGGAGTGAGGGAGGCGATGTCTGTGCATCATTAGAACTCAGCAAATGTTTGAGATGTGACCGGGGGGGGGGGGAAGGTGGTGAGATTCCAGAATGTAGAATTGCCCCTATCTTCTCCCCCTCCCTCTTCCCCCTCCCATCCCTGCTGACATAACGTCTAGGGAGGGGAGGGGGTTATTATGGAGTGGAATCTCTGGAGTTGCTCCTCATTTACATGTAAGTGAGAGCCAAATTCCAGTTCGCGGCCACGTGTAGACTTAACCCGACCTTGATTGGTGGTTAATGTGGTATAGAGGGTGGGGGAGGGGGGAGGGGTGTAGGCGAGGGAGCAGCACCGAGGAGAGGGGAGAGGAGGAAGCAAGTGAGAGAAGTAGGTGCAAGGGGACAGGTGGGAGCGAGGACAGAAGTGAGATCGAGAAGGGGAAGTGAGGGGAGAGGTGGGTGGGAGGGAGGGGGAAGTGAGGTGGAGAGGTGGGAGGGAGGAGGGAAATTGAGGGGAGAAGTGGAAGGGAGGAGGGGAGGGCAGCTGGGGAGGTGAATGTACCGTTATGGCTTAAAGAGTTACCAACTTGTGTATCACCATGAGAATTCAAGGCAGGTGGGGAGGAATGTGACGGAGAGAGAGGGGGAAAGACGAAAAGGAAGAGAGAGAAGGGAAGACGAAGAGGAAGAGAGAGAGGGGAAGACGAAGAGGAAGGGAGGGAGGGGTAGACGAAGAGGAAGAGAAAGAGGGGAAGACGAAGAGGAAGAGAGAGAGAGCATACCAACTTATTTGTACCCACGTTCTAGTGGTTGTAAGGGTCGAATCTCAGCTCCTGGCCTCTTAACCTGGTGTTTGTTAGATCGACTCCCTCCTAGCTTTGTGGGCTCTCTCATAACTATTCTTAAAACTATGTATGGAGGCTGCTTCCAGCACAAGCAGGGATCCTTGCGGGACTCCGCTTGTGACTCGCCCATTCTGGCAGGTTCTTCTCGAACAACTTTTCTATGTCTTCTTTCCCTAAGGTAATCTTTTATCCACTGGAGTACATACCTTATTATTCTTTAATCCACCGGAGTACATTCCTTGTTATCTTTTAATCCACCGGAGTACATTCCTTGTTATCTTTTAATCCACCGGAGTACATTCCTTGTTATCTTTTAATCCACCGGAGTACATTCCTTGTTATCTTTTAATCCACCGGAGTACATTCCTTGTTATCTTTTAATCCACCGGAGTACATTCCTTGTTATCTTTTAATCCACTGGAGTACATTCCTTGTTTTTTGTTTGATCCACCGGAGTACATTCCTTGTTAAATTTTGATCCACCGGAGTACATTCCTTGTTTTTTTTTTTTTGATCCACCGGAGTACATTCCATGTTATTCTTGCCTGCTTCAAGTTTTTGCCCGTTTCTTGAGAGATATTGTGTCAAATGTCTTCTTGCAGTCCACCCATCTCTCTCTCTCTCTCTTTCTCTCTTGTCTTACTTTTGTTACTTTGTCATAGAACTTCGATAGGTTTTTCAAACAAGATTTGCCATCACTAAACCCGTACCGGTTGTTAAAGAAATTTCTGCTACTATACACAGACTTTGCAAAAGCATTTGACAAATGCGATCATGGCGTAATAGCCCATAAAATACGTGCTAAATAACTGGGAAAGTGGGGGGATGGATCTTCAACTTCCTAACAAATCGAACACAAAGAATAGTGGTCAACAGAGTTAAATCGGAGGCTGCCATAGTGAAGAGCTCTGTTCCACAAGGCACAGTACTCGCCCCCATCTTATTCCTTATCCTCATATCAGACATAGACAGAGATATACATCACAGCACCGTATCATCCTTTGCGGATGATACTAGGATCTGCATGAGGCTGTCATCTGCTGAGGACGCGGTTAACCTCCAAGAAGATATAAACAAAGTTTTTCAGTGGGCAAGGGTAAACAATATGATGTTCAATGAGGACAAATTCCAACTACTCCGTTATGGAAAACTGGAGGAGATAATAACTAGAACAGAGTATACTACAGACTCTGGCCATACAATAGAGCGGAAAAATAATGTAAGGGACCTGGGAGTAGTAATGTCTGAGGATCTCACTTTCAAGGATCACAACAGTGCCACGATCACACGTGCAAAGAAAATGACAGGATGGATAATGAGAACGTTCAGAACTAGAGATGCCAAGCCAATGATGATCCTTTTCAAATCACTTGTTCTCTCTAGGCTGGAATACTGCTGTACATTAACATCTCCATTCAAAGCAGGTGAAATCGCAGATATAGAGAGTGTACAGAGATCCTTTACTGCACGTATAAGTTCTGTCAAGCACCTTAACTACTGGGAACGCTTGGAAGCACTTGACTTGTGCTCGTTGGAACGCAGGAGGGAGAGATATATCATAATCTACACTTGGAAAATCTTGGAAGGAATGATCCCAAATCTGCGCACAGAAATCACTCCCTACGAAAGTAAAAGACTGGGCAGGCGATGCAAAATGCCCCCCAATAAAAAGTAGGGGCGCCATTGGTACACTAAGAGAAAACACCATAAGTGTCCGGGGCCCAAGACTGTTCAACAGCCTCCCATCAAGCATTAGGGGAATTGCCAATAACCCCCTGGCTGCCTTCAAGAGAGAGCTGGAGAGATATCTAAAGTCAGTGCCGGATCAGCCGGGCTGTGGCTCGTACGTTGGACTGCGTGCGGCCAGCAGTAACAGCCTAGTCGATCAGGCCCTGATCCATCGGGAGGCCTGGTCATGGACCGGGCCGCGGGGGCGTTGATCCCTGAAATAACCTCCAGGTAACCTCCAGGTAACCAGGTACTACTCTAGATGTTTCTCCACTCTCCTTATCTTTTGGGAGTACATTTCCTGTCTTCCAGATTTCTGACAGTTGCACTGTATACAGTGACTTACTCTAGATTTTTATCTAGCTGTTTGGACAGTGCCTCTGCAGCCTCCCGCAGAATTCATGGTGACACTTTATCATGTCCTGTTGTTTCTTCACCTGTTTCCCATTTTCCTGCGTGCAGCAAGCAGCAGCAGCTTGGTTGATCAGGGCTTGATCCTCCAGGAAGTCTGGTGCGGGACCGCGCCGCGGGGGCGTTGACCACTGGAAACGTCCTTCAGGTATCCTAATGATGCACTCTTTGCTGTAAACTCTCTGTTGTTGCTCCTGTTTCCACTGAGACCGCCGCCTCCTTAATTTAAATCGTTTGTCCAGCTCCTCACAAACTAAACCATACCCCCGGCCGGGATTGAACCCGCGGTCATAGAGTCTCAAAACTCCAGCCCGTCGCGCTAACCACTAGACCAGCTAGCCACAATAAGATTCATCCAACTAGGTATATTTCTACACCATAGGAAGGTTAGCACAGGCACCTCTGTGACCACAAATGCAAGTTTTTACAGACGAATCTCCAGCTAGCGTGGCCGTGACGAACTCTAGCTCAAGTCCCTTCACTGCCGTCAACATGACTTAAGAAATCGTAATGACACGATTGCAAATAAACCATACCCCCGGCCGGGATCAATCCCGGCCGGGGGTATGGTTTATTTGCAATCGTGTCATTACGATTTCTTAAGTCCTCACAAACTCTGTGTGTACTCACCTAGTTGAGGTTGCAGGGTCGAGACTCAGCTCCTGGCCCCGCCTCTTCGCCGACCGCTACTAGGCCCTCTCTCCCCCTGCTCCATGAGCTTTATCATACCTCGTCTTAAAACTATGTATAGTTCCTGCATCCACTACATCGCTTGCCAGACTATTCCACTTCCTAACTACTCTATGACTGAAGAAATACTTTCTAACGTCCCTTTGACTCATCTGAGTCTTCAGCCTCCAATTGTAACTCCTTGTTTCTGTGTCCCATCTCTGGAACATCCTGTCTCTGTCCACCTTGTCTATTCCACACAGTATTTTGTATGTCGTTATCACGTCTCCCCTGACCCTCCTGTCCTCCAGTGTTGTCAGACCGATTTCCCTTAACCTTTCTTCATAGGACATTCCCCTTAGCTCTGGAACTAGCCTTATTGCAAACCTTTGACTTTCTTTATTTTCTTGACGTGTTTGACCAGGTGTGGGTTCCAAACTGGTGCTGCATACTCTAGTATGGGCCTGACGTACACAGTGTATGTGTGTGTGTGTGTGTACTCACCTAGTTGTGGTTGCAGGGGTCGAGTCACAGCGCCTGACCCCGCCTCTTCACTGGCTGCTACAGGGGTCACTATCCCTGCACCATGAGCCTGACCCCGCCTCTTCACTGGCTGCTACAGGGTCACTATCCCTGCACCATGAGCTTTATCATACCTCTGCTTAAACTATGTATGGATCCTGCCTCCACTACATCACTTCCCAAACTATTCCACTTCCTGACTATTCTGCGACTGAAGAAATACTTCCTAACATCCCTGTGATTCATCTGTGTCTTCAACTTCCAACTGTGTCCCCTTGTTGCTGTGTCCCATATCTGGAATATCCTGTCTCTGTCCACCTTATCAATTCCTCGAAGTATTTTGTATGTCGTTATCATGTCTCCCCTAACTCTCCTGTCCTCCAGTGTCGTCAGCCCGATTTCCCCTAACCATTCTTCGTAGGACATTCCCCTTAGCTCTGGAACTAGCCTTGTTGCAAGCCTTTGCACTTTCTCTAATTTCTTGACGTGCTTGACCAGGTGTGGGTTTCAAACTGCTGCTGCATACTCCAGTATGGGCCTGACGTATACGATGTGCAGAGTCTTGAGCGATTCCTTATTGAGGTATCGGAACGCTATTCTCAGGTTTGCCAGTCTCCCATATTCTGCAGGAGTTATCTGGTTGATGTGCGCCTCAGGAGATATCCTCGGTGTTATACTCACCCCAAGATCCTTTTCCTTGAGTGAAGTTTGCAGTCTTTGGCCACCTAGCCTGTACTCTGTCTGCGGTCTTCGATGCCCTTCCCCGATCTTCATGACTTTGCATTTGGTGGGGTTAAATTCGAGGAGCCAGTTGCTGGACCAAGCTTCCAGCCTGTCCAAGTCTCTTTGCAGTCCTGCCTGATTCTCATCCGATTTAATTCTCCTCATTAACTTCACATGATTTGCAAACAGGGACACTTCTGAGTCTATCCCTTCTGTCATGTCATTCACATATACCAAAAATAGCACTGGTACTAGGACTGACCCCTGCGGAACTCCGCTCGTCAGAGGTGCCCACTCTGATACCTCGGCACATACCATGACTCGTTGTTGCCTCCCTGTCAGGCATTCTCTGATCCATTGCAGTGCCCTTCCTGTTATAGGTGCCTAATCCACTAGCTTTTCCACTAATCTCTTGTGAGGAACTGTGTCGAAGGCCTTCTTGCAGTCAAATAAAATGCAATCTACCCACCCACCTCTCTCTCGTGTCTTACTTCTGTAACCTTGTCATAAAACTGCAGTGGGTTTATGATACAGGATTTGACTTCCATTAATCTGTGCTGGTTGTCATTTATAAGCTTGTTCCATGCTATGTGCTTCACCATTCTCCTCCTGGTAATCTTCTCCATGACTTTGCATACTACACACGTCAGTGACACTGGTCTATAGTTTAGTGCCTTGTGTGTGTCTCCTTTCTTAAAAATAGGGACTACAGTTGCTGTCTTCCATACCTCAGGTAGTTGCCCAGCTTTAATGGATGTATTGAAAATTGTTGATAGTGGCACGCACAGCGTCTCTGCTCCCTCTCTAAGGACCCACGGAGAGATATTGTCTGGTCCCACCGCCTTTGAGGTATCAAGGTGACTTAGCAGCTTCTTCACATCCTCATTGGTTGTGTGTGTGTGTGCGTGTGTGTGTGTGTGTGTGTGTGTGTGTGTGTGTGTGTGTGTGTGTGTGTGTGTGTGTGTGTGTGTGTGTGTGTGTGTATGTGTGTGTGTGTGCGTGCTTGCAGGTGTCGAACCATAGCTCCTGGCCCCGCCTCTTCACCTGTCTCTACTAGGTCACTCCCTCTCAGAATTTGGTTTAAATGTACATAGTCTGTATAACTAGATGTCCGAGATGAAGTAAATTATCAACTGTGTGTTTTGTTATTAGTTGATCAGTTTGTCAGAAATTTTCGTGTTCAGTTTGTCAGAAATTTTCGTGTTCACGTTCCCTCCGTATTCTGAGAATTTGACAGTAATAGTCTGAGTGCACCAGATACCTTTGCTGTTAATTTCACCTTGCATATATATATTTATTCTTCCTCAGAATCCGTAGAGTGCATGAATACAGATCGATCGATCAATTCCATCCATATTGTACAATGATTTGATCTTATAGTTTGTAGTGCATTACGTTAAAACTCATTACGTTAACATCCATTACGTAAAACTCATGTTGCAACATCCATTATGATACCATCCATTAGTTCTAAGTTATATATGAATTTGTTATTGTATAGAATCAGCCCAGAACCGCCTGCCTATTCACCCTATAGATAGTAGTGTATGTCGAGACGACATACGTAACATGACCGAGCTGTCAGCATAGTTGCTGATCCCTGTGTTATATAGCATAGCATATTAGTATCATCCATGTGCTTTAGATAGGAGATCCCTTGTAGGCCTGTGACTTTGTGTGACGTCACGGGGTGCGCATGTGTACGCTCGTACCTCTGCCCCGGTCTCACTCGGCAGTAGACCATCCAGGCTAGTACACGGCAAGGCTGGGCTCCACATTCATCATCACAGTCCGACAATATATGTTACCATCCAATAAGTGTGTCTACCTTCAACCCTCGATATCTCCATTAAGAACCCCTACGATACCTTCTCCGTGAGTTTTATTATCCCTCTTCTTAAAGCTTTGTATGGATCCTGCTCCCACCACCTCCCTTTCCAAACTATTCCACTTCCTGACAACTCTGTGACTGAAGAAACACTTCCTAACATCCCCGTGACTCATATGAGTCTTCAACTTCCAATTGTGACCCCTTGTTGCTGTGTCCCATCTCTGCAACATCCTATCCCTGTCCATCGTGTCGATTTCTCTCAGTATTTTATATATTGTTATCATGTCCTGCCTATCCCTCCTGTGTGTGTGTGTGTGTGTGTGTGTGTGTGTGTGTGTGTGTGTGTGTGTGTGCGTGTGCGCGCGCGCGCTTCCTCCTGGCTTACATTAGGGATGAGAGCGCTGGCAGCCTCGTCCTGCTCGGTTGGTTAACTACGTAACTGCTCTGTTGAGTGTGAGCCTGGGTCTCTGTCTGTCAGGCTCTCTGCTTGCCTGTCACCTTTCCTCTCAGCCTCCCCACCTGTCAGCCTCCCTGCCTGTCAGTCTCCCTGCCTGTCAGTCTCCCTGCCTGTCAGCTTCCCTGCCTGTCAGTCTCCCTGCCTGTCAGTCTCCCTGCCTGTCAGCCTCCCTGCCTGCTTGGCTTGGCTGCGTGTTTGCCTGAAAACCATTTACTTTCCCGTTGACCTGGTCAACAGGACCAAAAACGGGCATAAAGTCAGTGAACGACATTTTATAGAGAAGTAAGCAAAGCGTCTATATGGCTAAAATAAATTATACCCTGCAGCTCTTCCTTCCTCCTCCCCTCCCCTTCCCTTCCTGCCACCTTCCCTCCCCTCCCTTCCTTTTATTTCCCTCTCCATCCCTCTGCTCTCTCTCCCTATCAATTACAGCAAAATTTTTATTGGAAATAAATTCCCGTGTTGATTTCTATTTTTTTTTTTTTGGCGATCACTCAATTCTCCCTCCTCCCCATGCGTCCCTAATTCATTTATTTACTCCCCTAATACACTCCCCATACTCCCCACACTCCCCTAACACACTCTCCCACCTCATGACCATCCCATTTTATCATCCATCTTAATCTAAAACAGACAGTATTTCGCTGTTGCTAAAACAGTCAAGTGGGTGACTGTTTAAATTAATGGGTCCCTTATCTTGTCACTTTGTCGAGCTCTCCTGTCACCCATAACTATCATATCCACACCATCATCCCATCATCATCATCCCGTCACCATCATCCCGTCACCATCATCCCATCACCATCATCCCATCACCATCATTCCATCACCATCATCCCATCATCATCATCCCGTCACCATCATCCCGTCACCATCATCCCATCACCATCATCCCATCACCATCATCCCATCACCATCATCCCATCACCATCATTCCATCACCATCATCCCATCACCATCATCCCATCACCATCATTCCATCACCATCATCCCATCATCATCATCCCGTCACCATCATCCCGTCACCATCATCCCATCACCATCATCCCATCACCATCATTCCATCACCATCATCCCATCACCATCATCCCATCACCATCGTTCCATCACCATCATCCCATCACCATCATCCCATCACCATCATCCCTTCACCATCATCCCATCACCACCATCATACCCTCACCACCATCATCCCATCACCGCCATCATACCATCACCATTATCACCATCCCGTCACCATCATACCATCACCATCATACCGTCACCATCATACCACTGTCATACCATCACCACCATCCTACCACCTTCATACTATCATCATCATACCTTTATCACCATCATATCACCACCACCATCGTACCATCACCACCATCGTACCATCATCATCATACCATCTCCACCATCGTACCATCATCATCATACCATCTCCACCATCGTACCATCATCACCATACCATCACCACCATCGTACCATCATCCGATACCATCACCACCATCGTACCACCATCATCATACCATCTCCACCATCGTACCATCATCACCATACCATCACCACCATCGTACCATCATCATCATACCATCACCACCATCATACCATCATCATCATACCATCACCACCATCGTACCATCATCATCATACCATCACCACCATCGTACCATCATCATCATACCATCACCACCATCGTACCATCATCATCATACCATCTCCACCATCGTACCATCATCATCATACCATCACCACCATCGTACCATCATCATCATACCATCTCCACCATCGTACCATCACCATCATACCATCTCCACCATCATACCCTCACCACCATCATCCCATCACCGCCATCATACCATCACCATCACCACCATCACCACCATCATACCATCACCATCATACCATCACCATCATACCATCACCATCATACCATCACCATCATACCATCACCATCATACCATCACCACCATCATACCATCACCATCATACCATCACCATCATACCATCACCATCATACCATCACCATCATACCATCACCACCATCATACCATCACCATCATACCATCACCATCACCACCATCACCACCATCATACCATCACCATCATACCATCACCACCATCATACCATCACCATCATACCATCACCATCATACCATCACCATCATACCATCATCATACCATCACCACCATCATACCATCACCATCATACCATCACCATCACCACCATCATACCATCACCATCATACCATCACCACCATCATACCATCACCATCATACCATCACCATCATACCATCACCATCATACCATCATCACTCTCCCCTCCGTAGATATATTGTCAGACTGAGATGGGAGATGGAGCCACAGTTACCTAGCCTGTTTACGCCTAGACGGTCTGCCGCTGAGTGAGAGCGGGACAAAGGGATCACTGCCCATGTGTATCCCTATGACGTCACACAAAGCCAAAGGCCTACGAGGGATCTCGTGTCTAAAGCACAGGGATGATACTAATATGCTATGCTATATAATACTGGGAATACAGGGATCAGCAACTATGCTGACAGCTCGGTCACATTACGTATGTCGTCCCGACATACACTACTATACTATAGGCTGAACAGGCAGGCGGATCTGGGCTGATTCTATACAATAACAAATTCATATATAACTTAGAACTAATGGATGGTACAACATGATTTTGACGTAATGGGTGTTAACGTAATCATTACAAACTATAAGAACAATTCATTATACAATATGGATGGAATTGATCGATCGATCTGTATTCATGCACTCTACGGATTCTGAGGAAGAATAAATATATACAAAGAAGTGTTTAACAGAAAGACAGATTCGGTGCACTCAAATCTAGACTGTTAATTCTCAGAATACGGAGGGAACGTGAACACGAAAATTTCTGACAAACTGATCAGCTAATAATAAACACACAGTTGACAATTTCATTCATCTCGGACATCTAATTATGCAGGCTGTTTACACTTAAACCCAATTCTGCGAGGGTGAGGTTTACGTATGCAGAATGGTTATCATCTCTGGGAGGATCGAATTCCTCTGCAATGGCCAACACATGCCTTGACTGAGAGAGATCTGAACGAGTATCTACAAAAGATACAACTACAATCACTAGTGACTGTGGAATTACTAATTCGTCTGCTAGGAGTACTCAACTCGACTATTCGATACAGTAATTCTTGGCTCATTACAAAGTCACTAATGGATGCTGGTGGCTTCACAGTAAGAATAAGATCTTCCTGGAGCAGGAATCGAATCACACCAGAACACAAGGGATCTAGTCTTTGTGCAGTTTTGACATCCTCGACAGTAAATGGAGGATCTGCAGTAACTACACTAACGTGTCGCGATAAAGCATCTGCGACTACATTTGACTTGCCAGGTAAATTTTCAAAAGTGGGATTGAACTCTTGGATAGTCAAGGTCCATCTGGCTAACCTTCCAGTAGGCTGTTTGTTCTGGAATAAAGGTAACAGTTCTTCCTTACTGGAGGAAAGAACAAACTCGGTGGAGTGGATGACTCCCCCCGGTTGAAAAAATTAACGCTATAACACGCAATATGAGCAAGGGAGAACGAATCTACTATCTCAAACTGCAAACACAGGAGAAAAGAAATGAACACGGTGAACAATGCTGATATTCAATCTGAGTCGCACACAGTGACACGAGGTATCAGCTATAAAGAAACTACACTTACAACGTTAACATGTGAAAGTTACTCGAGAAATAACTTCTTACAATGCACTGATTACTGTCAACTAGGATGGGATCACCATCTGGAACATTAGGAACAACAACAGACACTCTAGTGAGAACACTAGCTGTAACAGAGACGTCTTTCTGCAGACAGCATGTCACATCAACAAGAGATGGCATTACTAGTTGCAAGTAATCGTTTTCTGACAAGGCATCCCCTGTGGAGAAACTATTACTCGAACTAGCAGTCATTGCAGGGATAGGCTGTGCACTCAAGGCAGTCTGAGTGTCCCCGGACACTTGAGGCAACGGAACACTATCCTGCAAGTCTGAAGGTATAGGTGGAACACAGATGGGAGTGACAGAATTACTAGTGCCTGACCGCTCGGCTACGTTAATAAGTAATTCGTGGATCTATAGGAACTTAATCTGAACTTCACATTTAGCAGCACTTTAACAAATCTCAGATACAAGCTGTGAGAACAAACACATTGCTCAAGGGCTAGATATTGTCTTTCAGTCAGTAAGGGAATGTTGGTACTGTGGACTGATTCATATTGACTTTGACTGGAATGATACACTAAGTGAACGTTCAAAAGTGACTGGGACATCTTCTCAGTGAAAATACTGAAGGGCATAAGTCAAGAAAAATGGAGAGAATGACACAATAAGCTTAAATGGAAAAAAATGCTTAACTATTCTGCATAAGTAATTAAAATTTTACAAGTTACACAGTAAGCAAAGAACTCACACAAGAAGAATATGCAACTTAGCAAACACTGAAAATCAAGAGAACTTTTACTTTGCTCAAATCTAATATTCTCAACTTTTACTTTAAATTGAATAAATGGCACAGTGAGTTTTCTTTACTTTCAATGCAACAAGGAAATACACAATAAAATGATAAAATGGACTCAATAAACTTGTGCAAAAATTAAAACAAACACACAATTCACTGAAATAAAAATTAAAATGACAGACAGAATAAAATACTATGCACAGAACAGAGCATAAGAAACTGCACTGTAAGAAACTGTATTGCACAACACTGCATAAAATTTTCTGCAAGAAAAACTTTAATAGCAACACAATATTTGCACAAGAATTATTGCAAAATGAGTCAATGTGCAATAATAAAAATTATAACACACAAGAAAAGAAATATATCAAGGAATGAACACTTTAACTCTTAACTGCACTTAAACAACAAGCAAAAGAACAATTTACTTTAAAAGGAGAACTTAAAAATTGCACTAAGAGTGAATTTGTTCAATAAAATATGAAAAAAAATAATAGGTGCAAAAAAAACACACAACAAAAAGGAATACAACACTTACAGTGATGCAGAGCACAAAACATCAACATAAACTCAGTACTAGAATTTTCTTGCAATGAAACTTGATGTTTTTAAAAAAAATTTTGTAAACAGATTTCTTGCTGGAGCTTTAAAAATGGCACTATTGTCTGTGGAAATAAGACAAATTAAACACTGGCTGAATGGAAAAATATGAACACAAGAATGTTCAACACACAGGGAACAAACAAAAATACACAATTGCTAGGAAGAAAAAAAAATAACAGACAACACTGAGTTGTGATGCAGAATATGAGGTGAAAAATTTACTGAGTTAATTCACTGGAATTCTGAAGTTTAAACACAAGTTCTATACTGCTCATATGTTGCACACACAACAAAGGAAACACTAAGTACTTACTTCAAGTATGTATAAAAAGAAACACAACACAACAGATATAAAATAATGCACGAAAATTAACACTGAATTAAGGAGATTAAAAGAAATTTATGCAATCAGTACATGATAAACACTGAGTCTGATCAAGAGTCACTGAATGTCACTAAGAGAAAAATTCACTGGGAACACAAAAGAAATGTCTCAACACTCGCAAATGTCTCTAAAAAAAAAAAAATATTATAGCTGTAACACTTGAAAAAATGAGATTGATGGATTGTTTATATCGTCTTGCTGCTGTCCTCTGCACAGATGATCGTAAGAATTGCGTTAAATCCGAGAGACAACACACAGGAGGCTTTTAAAGATGGCGGCGCCACACTCTAGCTCTTGACCCCCTATGTGGTCCTTAAAATATGGTGCTACAACCCTTAGCAGAGCACCAAAACACTGATGAGGTAGGTGAGTTGTAA
The DNA here is from genome assembly GCF_038502225.1 of Cherax quadricarinatus. Lineage (NCBI taxonomy): Eukaryota > Metazoa > Arthropoda > Malacostraca > Decapoda > Parastacidae > Cherax > Cherax quadricarinatus. The sequence continues at coordinate 1,350,988 of NC_091312.1, read as the reverse complement.
TGGCCGACTGTAGTTGGGTTTGTGGGTAAAGGCTGAAGCGAGGCGTCTGAGACCGGCAATGTGCGACACACGTGATCGCGAGTGGCTGGGCTTATGGGTTGAACGTCGTAAGCCTCACTGAGAAAACCCACACTGCCGCGAAGATAATTCTAAGCCGGCTGGCAGAAGAAAAACCCACGAAATACTACAACACCACAAGGATGACAAGGAGCACTCAGAATGCTTGGAACTTGAATCACAAGCGATGAAGACTAGTCCACGTGGCTTGCCTGAGTACTGGGGTAAGACACCCTGAATTGCTTAGCTGGCTTATCTTAACCCTTCACACAGAATAGCTTGATAACTTCACACGATGAGCACAGCAGGGGTGGAAGCTGGCTTGGCAGGCAAAATAATTGGATGGAGTAGGCTAGGCTGGACTGGACTGGGTGTTCTGACTCCCCCACCACAGACTGGAAGCTGGCTTATTTTGCAAACTCCGGTCAACCCCTCGGGAGTAATGCAAAAAAGCAGGAAACACTAATACAAAGAGACTGACCAGTGAATAATGTGAAGCTGGTAGAGTAGCTGGCTTGAGGTAGCTGGATGGGGTGAACCTCGTAGGCCTACTGGTAACACGAAATGGCCGTCTTGCTGGTCGACAATTTTATCTCCAGAAATCGCTGTAATCGTCCAGAATTACAGGCTCACCGCTGTCACCATTTATCGTAAGGGTTCTTGAATGGAGATATCACAGGTTGAAAGTAGACACACTTGTAGGATGGTAGATATATTGTCAGACTGAGATGGGAGATGGAGCCACAGTTACCTAGCCTGTTTACGCCTAGACGGTCTGCCGCTGAGTGAGAGCGGGACAAAGGGATCACTGCCCATGTGTATCCCTATGACGTCACACAAAGCCAAAGGCCTACGAGGGATCTCGTGTCTAAAGCACAGGGATGATACTAATATGCTATGCTATATAATACTGGGAATACAGGGATCAGCAACTATGCTGACACATCTCGTCATCATTCCGTGTTACACTTTTTTTATTTCTATTTGTCACTGGTGTCATTGTAGTGAGAGGAGCATCATGGGGGAGGGTGGGCGTGGTCAGGGAGTGAGGGTGGGCGTGGTCAGGGAGTGAGGGTGGGCGTGGTCAGGGAGTGAGGGTGGTTGTGGTCAGGGAGTGAGGGTGGTTGTGGTCAGGGAGTGAGGGTGGGCATGGTCAGGGATTGAGGGTGGTTGTGGTCAGGGAGTGAGGGTGGTTGTGGTCAGGGAGTGAGGGTGGGCGTGGTCAGGGAGTGAGGGTGGTTGTGGTCAGGGAGTGAGGGTGGTTGTGGTCAGGAGTGAGGGTGGTTGTGGTCAGGGATGAGGGTGGTTGTGGTCAGGGTGAGGGGTGGTTGTGGTCAGGGAGTGAGGGTGGGCGTGGTCAGGGAGTGAGGGTGGGCGTGGTCAGGGAGTGAGGGTGGGCATGGTCAGGGAGTGAGGGTGGGCGTGGTCAAGTTTGCTAGGTTAGGCCAGCCAGTTAGGCGTTCTAAGTTAGGTCTATTAAACAAGGTTTGCTAGGTTAGGTCAGCTAAACAGGACCTCCTAGGCAAGGCAGGGAGAGGGAGAGTGAGAGAGAGGGCGAGCGAGCGAGCAAGAGAGAGAGAGAGAGAGAGAGAGAGAGAGAGAGAGAGAGAGAGAGAGAGAGAGAGAGAGAGAGAGAGAGAGAGAGAGAGAGAGAGAGAGAGAGAGAGAGAGAGAGAGAGAGAGAGAGAGAGAGAGAGAGAGAGAGAGAGAGAGAGAGAGAGAGAGAGAGAGAGAGAGAGAAAGAGAGAAAGAAAGAAAGAAAGAGAGAGAGAGAGAGAGAGAGAGAGAGAGAGAGAGAGAGAGAGAGACGCTGGCTGAGTGGAGTGTGTATATGAAGGTTTTGGGGGAATTGTTGGTTAGTTTGCGTTCAAGGGATTAAGGAGAGAGGGTGAGAGAAGGGAGGGAGGAATCGTAGAGGGAGGGTAGATGGGAGGGGAAACAGGGAGGAGTCGTGGAGGGTGGGAAGGAGTAGCGGAGGGAAGGGAGCAGGGAGGAGTCGTGGAAGGAGGGGAGCAGGGAGGAATAACACCCCACCGGTGGAGGGGAGGATTGGAGGGAGCAGTAGAACTCCCTCCTGATATATATTGTAGGAGGAAGGAAGAGATGGAAGGGGAGCAGGAGGGGTGATTACACAAGAGTGCGCACACAGCAAGCTGAGGGGAAACAGCCAGGGTAAGGGATGGGAGGGAAGAGGTTGTGAGGGGTGGTGGTGAAGAGTGGTGAGTAGTGGGGGTGATGGTTGAGGTGAGGGTGGGGTGGTGGGGTGATGGCTGAGGTGGTGGGGTAGGGTGGGGTGGTGGGGGGTGATGGTTGAGGTGGAGGGAGTGGGGTGGTGGGGGAAGATGGTTGAGGGAGGCAAGAGGTGGGGGATGGTGAGGTTGATGGTTGAGGTGAGGGTGGGATGGTGGGGGCAGTGGTTAAGGTGAGGGTGGGGTGGAGGGGGTGATGGATTGAGGTGAGGGTGGGTTGGTGGTGGAGATGGTTGAGATGAGGGTGGGGTGGTGGGGGTGATGGTTGAGGTGAGGGTGGGGTGGTGGGGTGAAGGTGGGGTGGTTGTTGAGGTGAGGGTGGGGTGAAGGTGGGGTGGTGGGGGTGAGGGTGGGGTAGTGGGGTGAGGGTGGGTTGGTGGGGTGTGGTTGGGGTGGTGGGTGTGAGGGTGGAGTAGTGGGGAGAGGGTGGGGTAGTGGGGTGAGGGTGGGGTGGTGGGGTGAGTGCTGAGTCATCATTGAACTGGTCACCCAGCAGGTCAAAGTTAAATCACACGTTAATCACCATCAAATAGGTTGGCAAAATTATTGTGAGCGCTGTGGCCCTCTTGTCTGCCTGTGACCCAGGTACACTGGTCACTGGCACTTCCGCCATCCCTTCACTTCCTTCATTCCTTTCATTCCTCCATCCCCTCCATTCCTCATTTCCCTTTCCTCTTTCCCATTGTAATGACTGCTGTGATGGGGATGGAGGGTGTGGTGATGTGTGTTGTTGTGGTGATGTGTATTGTTGTGGTGGTGTGTGTTGTTGTAGTGATGTGTGTTGTTGTGGTGGTGTGTGTTGTTGTGGTGGTGTGTGTTGTTGTGGTGATGTGTGTTGTTGTTGTGGTGTGTGTTGTTGTAGTGATGTGTGTTGTTGTGGTGATGTGTATTGTTGTGGTGGTGTGTGCTGTTGTGGTGATGTGTGTTGTTGTGATGTGTGTTGTTGTGGTGATGTGTATTGTTGTGGTGGTGTGTGTTGTTGTAGTGATGTGTGTTGTTGTGGTGATGTGTATTGTTGTGGTGGTGTGTGCTGTTGTGGTGATGTGTGTTGTGGTGGTGGTGTTGTTGTGGTGGTGTGTGTTGTTGTGATGTGTGTTGTTGTGGTGATGTGTATTGTTGTGGTGGTGTGTGTTGTTGTGGTGATGTGTATTGTTGTGGTGGTGTGTGTTGTTGTTGTGGTGTGTGTTGTTGTGGTGGTGTGTGTTGTTGTTGTGGTGTGTGTTGTTGTGGTGGTGTGTGTTGTTGTGGTGGTGTGTGTTGTTGTGGTGGTGTGTGTTGTGGTGGTGTGTGTTGTTGTGGTGGTGTTGTTGTGGTGGTGTGTTGTTGTGGTGTGTGTTGTTGTGGTGGTGTGTGTTGTTGTGATGGTGTGTGTTGTTGTGATGTGTGTTGTTGTGGTGGTGTGTGTTGTTGTGGTGGTGTGTGTTGTTGTGGTGGTGTGTGTTGTTGTGTGTGTTGTTGTGATGGTGTGTGTTGTTGTGATGGTGTGTGTTGTTGTGATGGTGTGTGTTGTTGTGATGTGTGTTGTTGTGGTGGTGTGTGTTGTTGTGGTGGTGTGTGTTGTTGTGATGGTGTGTGTTGTTGTGGTGGTGTGTGTTGTTGTGGTGGTGTGTGTTGTTGTGATGGTGTGTGTTGTTGTGATGGTGTGTGTTGTTGTGGTGGTGTGTGTTGTTGTGATGTGTGTTGTTGTGGTGGTGTGTGTTGTTGTGATGTGTGTTGTTGTGATGTGTGTTGTTGTGGTGGTGTGTGTTGTTGTGGTGGTGTGTGTTGTTGTGATGGTGTGTGTTGTTGTGGTGGTGTGTGTTGTTGTGATGTGTGTTGTTGTGGTGGTGTGTGTTGTTGTGATGTGTGTTGTTGTGATGTGTGTTGTTGTGATGTGTGTTGTTGTGGTGGTGTGTGTTGTTGTGATGTGTGCTTTTGTGTGTGTTGTGGTGTATGTGTTGTTAAGGTGGTGTGTGTATTGTTGTGGTGATAAAGGTGTGTTGTTGTGGTGGTGAGCGTGATGTTGTGGTGATGGTGAGTGTGTTGTTATGGTGGTGGGTGTGTTGCTGTGGTGGTGGGTATGTTGCTGTGGTGGTGAGTGTGTTGTGGTGGTGGGTGTGTTGCTGTGGTGGTGGGTATGTTGCTGTGGTGGTGAGTGTGTTGTGGTGGTGGGTGTGTTGCTGTGGTGGTGGGTATGTTGTTGTGGTGATGTGTGTGTTGTGGTGGTGGGTGTGTTGTTGTGGTGGTGGGTGTGTTGTTGTGGTGCTTGAAACAGGCATGGGTGTAGAAGAGGCGTTATGGGGTGGATAAATATGCAATGGGAGGGGTGGGATGGTGATGAAGGAGGGTGGGTGAATGATGGGGAGAGTGATGGTAGAGGCAGAAGAGTTAAGATGGTGATGTGAAAGAAGGAGGATAAAGGGGGTGATGATAGGATTGGATGGAAGATAGGTAACGAGAGGAGAGGAGAAATGGGTGACGGAAAGACAGGGAATGCATGTTATATGAGGAAAGATGGGTGATGGGAGGGGATGGTGAAAGGGAGTGGGTTGATTTGAGGGGATATGGAAAGGGTTGGACTGGGACCCGGCTGTGTGGGTTCACTTTAGGTAATCACAGGCAGGGGAAGCGACCCCCTCTCCCCCGAGACACCCTGAATTCATTTCCCGGATTATGAACAATTATTGGGGAGAAGGGAAGTGGTGGTTGAGAGAACTTGGGGAGGGAGAGGGCCTATGGAAGGGTGGGGTGGTGGGGGATATAAGGTGGACCTGCAGGCAGAGAGAGGGGTGTGGTAGTGGGAAGATGAGGTGGGGGTTTAAAGGGATGTATCACATCCCCAGTACCTCTCGATACGACATCCCCCTCCCTCCCTCCTTCCCTCCCTCCCTCCCTCCCTCCCTCTCTCTATCTCTCTCTCTCTCTCTCTCTCTCTCTCTCTCTCTCTCCCTCCATCCATCCCTCCCACCTTTCCAAGTGGTAACATTTCCTTCCCAGTGGCGTTAGTTTCTCCATGGCACAATGACCACTGGTACATCCCATCACCTAGTGACCAGTGGTACTTCCCATCACCCAGTAACCAATGATACTTCCCATCACCCAGTGACCAGTGGTACTTCCCATCACCCAGTAACCAGTGATACTTCCCATCACCCAGTGACCAGTGGTACTTCCCATCACCCAGTAACCAGTGATACTTAACATCACCCAGTGACCAGTGGTACTTCCCATCACCCAATGATACTACTCTCACTTTTGACTCCACAATATTGAAGGACTTCACACCCGCCCCCTACCTGGAAGGAATGGTCCCAAATCTGCACACAGAAATCACTCCCTACGAAAGTAAAAGACTGGGCAGGCGATGCAAAATGCCCCCAATAAAAAGTAGGGGCGCCATTGGTACACCAAGAGAAAACACCGTAAGTGTCCGGGGCCCAAGACTGTTCAACAGCCTCCCATCAAGCATTAGGGGAATTGCCAATAAACCCCTGGCTGCCTTCAAGAGAGAGCTGGACAGATACCTAAAGTCAGTGTCGGATCAGCCGGGCTGTGGCTCGTATGTTGGACTGCGTGCGGCCAGCAGTAACAGCCTAGTTGATCAGGCCCTGATCCATCGGGAGGCCTGATCATGGACCGGGCCGCGGGGGCGTTGATCCCCGGAATAACCTCCAGGTAACCCTGGCTTGAACACTGACAGCAGGGGATGACCTTACCCTGGCTTCAACACTGACAGCAGGGAAAGACCTTACCCTGGCTTCAACACTGACAGCAGGGGATGACCTTACCCTGGCTTGAACACTGACAGCAGGGGATGACCTTACCCTGGCTTGAACATTGACAGCAGGGGATGACCTTACCCTGGCTTGAACATTGACAGCAGGGGATGACCTTACCCTGGCTTGAACACTGACAGCAGGGGATGACCTTACCCTGGCTTGAACATTGACAGCAGGGGATGACCTTACCCTGGTTTGAACACTGACAGCAGGGGATGACCTTACCCTGGCTTGAACACTGACAACAGGGAAAGACCTTACCCTGGCTTGAACACTGACAGCAGGGGATGATCTTACCCTGGCTTGAACATTGACAGCAGGGGATGACCTTACCCTGGCTTGAACACTGACAGCAGGGGATGATCTTACCCTGGCTTGAACACTGAGAGCAGGGGATGACCTTACCCTGGTTTGAATACTGACAGCAGGGGGAAGACCTTGTCCTGGCTTGAACACTGACAGCAGGGGATGACTTTACCCTGGCTTGAACACTGACAGCAGGGGATGACCTTACCCTGGCTTAAACACTGACAGCAGGGAAAGACCTTACCCTGGCTTGAACACTGACAGCAGGGGATGACCTTACCCTGGCTTGAACACTGACAGCAGGGGATGACCTTACCCTGGCTTGAACACTGACAGCAGGGGGAAGACCTTGTCCTGGCTTGAACACTGACAGCAGGGAGAGACCTTACCCTGGCTTGAACACTGACAGCAGGGGATGACCTTACCCTGGCTTGAACACTGACAGCAGGGGATGACCTTACCCTGGCTTGAACACTGACAGCAGGGGGAAGACCTTGTCCTGGCTTGAACACTGACAGCAGGGGATGACCTTACCCTGGTTTGAACACTGACAGCAGGGGGAAGACCTTGTCCTGGCTTGAACACTGACAGCAGGGGATGACTTTACCCTGGCTTGAACACTGACAGCAGGGGATGACCTTACCCTGGCTTGAACACTGACAGCAGTGGATGACCTTACCCTGGTTTGAACACTGACAGCAGGGGATGACCATACCCTGGCTTGAACACTGACAGCAGGGGATGACCTTACCCTGGCTTGAACACTGACAGCAGGGGATGACCTTACCCTGGCTTGAACACTGACATCAGGGGATGACCTTACCCTGGCTTGAACACTGACAGCAGGGGATGACCTTACCCAGGCTTAAACACTGCAACAGGGGATGACCTTACCCTGGCTTGAACACTGACAGCAGGGGATGACCTTACCCTGGCTTGAACACTGACAGCAGGGGATGACCTTACCCTGGCTTGAACACTGACAGCAGGGGATGACCTTACCCAGGCTTAAACACTGCAACAGGGGATGACCCTACCCTGGCTTGAACACTGACAGCAGGGGATGACCTTACCCTGGCTTGAACACTGACAGCAGGGGACGACCTTACCCTGGCTTGAACACTGACAGCAGGGGATGACCTTACCCTGGCTTGAACACTGACAGCAGGGGATGACCTTACCCTGGCTTGAACACTGACAGCAGGGGACGACCTTACCCTGGCTTGAACACTGACAGCAGGGGATGACCTTACCCTGGCTTGAACACTGACAGCAGGGGATGACCTTACCCAGGCTTAAACACTGACAGCAGGGAATAACCCTACCCTGGCTTGAACACTGACAGCAGGGGATGACCTTACCCTGGCTTGAACACTGACAGCAGGGGATGACCTTACCCAGGCTTAAACACTGACAGCAGGGAATAACCCTACCCTGGCTTGAACACTGACGGCAGGGGATGACTCTGCTCTGACTTGAATCACTGACAGCAGGGATGACTCTAGGCTATTTTCTGACTTGTGGCTAGAGAGAGAGAGAGAGAGAGAGAGAGAGAGAGAGAGAGAGAGAGAGAGAGAGAGAGAGAGAGAGAGGGAGGGAGAGAGACTGGAGATAGGGAGGCAGGGAGTGAATTAATGGATGAATGAATGAATGGATGGATGAATTAATGGTCTTGTATCACAAGTCAGAATTCAGCATTGCTATGACCCTCCCTGCCTGCCTGCCTTTGATCTGAGTGCCTTTTCATACGCGCCATTTAAATGGAAAAGCGCATTGACAGCCACCAGCACAAACCCCTGCTCTGCTTTCTGCTTTGTACCTGCCTTTAAAAGTTGTACTTCATCAAAGCTGTACTTCACTCCAGGGTTGTAGTTCAAGGTTGTTTTTCATGGTTCTACTCCAGGGTTGTGCGGTTGTGTTTCAGATATTTTTTGTACACCGTGTGAGCAGTAAACAACCTCTGCATAGTATCCTGCTGTGCTATCTCTCCCTCCTACCTTGAAAGACGCTTTGAGTACAGAATACTGGAGGCGTGAGAGAGCATCATTGAGTTCGTAAACACCCTCGTTGGCGTTGCTTCTTTTGTTTTCATTGTTCTCACAATCCACCCCTGTTATGTTCCTGGCCGTCGATGTTGTTTTGACCGTGTTCTCTCCAAATGGCAAATCATTTTTACTTTGTATGAGGTGGGTTGCTTGTGCCCCGTATACTGTTTGAGTTCTTGGTACTCCCGTTACCCCCATTTTGCACAGCAATACTATATCAACCAGGCTAACGGGCTGCCAACAGCAACAGCCTGATTGACCAGGCAAGAATCAGACATGACTAGTTCATGGCCAAGTTGCGGGAGTAGGAAGGCTTGAAATCCGTAACAAGTAGCAGGTTTAAGGCATCTCGGTATTCTTCAAGGAAAAAAATGTTTCTCGCGACTAGCCATCCACCAACAACAAAATATTTCATTAGTGGACTTCTAGGGGAGTCAAATGCAGTGTTTGCAGCCTTCACAGAGACCCACGCAAAAGATTACTTTGACAGTGAAATATGGATACCTGGATACAACCTTTTCAGATGCGACAGAAAGAACAGGCAACAAGGGGAGGTTGGCCTGTATGTCAAAGAGTCTTTCATTTGCACAGAGATACTGAACACCACAAATGATGTAGTTGAAGTTCTGACAATAAAAATCGAGAACCACACTTAGTCATTGTACTTGTATATAAACCATCGGATGCAACTTCCCAACAGTTCAAAGAACAACTGTCAAAAATTGACTCCTGTCTGGATAACTTTCCAGCCCCATCCCCAAACATCTTGCTGCTTGGTGACTTCAATCTAAGACACACAAAATGGAAGAATATAGCAAATAATGTCGTAGCAGAAATAATCCCTGGAGGCAGCTCATGAAAAGTCACACACACAGGAGCTGCTGAATTTCTGCAACAAACACACCCTAAGTCAGCAGATAGTGGAGCCAACAAGACTGGAGAACACACTGGACCTCATTTTCACAAATAATGAGGACCTGGTAAGGAATATAACAATATAAAAAACAACAAATTCTGATCACAATCTAATCGAAGTCCAGACTTGCATGTACAGGAGTCCTGATCGGCAAGATGCATACAGTTATGAGGGTACCTTTACCAAATTCAACTTCAACAATAAGAACATCAGGTAAACTACTAAATGAAACATGCTGGGAGGGTATCTTAAATTACATGGACCCTAACCAATGCCTCGAAAAGATCACCCTCCTGGTAGCTGAAGTATGTTAAGGTATATTCCTATAAGACAAAAGAAAAGAAGTAAACTGGAGAGAGAGAGACGCTCCCTCTACAGGAGAAGACGAAGAACCATTGAGCTCCTCAAGAATGCCAGATTATCTGATACACGGAAGGTAGTGCTAACCAGGGAAGTGGAAAATATTGAGCTGAAGTTAAAGGACTCCTACAGGATCCAGGAGAGACAAGAGGAGCTAAAAGCGATTAATGAAATTGAAAGAAATTCGAAATATTTCTTTTCATATGCCAAAAACAAGTCAAAAACCACTTCTAGTATAGGGCCCCTGCTCAGACAAGATGGATCCTACACTGACGACAACAAAGAAATGAGCGAGATACTGAAATTGCAGTATGACTCAGTGTTCAGCGAGCCACTAACCAGTTTAAAGATGGACAATCCAAACAATTTTTTTTCATGAATGAGCCTCAAAACCCTGCCAATGTAGGCCAGATTTATGACATAACCCTAACTCCACTAGACTTTGAGAAAGCCATCGACGACATGCCCATGCACTCAGCCCCAGGCCCTGACTCGTGAAACTCGGTGTTCATTAAAAACTGCAAGAAACCGCTCTCACGGGCCCTAAGTATGCTGTGGAGAAGGAGCTTAGACACAGGCGAGATTCCACAGGCAGTAAAAACAACAGATATAACCCCACTTCATAAAGGTGGCAGCGAAGCAGTAGCTAAGAACGTCTCACATCATAAAAATCTTTGAAAGAGTTCAAAGAAGCAGAATAGCAAACCACCTGGACTCCCAAAAACTGCACAACTCAGGGCAACATGGTTTCAGAGCAGGTCGCTCCTGCCTCTCGCAACTGCTAGAGCACTATGATATGGTCCTAGATACACTGGAAAACAAACAGAATGCAGATGTAGTATACGCAGACTTTGCAAAAGCCTTTGACAGGTGCGACCATGGTGTAATAGCACACAAAATGCGTGCTAAAGGGATAACCTGCAAAGTAGGCGGATGGATTTTCAACTTTCTAATCAATCGCACACAAAGAGTAGTGGTAAACACAGTTAAATCAGATGCTGCCATAGTGAAGAGCTCTGTCCCACAAGGCACAGTACTCGCACCTATCCTGTTCCATATTCTCATATCAGACATAGACAGAGATGTAAACTACAGCGCTGTATCATCTTTTGCAGACGATACTAGGATCTGCATGAGAGTGTCATCCATTGAGGACACGGCTAACCTCCAAGAAGATATAAACCAAGTTTTCCAATGGGCAACAGAGAACAATATGATGTTCAATGAAGACAAATTCCAACTACTCCGTTATGGAAAACTGGAGGAAATAATAACTAGAACTGAGTATACTACAAACTCCAATCACACAATAGAGAGGAAAAGTAATGTGAGAGACCTGGGAGTGGTAATGTCAGAGGATCTCACCTTCAAGGATCACAACAATGCCACTATCACAATTGCTAGGAAACTGATAGGATGGATAATGAGAGCATTCAAGACAAGAGATGCCAAGCCAATGATGATCCTTTTTAAATCACTTATTCTCTCTAGGCTAGAATACTGCTGTACATTAACATCCCCATTCAAGGCAGGTGAAATTGCAGAACTAGAGAATGTACAGAGAACCTTTACTGCACGTATAAGTTCCATCAAACACCTTAACTACTGGGAACGCACGTGACTTGTACTAACTGGAGCGCATGCGAGAGAGATAAATCATAATCTTCACCTGGAAGATTCTGTAGGGACTGGTCCCTAATACGCACACAACAATCACTCCATACGAGTGATTGCAACATACCCCCAGTGAAAAGTAGAGGCATCACTGGTACAGTAAGAGAAAACGCAATAAGTGTCCGGGGCCCAAGACTGTTCAACAGCCTCCCACCAGCAATAAGGGGTATTAGGGAAGACCCCTGGTTGTCTTCAAGAGGGAGCTGGACAGATACCTAAAGACGGTGCCGGATCAGCCGGGCTGTGGTTCATACGTTGGATTGCGTGCTGCCAGTAGTAAAAGCCTCGTTGATCAGGCCCTGATCCACCGGGAGGCCTGGTCGTGGACCGGGCCGCGGAGGCGTTGATCCCGGAATGCCCTCCAGGTAGACTCCAGGTAGTGCAGATGTAAACACAGTATCACTGGCACATATCTGACCGCCAATATGGCAGACGCTCACCCCGTAACGTCACGTGTAAACACACTAAGCATCCTCGAAACCGATCATAGGTATATTTCAGGTGCGTATCAGTCGCGACTCATCCTCCGAGGAGTGAAACGTTTTCTCATTTAAATACACATTTGGGGTGGGGGTGAAACTAACAGTGGTACAGTGGAGTATGTTTTGCCCTTGTCATGTACCTGTGTGGTCTTCCTGGTGGTATGGGGATATAGATGGTGTGGTATCACACACTATATTGTATAGCAGCGTGATAGCATGACCACCGCTTGTAAATATGGCGTGTGTATCTGGCGCCAGGCTGCCATTATCACGTGTTGTATGTGTTTAGTGAAGACTTAAAAGGGAGGAGTTATACCTCTCTCTCTCTCTCTCTCTCTCTCTCTCTCTCTCTCTCTCTCTCTCTCTCTCTCTCTCTCTCTCTCTCTCTCTCTCTCTCTCTCTCTCTCTCTCTCTCTGATCATTTCTTTTGTTCTCCTTTCCTGTTCCCCCTTCTCCCTTCATATTCTTCCGTCTTTCCTTTCCACTTCCTGCGTTCCTCATTTTTTTTCCTTCTCTTCCCCTTCCTCTATTCTTCCCATCCTTCCACAACTGTTGCAACAGTATTATTGCATGTATATCTGTTAGCAGTATTGAACTATATGAAGAATATTAAGGTTGTTGGTTGAAGCTGTGTAATAGCCCCATCACAGTGATTATTGTGTAATTACTGGTTATTATTGATAATGTTTATTGTGACAGTGTATTGGTGTGTCTTAGTGAAGGTGGTGGTGGTGGTAGTGGTGCCATTGGTGGTGCCAGTGCTGGTGGTGTTACCAGTGGTGGTGGTGGCGATGGTAGTGGTGCCAGTGGTTGTGGTGTTGGTGACAGTGGTGGTAGTAGTGGTGTGACAGTAGTGGTGCCAGCGGTTGTGGTGTTGGTGACAGTGGTGGTAGTGAAAGTGGTGGTGGTGATGACAGTGGTGATATTCACTTTCTCTTTTCTCTTCTTCTCCTCGATCCCTTCCCTCCTTCATACCCCTTTATTTCACCCCTCTTCCCTATTAACCTTACTTTCCCTTTACTTCCCTCTGTTTTCCCATTCACTTCCTTCTTTTCTCTCTCTCTTCCCATTTCTCCTTCCTGCCCCTTTATTTCCTCCTCATCCATTATTTCGTCCTCTTTCCTTCTTCCTGCCCCTTCACTTTCGTCCCTTCCCTTCTTCCTGCCCCTTCACTTTCTCCCCTTCCCTTCTTCCAGTCCCTTCACTCTCTTCTTCTCCCTCCATGGCAGTAATTCTCTCCAACTTCTCCTGCACCTGTCATGGAATCCTCTCTTTTATTTGCTCCTCCCTCCTCTTCCTCCCTCCTCTGCGGCCCCGTTCCTCTCCAACTTTCTGCTGCGCCCCTCTTCTCCACCCTTCCAGTTCCCATTTTCTTCTCATCAGCCTCTCGTTCTTCTCTCTCCGCTTCTGTTTTTTGTTTCTGTCAGTCCAGAGGGAAGGTTTTCTCCCTTCATGTGTTGTTACTTCTAACTTCCTCCTTCCATTCTCCTTCTCTTGTTTCTTCCTCCTTCCATTCTCCTTCTCTTGCTTGTTCCTCCTTCCATTCTCTTTCTCGTGAATGTGCTTTCATTTTTATTTTTGTTTCTTATGGTTTACCTTTTATTTCGCTGTCTATTCTTGTTTCTTTTGTGTTCATACTGCCCATTCCTTAATTTTGCCCACCTCCTTCTCCTCCTCCTCTTCCTTTAATCCTTCTCTTTTCTTCCTTCTCTTCCTTAACCCCTTCTATTTTCTTCTTCTCTTCATTATTCCCTTCTCTTTTCTTTCTCTTCATTTACCACCTTTCTTTTCTTCGTATTCCTCCTGGTGTTACTTTACCCTTTCTTTTTTCCCTCTTCTTTTCCTCCTTTTTCTTTTCTTCATCCTTTCAAAATCATATTTAACTTCCTGATATGTCATCCCCACGTTACTCTTCACTATTCCTTCCTCCTCCCTTCTCTAATGTTCCTTCATCACTGTTCCTTCTGCTTCCTTCCTCCACTATTCTTCCTGCTCATTTCCTCCACTGTTCCTTCTCCTCCTGCTTCCTTCCTTCACTGTTCATCATCCTCCTGCTTCCTTCCTCCACTGTTCATTATCCTCCTGCTTCCTTCCTCCACTGTTCATCATCCTCCTGCTTCCTTCCTCCACTGTTCTTCCTCTACTCTACTTTCCTTCTTCTCTCACACTATTTCCCCAGAGTTTCTTTTATTACTCTTATATGACTGTGCTTCCATATCTGATGGCTTATTTCCAGTGTTCTTGTGTAATTCTCGGCTGCCTGCTGGTTTCTTTGACCTGCTGGCTTCCTTGACCTACTGCCTGATGGCTCCATTGACCTGCTGCCTGCTGGCTTCCTTTACATACTGCCTGATGGCTCCATTGACCTGCTGCCTGCTGGCTTCGTTCACCTACTGCCTGATGGCTCCATTGACCTGCTGCCTGCTGGCTTCATTGATCTACTGCCTGATGGCTCCATTGACCTGCTGCATGCTGGATTCCTTGACCTGACCTGCTGCCTGCTGGTTTCCTTGACTTGCTGACTGCTGACTTCCTTGACCTGCTGCCTGCTAGCTTCCTTGACCTTCTACCTGCTGGCTTCCTTGACTTGCTACCTGCTAGCTCTCCTGACCTGCTGCCTACTGGCTTCCTCGACCTGCTACTTGCTAGTTTCCTTAATCTGCTGCCTGCTGGCTTCCTTTGCTTGCTGCCTGTTGGTTTCCTTGACCTGCTGCCTGCTGGCTTGCTTTGCTTGCTGCCTGCTGGTTTCCTTGACCTGCTGCCTGCTGGCTTGCTTTGCTTGCTGCCTGCTGGTTTCCTTGACCTGCTGCCTGCTGGCTTCCTTTGCTTGCTGCCTGCTGGTTTCCTTGACCTGCTGCCTGCTGGCTTCCTTGGCCTGGCTGCCTGCTCGGCCGGTCCCTCACTTGCAGAGTTGCCCGCCCAGAATAAGCTCAGGATTCGATAACGGGACGCTGACTGTCGAACCTTTTTACCTGTGTTGTGTGTTGGCTCCCTGGAGTGCCGCACCCCTGCTGCTGATCCTGCTCCTGCTTCTGTTCCTGCTCCTGCTCTCTCTGTTGCTGTTGATTTTCCTGCCGCTGCTGTTGCTGATAATACTGAGGGAACTGCTGCTGCAGTATTAGTAGTGTTTGTTGTTGCTACTGTTACTGCTGCTTATGCTGCTGTGAGTGTGTTCTGTTGCGACTGCTGTCTGTCTGTGGTTGTTGTTTGTCTCTCTGTTGCTGTTGATGGTGCTGTTGATTTTTCTCTGTTGCTACTGTTTTTGTCTGTGTCTTACGGTTGTTAACTATTGACTGTCGGTTGTTGCTGCCTCTGCTGCTGCTGCTGCTGCTGTTGCTGCTGCTGCTGCTGCTGCTGCTGCTGCTGCTGCTGCTGCTGCTGCTGCTGCTGCTGCTGCTTGTTTCTGTTATTGTTGTGGTTATTTCTACTTTTCTTTTTGTTTCATTTCTGCTGCTGCTGTCCAAGAGTCTGATTATTGCTGATGTTGCTGTAAGCATCTCTGCTGCTGCAGCTGTTCTAAGCGTACTCTGCTGCTGCAGCTGTTCTAAGCGTACTCTGCTGCTGCAGCTGTTCTAAGCGTACTCTGCTGCTGCAGCTGTTCTAAGCGTACTCTGCTGCTGCAGCTGTTCTAAGCGTACTCTGCTGCTGCAGCTGTTCTAAGCGTACTCTGCTGCTACAGCTGTTCTAAGCGTACTCTGCTGCTGCAGCTGTTCTAAGCGTACTCTGCTGCTACAGCTGTTCTAAGCGTACTCTGCTGCTGCAGCTGTTCTAAGCGTACTCTGCTGCTGCAGCTGTTCTAAGCGTACTCTGCTGCTGCAGCTGTTCTAAGCGTACTCTGCTGCTGCAGCTGTTCTAAGCGTACTCTGCTGCTACAGCTGTTCTAAGCGTACTCTGCTGCTACAGCTGTTCTAAGCGTACTCTGCTGCTGCAGCTGTTCTAAGCGTACTCTGCTGCTGCAGCTGTTCTAAGCGTACTCTGCTGCTACAGCTGTTCTAAGCGTACTCTGCTGCTGCAGCTGTTCTAAGCGTACTCTGCTGCTACAGCTGTTCTAAGCGTACTCTGCTGCTACAGCTGTTCTAAGCGTACTCTGCTGCTGCAGCTGTTCTAAGCGTACTCTGCTGCTGCAGCTGTTCTAAGCGTACTCTGCTGTAGCTGTTCTAAGCGTACTCTGCTGCTACAGCTGTTCTAAGCGTACTCTGCTGCTGCAGCTGTTCTAAGCGTACTCTGCTGCTACAGCTGTTCTAAGCGTACTCTGCTGCTGCAGCTGTTCTAAGCGTACTCTGCTGCTGCAGCTGTTCTAAGCGTACTCTGCTGCTGCAGCTGTTCTAAGCGTACTCTGCTGCTGCAGCTGTTCTAAGCGTACTCTGCTGCTACAGCTGTTCTAAGCGTACTCTGCTGCTGCAGCTGTTCTAAGCGTACTCTGCTGCTGCAGCTGTTCTAAGCGTACTCTGCTGCTGCAGCTGTTCTAAGCGTACTCTGCTGCTGCAGCTGTTCTAAGCGTACTCTGCTGCTGCAGCTGTTCTAAGCGTACTGTGCTGCTGCAGCTGTTCTAAGCGTACTCTGCTGCTGCAGCTGTTCTAAGCGTACTCTGCTGCTGCAGCTGTTCTAAGCGTACTCTGCTGCTGCAGCTGTTCTAAGCGTACTCTGCTGCTGCATCAGCGCTACGAATACAAAGATATAACTCTGGAAACATGAACTTTCTTCATCAGGGTACCAGGTAAATTTGTGATCAACCAGGCTGTGGTATCTGCCTTAGACTGGATGCCGCTAGCAACTATAGCCTGGCCGATCAAGCTGTTGGTGCTAGCGGCACCAACTATGATCTAGGTAACCAACAACAGGTAGAGAGCGCGAACCAGGATCAAGGGGTCACAGGAGGAAGCTGGGGACACAGATTAACAACAGTTGAAATGTGATGGAATTGGAGGAAGTGATAGAATCAAATATAAAATATAGTTTCAGGAGTAGGTATGGCAAGCCCAAGAGGCAAAAAAAAAAAATCAAAATGCCGATCAATATAAATTGATAAACATGGTCAGGAGCTGAGACTCGACCCCTCGCTACACACCACTGGTGAGTACATGTACAAACGCACCTGCTTGAAGACCTTAAAGATTCTGAGAGAGAAGGGTCGAGGCTTTGGTGAGGGCGGGACCAAACCTCTCAGCTACTTACGATGTCAAGACAGTGCCAGAGTCCGGACAGTACTAGAGTTAAGACAGTGCCAGAGTCAGGACAGTGTTACAGTTAAGACAGTGAAAAAGTCAGGACAGTTCTAGGGTTAAGACAGTGCCAGAGTCAGGACAGTGCCAGGGTCAAGACAGGGCCAGTGTTAAGACAGTGCCAGGGTCAGGACAGTGCTAGTGCCAAGACAGTGCTAGGGCCAAGACGGTGCCAAAGTCAAGACAGTGCTAGGTCAGGACAGTGAAAGCGTCAAGACAGTGCTAGGGTCAAGACAGTGCCATGGCCAAGATAGTGCTAGGGTCAAAAAGTGTTATGGTCAAGTCAGTTGCAGAGTCAGGTCAGTGCTAGGGTCAAGACAATGCCAGGGTTAAGACAGTGTCAGGGTTAGGACAGAGCAAGGGTCAGGACAGTGCCAGGGTCAGGACAGCGCTAGGGTCAAGACAGGGCCAGGGCCAAGACAGTGGCAGGGGTCAGGACAGTGCCAGGGCCAAGACAGTGCCTGTTGGCTGCCTGGGGTAAGCTGCCTGTGTTGCATACTGGCACTACTGCTAAATACCACATGGTGACGAAGTTGCAATGTGAGAGAGAGAGAGAGAGAGAGAGAGAGAGAGCTGAGGCTAGTTATAGCTCTTGACTTATAAATACTGGTAGGAACTCTTAACCCATGTAAAAACTCGTAATAAAAAGAGAGGGAGAGAGAAACACGAATCAGGTGACTGTCAATCAGGAAACAGTGAAGTAAGATCCCCTAAGATGATTATGGTAGTGGGGAGTCGGGAGGAAGATGGTGGGGAGTGTGAGGTGGGACGGGGCTTTCAGTGGGGAAGAATGTGCACCGATAAGGGATGATATCTGGGAGTGTGGGGGAGAAAATGTTCACCAGCAGGAGCAGTGGTAGGGAGAATCTGGCAGGAAATTCCCTAAATTGGCGGCAGCTGGGATAGGGGAAAAAAAATGTCTCTTGAAACAGTAGTGGAATTATATGTTGGAAGAGGGAAGGGGAGAGAGGGAGAAAGAGAGCGAGAGAGAGGAAGAGGGATCCATACGATTTAAGAATTAATAATGATAATAATAGCAATAATAATAACAATAATAAACATAATTATTATTATTATTATTATTATTATTATTATTATTATTATTATTATTATTCAGTGGAAGTCACCTCTGTCTTAATTTATGATTATTTATTAACTGTATTAGTAATTGTGTTAACATGTCTGTAGATGATGCAATAATCTTATGCAATGCTAAAAGTGAAAATAATTCCTCCAGGTATCTTGAACAAGTGAAAATAATTCCTCCAGGTATCTTGAACAAGTGAAAATAATTCCTCCAGGTATCTTGAACATCTTAACAGAAGATGTCAGAAACACTGCTGGAACAAGTGTTGAAGCCTTCAAGAGGAAACTAGACAAGTATCTTCACCAGGTGCCAGATCAACCAGGCTGTGATGGGTATGTGGGGTAGTGGGCTTCCAGCAGCAACAGCCTGGTTGACCAGGCGAGCACCAGACGAGCCTGGCCCATGGCCGGGTTCAGTGAGTAGATATACTCTCGAAATTCTGTGTAGAAATGCCGTAAGTTACAAGAGACTCCGTCAATAACATACTGTGATAAAGTCAGTGCCGGATCAGCCGGGCTGTGGCTCGTACGTTGGACTGCGTGCGGCCAGCAGTAACAGCCTAGTTGATCAGGCCCTGATCCATCGGGAGGCCTGGTCACGGACCGGGCCGCGGGGGCGTTGATCCCCGGAATAACTTCCAGGTAGATATAATTAATGGAATCGATTTGAATCTTTGCAAGATGTTTCAATATATTCCATCTGAAGATCCTATCTGTAGTGAGATCATCTTAGGCATTTCTGGAAAATTTCAAAATAGTCATTTGAAAGTCTCAAAGGCACGGTTTTGGAAGCTTTACTATTATCCTCATTGAGACGCAAATAAAAACACCAATCACAGCTTTGTGTCTTCCTCTGTGGATGGACGAGGAATGGCATGTATGTAACTGAGATTCTCTTAATATCTTTATTACACACAGCGTAAGTCCACACAGAGGGCATTTCCTCCGTGCCTTGAGGATACCAAAACAAACATGGAAGTCGCCTAAGCAGGCGGTGGAGAACATTATGGAAAAATTTATCAACGAAGTATTCCAGTGGACTCATAATGTTCAGGGGCGACACATTGACTAGATGTGAAGAAGAATTAAAAATGAGTACATGATAAAGAACATCTCATACAACGAAATGAGCATGTAAAAGACGTAGGGATAATTTCCTCAGTAAACTTATCGTTGAGAAAATAAGGCATGAAAGACCGAGGACATTATTAAATAATGAGAAGTTTTAAAACAAGAGAAGCTACGTCAGTGATGGTACTATTGAAATTACTTGTGTTCTCCCGCCTCTCAAGGAAACATCCAAGGTGGAAAATAGATAGAGGTCGTCTATTGATCGTATAGAATCAGTATATCTAAACTACTGGGCGTGATTAAAAGCACTTGAAATATACTTATAGAACGAAAACAAATAATAGGTTATACCTAATCTGCACACCACCATAATTTAGCGGAGCGAGAGAAACACCCGTCCGCATACTGTCGTGACCAGGGGTCGGGGAACTGGGGTAAATTACCTCAAATGGAGTAAAAATTAAAATCTCAGGGGTAATGAAGGCTCAGTAAACATATATATAAATTGCATAAAAATTTATTATTTAATAAATGGGGCAAATTACGAGTTATTTCTTTTCAAACAATTTGTAGTTTCTTGATAAGATTAAAAATCTAATTTGTAGAAACCATTTCATAAGTTGGCAGTGATGTAAAACGTGTAAGGACTGTAGCAGCTGGCAACACCGCGAGTGTGAGCAGTGACTCGGGAGCTGCCACGACAACCGCACGTCCCATTGTTGACACACCATCACCTAACTTTTGGCCTAGTGTCTTATCTCGCTATCAGTAATTGTCTCTGCTTGCAGTCAAAAAAAAGGTAATTTTTTATGTTATTAGGTTTAAGACTTTCGATGACCAAGGTAAGGTAGTGTTTTGTGGTGTGTGTACAGTGTAATATTTATTTATATTTTATTGCTCTTATATCAAAAAAGTTTTAATTTTGACGATGTAACAAAAATGAAACAACATCATCGCTCCAAACCCTGAAGTGAAAATGTTTTCAATGAAATTCTTTAGTTCCTTAATGAGATTTTTGTTAAATTTGTGTTAATATTTTTTATTTCATTCAGTTTTTTTTTTCATTTTATTATTTTGTTTATTTTGTGTTGTTTTTAAAGTTGCTTTATCCCGTATAATACATTCTCCATACAAATGGATTCAATAAACTATTTTGAATTTAAATGCTTCTTGTGTTTTTCTGGATTCTGTGGACTTTCAAGTCTAGTGGGTAATTTCCTTGTACACAAATTTGTTTTGGGGTAATAGCCTAAAAAGTTCGCCGACACCTGGTCATGAGTACTAGACAGAGGGAGAGACGGGATGATGTGTGTAATAAGCCCAGCAACTATGTAAATGTGTGTGGTAGAGGCAAGATTAAAGAGCACTGTTAGTATCCATAGCTCACACCTCTGCAGGGTGCTACCACCAGAGGTAAGAAATATATAAATGTATTAGTATTTAAGTGGCAACTGCACCTCTTAGTGTATTTGTGCCTAATGAGGTCTGCGGACCTCGGACAGCAACAGTGTGATTGATTAAAAAGTCGGCATGGAAGCCTGCCTTCAGGCCTGTCACAGATACATCACGGGTATATAGAAATGTTCAGTGAATTGTGCTAAATTATGGTAGCCATTACCTGCATTATGCTGTAACAGTCAGATAGTGTTGAAAAACTTGGAACAAAACTGATCCGGTAATTAAAAAAATATGAGAGACAGAGGAGGAGCAGAAGTTTCTGAATACCGGCACTGAGGAGGAGAGACGGGCACCCACACACACTGGGGAGGAGAGACGGGCACCCACACACACTGGGGAGGAGAGACGGGCACCCACACACACTGGGGAGGAGAGACGGGCACCCACACACACTGGGGAGGAGAGACGGGCACCCACACACACTGAGGAGGAGAGACGGGCACCCACACACACTGGGGAGGAGAGACGGGCACCCACACACACTGGGGAGGAGAGACGGGCACCCACACACACTGGGGAGGAGAGACGGGCACCCACACACACTGGGGAGGAGAGACGGGCACCTACACACACTGGGGAGGAGAGACGGGCACCCACACACACTGGGGAGGAGAGACGCGCACCCACACACACTGGGGAGGAGAGACGGGCACCCCACACACACTGGGGAGGAGAGACGGGCACCCACACACACTGGGGAGGAGAGACGGGCACCCACACACACTGGGGAGGAGAGACGGGCACCCACACACACTGGGGAGGAGAGACGGGCACCCACACACACTGGGGAGGAGAGACGGGCACCCACACACACACTGGGGAGGAGAGACGGGCACCCACACACACTGGGGAGGAGAGACGGGCACCCACACACACACTGGGGAGGAGAGACGGGCACCCACACACACTGGGGAGGAGAGACGGGCACCCACACACACTGGGGAGGAGAGACGGGCACCCACACACACTGGGGAGGAGAGACGGGCACCCACACACACTGGGGAGGAGAGACGGGCACCCACACACACTGGGGAGGAGAGACGGGCACCCACACACACTGGGGAGGAGAGACGGGCACCCACACACACACTGGGGAGGAGAGACGGGCACCCACACACACTGGGGAGGAGAGACGGGCACCCACACACACTGGGGAGGAGAGACGGGCACCCACACACACTGGGGAGGAGAGACGGGCACCCACACACTGGGGAGGAGAGACGGGCACCCACACACACTGGGGAGGAGAGACAGGCACCCACACACACTGGGGAGGAGAGACGGGCACCCACACACACTGGGGAGGAGAGACGGGCACCCACACACACACTGGGGAGGAGAGACGGGCACCCACACACACTGGGGAGGAGAGACGGGCACCCACACACACTGGGGAGGAGAGAGGGGCCCCCACACACACTGGGGAGGAGAGACGGGCACCCACACACACTGGGGAGGAGAGACGGGCACCCACACACACTGGGGAGGAGAGACGGGCACCCACACACACTGGGGAGGAGAGACGGGAACCCACACACACTGGGGAGGAGAGATGGGCACCCACACACACTGGGGAGGAGAGACGGGCACCCACACACACTGGGGAGGAGAGACAGGCACCCACACACACTGGGGAGGAGAGACAGGCACCCACACACACTGGGAAGGAGAGACAGGCACCCACACACACTGGGGAGGAGAGACAGGCACCCACACACACTGGGGAGGAGAGACGGGCACCCACACACACTGGGGAGGAGAGACGGGCACCCACACACACACTGGGGAGGAGAGACAGGCACCCACACACACTGGGGAGGAGAAACGGGCACCCACACACACTGGGGAGGAGAGACGGGCACCCACACACACTGGGGAGGAGAGACAGGCACCCACACACACTGGGGAAGAAGACAGGCACCCACACACACTGGGGAGGAGAGACAGGCACCCACACACACTGGGGAGGAGAGACAGGCACCCACACACACTGGGGAGGAGAGACAGGCACCCACACACACTGGGGAGGAGAGACGGGCACCCACACACACACTGGGGAGGAGAGACGGGCACCCACACACACACTGGGGAGGAGAGACGGGCACCCACACACACACTGGGGAGGAGAGACGGGCACCCACATACACACTGGGGAGGAGAGACAGGCACCCACACACACACTGGGGAGGAGAGACAGGCACCCACACACACACTGGGGAGGAGAGACGGGCACCCACACACACACTGGGGAGGAGAGACGGGCACCCACACACACTGGGGAGGAGAGACAGGCACCCACACACACACTGGGGAGGAGAGACAGGCACCCACACACACTGGGGAGGAGAGACGGGCACCCACACACACACTGGGGAGGAGAGACGGGCACCCACACACACTGGGGAGGAGAGACAGGCACCCACACACACACTGGGGAGGAGAGACAGGCACCCACAAACACTGGGGAGGAGAGACAGGCACCCACACACACACTGGGGAGGAGAGACGGGCACCCACACACACTGGGGAGGAGAGACAGGCACCCACACACACACTGGGGAGGAGAGACAGGCACCCACAAACACTGGGGAGGAGAGACAGGCACCCACACACACACTGGGGAGGAGAGACGGGCACCCACACACACTGGGGAGGAGAGACAGGCACCCACACACACACTGGGGAGGAGAGACAGGCACCCACAAACACTGGGGAGGAGAGACAGGCACCCACACACACTGGGGAGGAGAGACGGGCACCCACACACACTGGGGAGGAGAGACAGGCACCCACACACACACTGGGGAGGAGAGACAGGCACCCACAAACACTGGGGAGGAGAGACAGGCACCCACACACACACTGGGGAGGAGAGACGGGCACCCACACACACTGGGGAGGAGAGACAGGCACCCACAAACACTGGGGAGGAGAGACAGGCACCCACACACACACTGGGGAGGAGAGACAGGCACCCACAAACACTGGGGAGGAGAGACAGGCACCCACACACACACTGGGGAGGAGAGACGGGCACCCACACACACTGGGGAGGAGAGACAGGCACCCACACACACACTGGGGAGGAGAGACAGGCACCCACACACACACTGGGGAGGAGAGACGGGCACCCACACACACACTGGGGAGGAGAGACAGGCACCCACACACACACTGGGGAGGAGAGACAGGCACCCACACACACACTGGGGAGGAGAGACAGGCACCCACACACACACTGGGGAGGAGAGACGGGCACCCACACACACTGGGGAGGAGAGACAGGCACCCACACACACACTGGGGAGGAGAGACGGGCACCCACACACACACTGGGGAGGAGAGACAGGCACCCACACACACACTGGGGAGGAGAGACAGGCACCCACACACACTGGGGAGGAGAGACAGGCACCCACACACACACTGGGGAGGAGAGACAGGCACCCACACACACTGGGGAGGAGAGACAGGCACCCACACACACACTGGGGAGGAGAGACGGGCACCCACACACACACTGGGGAGGAGAGACAGGCACCCACACACACTGGGGAGGAGAGACAGGCACCCCACACACACTGGGGAGGAGAGACGGGCACCCACACACACACTGGGGAGGAGAGACGGGCACCCACACACACACTGGGGAGGAGAGACAGGCACCCACACACACACTGGGGAGGAGAGACAGGCACCCACACACACACTGGGGAGGAGAGACGGGCACCCACACACACTGGGGAGGAGAGACAGGCACCCACACACACACTGGGGAGGAGAGACGGGCACCCACACACACACTGGGGAGGAGAGACGGGCACCCACACACACTGGGGAGGAGAGACAGGCACCCACACACACACTGGGGAGGAGAGACAGGCACCCACACACACTGGGGAGGAGAGACTGGCACCCACACACACACTGGGGAGGAGAGACTGGCACCCACACACACTGGGGAGGAGAGACAGGCACCCACACACACACTGGGGAGGAGAGACAGGCACCCACAAACACTGGGGAGGAGAGACAGGCACCCACACACACACAAACACACACTCTCATTTTTAAAGATAAACTTGGCGACTTTATTTTCCAACAAGCTTTGCTTTTGCCAAACAAGCCAGGGTAAAATTCCCTACTGAAAAAAAAAAATCAGTGTGAAGATAAAACTATTATGTACAGTATAAGTCAGTAGTATTATAGTTGGTGCCGCTGATGGAACATGACATGGGCAGAAGTAGTTTCCGAATCTTCCCTGTAGAAGCCTCGTAGCTGAGCGGTTTATATATATATATATATATATATATATATATATATATATATATATATATATATATATATATATATATATATATATATATATATATATATATATATATATATATATATATATGTCGTGCCGAATAGGCAGAACTTGCTATCTTGGCTTAAATAGCAACGCTCATCTTGCCATATAGGACAAGTGAAAATTTGTGTATGCAATAATTTCGCCAAAATCATTCTGACCCTAATGAAAAAAAAACATATTTCACTGTGTTTGTTTAGTATTAAATTATTGTAAACAAATCTAAAATATATTTAGTTGGGTTAGGCTAAAATAAATTGTTCTTGTTATAAAAAGGTTAGGTAAGTTTTCTAAGATACTTTTGGTGCAAAATTATAAATTTTTACATTAACATTAATGAAAAAATATATCTTTATACGTATAAGAGAAAATTTTAGAAAAGACTTTATTTTAAATGAGTTCTTGCTAATTGACCAGTTTTACATATATATATATATATATATATATATATATATATATATATATATATATATATATATATATATATATATATATATATATATATATATGCACTGATAATTTCACAATGGCTTCAAAATAAATGAGGGAGAATCACTATTTAAGGAAATGAGGAACCAGTATCATATGACATGATCTCATCAGCTGGAATGAGAAAGGTATAAGTTAGGTAATCATACCTTCACTGATCTGACCACGAATGGCTAACACCTGACCTTCATTGATGCGCTGTCCGACCTCTTGGCAAAATATAATTATGTGTGAATTATGTGATTGAAATTGAAATGTTCTTCAGATAAGATTAAGTTTGAGAGTGATGCAGTAAGGTCATTACTGATATGAGAACATTCAAGTAAGTGTGGACGACGAAGCCTTTATAGCTGCTCAGAGCTGAACATTATGACAGCAAGTCACTGTGTGTTGAAAGTAAAACTGGGAGCCCTCAGCCAGCAGCTGGCAACGATGCACAATAAATTCCACAGACAGGGATATGTAATAAATTCTGCAGATAAGGACATGTAATCAATTATTGATACAGGGATATGTAATAAATTCTGCAGACAAGAATATGTAATAAATTCTGCAGACAATGATGTGCAATAAATTCTGCAGACAAGGATATACAATAAATTCTGCAGACAAGGATATGCAATAAATTCTGCAGACAAAGATATGCAATAAATTCTGCAGACAAGGATATACAATAAATTCTGCAGACAAAGATATGCAATAAATTCTGCAGACAAGGATATGCAATAAATTCTGCAGACAAAGATATGCAATAAATTCTGCAGACAAAGATAAGCAATAAATTCTGCAGACAAGGATATGCAATAAATTCTTGATACAATGATATTCAATAAATTCTTGCGGCAAAGATATACAATAAATTCTGCAGACAGGAACTACTGCACAAATGGAAGATATATTATAGTACCAGTCTTTGTAAAAGGTGAGGTGAGGCAGGGTGACGGAGATCTATCATTTTAATTATATTTATGGTGCCAGGAGCTGGAACTCAGCCTCCACAGATACAGTTCAGCGAGTACATGTCTAAGTATGTACCCGAGGTCCCTGCCTACGTAGGTCTGATAATCCTTTGGAAAAATAAAGGCCCAATTTGGTAGGGAAATCGGTGGGCGCACTCAATATTCATATCCAGGGGGCGCCAGCTCATTCGGAAAATTGAGTTTTTGTCAGTTTCCTTCCCAATTATAATCCAGTCTTTGGAGCCGGCCAGACAAGTGGATTGCCTCAAAGTCACTAAAGAGACGACCGCCAGGGGGCGTGCAAAGGGGGTGGGAGGATTGGCAGAGCGGAGGGTTAGGGAGAGCCCAGGGCGCTGAGGAGAGCCCAGGGCGCTGAGGAGAGCCCAGGGCGCTGAGGAGAGCCCAGGGCGCTGAGGAGAGCCCAGGGCGCTGAGGAGAGCCCAGGGCGTTGAGGAGAGCCCAGGGCGCTGAGGAGAGCCCAGGGCGTTCAGGAGAATGTAGGATTGGGAAGAAAACGAAAGGGGGATGAAGAGAAACTAAAGAGAAGAGAAAGTTTATATTCCTAGGAGAGGCGAAGGGGGGAAGAGATGTATAGTAGATAAAGTTAGGAAGACAGATGCAGAGAAGAATACAGTGAAGTGAGAGACGACAGCTTGAAGGAGAAGACTTCTTTGGGGCAGCAGGTGAAGGCTTCAACTGAAGAATGAGAAGAGTAGGTTAATGATGAAAAAAAGGAAGAGAAGACTGAGGAAAATGAAGAGAAAGATGGAATGGGAGAGTGGTAGGAAACAGAGAGAGAGAAAGGACAAGGGAAGGGAGAGCCGAGTGTGCGAAAGAGCAGAGGGGACATAAATGATAACTTGCGAAGGGATGAGGGCAAGGGAGAGGGAACGTGGGAGGGAAGGGAAAGAGAGTGGGATAAAGAGGGAGATTGGAGAGCCGTTGTGGAGGAATGATGGCAGTGGGAGCAAGAGGGAGGAAAAAGAGAGTGAGAAGCGAGAATGTCAGCGGAGGGAAAAAAAAAGTTTAGGAATGGAGTGTGGTGTGGCAGGAACAAGTGAACAACGCAGTGAAGTTTGTGGTCAGTAAGAGGAAATAGTCGACAACCTGGGTACCCTGGCTCACCCTCACCCTGGCTAACCCTCACCCTGGCTTAGCCTCACCCTGGCTCACCCTCACCCTGGCTCACCCTCACCCTGGCTTAGCCTCACCTTGGCTCAGCCTCACCCTGGCTTAGCGTCACCCTGGCTCACCCTCACCCTGACTCACCCTCACCCTGGCTTAGCCTTACCCTGGCTCACCCTCACCCTGGCTTAGCCTCACCCTGGCTCACCCTCACCCTGACTCACCCTCACCCTGGCTTAGCCTCACCCTGGCTCACCCTCACCCTGGCTTAGCCTCACCCTGGCTCAGCCTCACCCTGGCTCAGCCTCACCCTGGCTTAGCCTCACCCTGGCTCAGCCTCACCCTGGCTTAGCCTCACCCTGGCTCAGCCTCACCCTGGCTCAGCCTCACCCTGTCTCACCCTCACCCTGGCTCAGCCTCACCCTAGCTCACCCTCACCCTGACTCACCCTCACCCTGGCTTAGCCTCACCCTGGCTCACCCTCACCCTGGTGCACTCTCACCCTGGCTCACCCTCACCCTGATTCAGCCTCACCCTGGCTCACCCTCACCCTGGCTCACCCTCACCCTAACTCAGCCTCACCCTGGCTCACCCTCACCCTGACTCAGCCTCACCCTGGCTCACCCTCACCCTGGCTCACCCTGGCTCACCCTCACCCTGGCTAAGCCACACCATGGCGCACCCTCACTCTGGCTCACCCTCACCCTAACTCACCCTCACCCTGGCTCAGCCTCACCCTGGCTCAGCCTTACCGTGGCTCACCCTCACTCTGGCTCACCTCACCCTGACTCAGTCTCACCCTGGCTCACCCTCACCCTGGATCAGCCTCACCATGGATCAGCCTAGGCCACCATGGCTCAGTCTCCCCACAACACTACCTCATGGTTCAGCCTCGCCACAACACTACCTCATGGCTCAGCCTCGCCACAACACTACCTCATGACTCAGCCTCGCCACAACACTACCTCATGGCTCAGCCTCGCCACAACACTACCTCATGGCTCAGCCTCGCCACAACACTACCTCATGGCTCAGCCTCGCCACAACACTACCTCATGGCTCAGCCTCGCCACAACACTACCTCATGGCTCAGCCTCGCCACACACCATCACCTTCATAAAGCAGGTAACACCCCACCTTGACCCGTCTTAGCTTCGCTTGCCCAGTTGAGTCTTTGAACGATTCACTACTCCGAGTCGCTTTCTGATTACCTCAGTCATATTTAAGATTCGTTAATGATAGCAGGGATCATCCTTAAGGTGGTCGCCAGGTCTTAGACTTGGTCTTCTAAATTGCAGTGGAATTATTACGAAGATACAAATTCATAGAAAACACCCAATGGAATGAAGGTTAGTGTATATTGAATACAAGTGGCACTAAAAAAATCTGAGTTAGAAAACTTATAGACCTTTCACGGGTCTTACATAATTCAGTCAAGCATCTGAACTACTGGGAGACCTTGAAGTCTCTTAAATTGTATTCCTTTTAAAGTTGGCGAGACAGGTACATCATAATTTACATCTGGAAAATTTTGGAGGGACTGGTCCCGGACCTGAACACCGAGACTTAGCAGCCGTTGTAGAGTAACTTCTGTTAAAAAGTAGATGTGCGATGAGAACATTCTTCAACGCCCTTTGTCCGTGTATAAGAGGAATTGCCAACAAAGCTCGGGTTGTCTTCAAGAGGGAACTTGATAAGTTCCTTAAATGAGTTCCAGATCATTCAGGCTGTGGTTACACTGGGTGCGGCCAGCAGCAACAGCCTGGGTGATCAGGCCTTGATCCAGCGGAAGTATCCTTCAGGTACATAATTCAGGTAGAGCGGAGGGTTAGGGAGAGCCCAGGGCGCTGAGGAGAGCCCAGGGCGCTGAGGAGAGCCCAGGGCGTTGAGGAGAGCCAAGAGCGTTGAGGAGAGCCCAGGGCGTTCAGGAGAATATAGGATTGGGAAGAAAACGAAAGAGGGATGAAGAGAAACTAAAGAGAAGAGAAAGTTTATATTCCTAGGAGAGGCGAAGGGGGGAAGAGATGTATAGTAGATAAAGTTAGGAAGACAGATGCAGAGAAGAATACAGTGAAGTGAGAGACGACAGCTTGAAGGAGAAGACTTCTTTGGGGCAGCAGGTGAAGCCTTCAACTGAAGAATGAGAAGAGTAGGTTAATGGTGAAAAAAAGGAAGAGAAGACTGAGGAAAATGAAGAGAAAGATGGAATGGGAGAGTGGTAGGAAACAGAGAGAGAGAGAGAGAGAGAGAGAGAAAGGACAAGGGAAGGGAGAGCCGAGTGTGCGAAAGAGCAGAGGGGACATAAATGATAACTTGCGAAGGGATGAGGGCAAGGGAGAGGGAACGTGGGAGGGAAGGGAAAGAGAGTGGGATAAAGAGGGAGATTGGAGAGCCGTTGTGGAGGAATGATGGCAGTGGGAGCAAGAGGGAGGAAAAAGAGAGTGAGAAGCGAGAATGTCAGCGGAGGGAAAAAAAAAGTTTAGGAATGGAGTGTGGTGTGGCAGGAACAAGTGAACAACGCAGTGAAGTTTGTGGTCAGTAAGAGGAAATAGTCGACAACCTGGGTACCCTGGCTCACCCTCACCCTGGCTAACCCTCACCCTGGCTTAGCCTCACCCTGGCTCACCCGCACCCTGGCTCACCCTCACCCTGGCTTAGCCTCACCTTGGCTCAGCCTCACCCTGGCTTAGCCTCACCCTGGCTCACCCTCACCCTGACTCACCCTCACCCTGGCTTAGCCTGACCCTGGCTCACCCTCACCCTGGCTTAGCCTCACCCTGGCTCACCCTCACCCTGACTCACCCTCACCCTGGCTTAGCCTCACCCTGGCTCACCCTCACCCTGTCTTAGCCTCACCCTGACTCAGCCTCACCCTGGCTCAGCCTCACCCTGGCTTAGCCTCACCCTGGCTCAGCCTCACCCTGGCTTAGCCTCACCCTGGCTCAGCCTCACCCTGGCTCAGCCTCACCCTGTCTCACCCTCACCCTGGCTTAGCCTCACCCTGGCTCAGCCTCACCCTGTCTCAGCCTCACCCTGGCTTAGCCTCACCCTGGCTCACCCTCACCCTGGTTCACTCTCACCCTGGCTCACCCTCACCCTGATTCAGCCTCACCCTGGCTCACCCTCACCCTGGCTCACCCTCACCCTAACTCACCCTCACCCTGGCTCACCCTCACCCTGACTCAGCCTCACCCTGGCTCACCCTCACCCTGGCTCACCCTGGCTCACCCTCACCCTGGCTAAGCCACACCATGGCGCACCCTCACTCTGGCTCACCCTCACCCTAACTCACCCTCACCCTAGCTCAGCCTCACCCTGGCTCAGCCTTACCGTGGCTCACCCTCTGGCTCACCTCACCCTGACTCAGTCTCACCCTGGCTCACCCTCACCCTGGATCAGCCTCACCATGGATCAGCCTAGGCCACCATGGCTCAGTCTCCCCACAACACTACCTCATGGCTCAGCCTCGCCACAACACTACCTCATGGCTCAGCCTCGCCACAACACTACCTCATGGCTCAGCCTCGCCACAACACTACCTCATGGCTCAGCCTCGCCACAACACTACCTCATGGCTCAGCCTCGCCACAACACTACCTCATGGCTCAGCCTCGCCACAACACTACCTCATGGCTCAGCCTCGCCACAACACTACCTCATGGCTCAGCCTCGCCACACACCATCACCTTCATAAAGCAGGTAACACCCCACCTTGACCCGTCTTAGCTTCGCTTGCCCAGTTGAGTCTTTGAACGATTCACTACTCCGAGTCGCTTTCTGATTACCTCAGTCATATTTAAGATTCGTTAATGATAGCAGGGATCATCCTTAAGGTGGTCGCCAGGTCTTAGACTTGGTCTTCTAAATTGCAGTGGAATTATTACGAAGATACAAATTCATAGAAAACACCCAATGGAATGAAGGTTAGTGTATATTGAATACAAGTGGCACTAAAAAAATCTGAGTTAGAAAACTTATAGACCTTTCACGGGTCTTACATAATTCAGTCAAGCATCTGAACTACTGGGAGACCTTGAAGTCTCTTAAATTGTATTCCTTTTAAAGTTGGCGAGACAGGTACATCATAATTTACATCTGGAAAATTTTGGAGGGACTGGTCCCGGACCTGAACACCGAGACTTAGCAGCCGTTGTAGAGTAACTTCTGTTAAAAAGTAGATGTGCGATGAGAACATTCTTCAACGCCCTTTGTCCGTGTATAAGAGGAATTGCCAACAAAGCTCGGGTTGTCTTCAAGAGGGAACTTGATAAGTTCCTTAAATGAGTTCCAGATCATTCAGGCTGTGGTTACACTGGGTGCGGCCAGCAGCAACAGCCTGGGTGATCAGGCCTTGATCCAGCGGAAGTATCCTTCAGGTACATAATTCAGGTAGATGTGAAGCGTCTACCAGGGAGATGTGGTGAAGGGTCGACCAGGGAGATGTGGTGAAGGGTCGACCAGGGAGATGTGGTGAAGGGTCGTCCGGGGAGATTGATGAAGGGTCGTCCAGGGAGATGTGGTGAAGTGTCCTCCAGAGAGATGGGGTGAAGGGTAATCCAGGGAGATGTGGTGAAGGGCCGTTCAGGGTGATGTGGTGAAGGGTCGTTTAGAGTGATGTGGTAAAGGGTGATTCAAGGAGATGTGGTGAAGGGTCGACCAGGGAAATGTGGTGAAGTGTGATTCAGGGAGTTGTGGTGAAGGGTCGTCCAGGGAGATGTGGTGAAGTGTGATTCAGGGAGTTGTGGTGAAGGGTCGTCCAGGGAGATGTGGTGAAGAGTGATCAAGGGAGATGTGGTGGAGGGTCGATCAGGGAGATGTGGTGAAGGGTTATTCATGGAGATGTGATGAAGGGTTGACCAGGGAGATGTGGTGAAGGGGCGACCAGGGAGATGTGGTGAAGGGTCACCAAGGAGATGTGGTGAAGGGGCGACCAGGGAGATGTGGTGAAGGGTCAACCAGGGAGATGTGGTGAAGGGTCGACCAGAGAGATGTGGTGAAGGGTCGACCAGGGAGATGTGGTGAAGGGTCGACCAGGGAGATGTGGTGAAGGGTCGACCAGGGAGATGTGATAAAGGGTCGTCCAGAGAGATGTGATGAAGGGTTGCCCAGGGAGATGTGATGAAGGGTCGTCCAGAGAGATGTGGTGAAGGGTCGTCCAGAGAGAGGTGAAGGGTGATCCAGGGAGAGTGGTGAAGGGTGATCCAGGGAGATGTGATGAAGGGTGATCCAGGGAGATGTGGTGAAGGTAGGCACAGTATTCAAAGTAAAACGCTAAACCCGTAGGGTTTGCATCGTGCCTGTGCAACGGCGCGATGGGTAGCTCCAGTTCCTTGTATCAAGAGCCCTTCATCAGCATCAAGGCACCCACCCTCCCTCGTTTCGAATGGGGTGGAGGCAAAGTCTGGAGGTGACACTGGGAATGGTAGAGAGGTGTCACTGCAGGGAGTGTGCCGCAGGGAGGAGGCAGATGGCACCAGCAAGGGCAAAATTAGGGTAAGGCTGCCACTGAGGGAGGGGAGGTAGTGTAAGGCTGTCACTAAGAGAGGGGACGTAGGGTAAGGCTGTCACTAAGGGAGAGGAGGTAGGGTAAGGCTTCTACTAAGGGAGGGGAGGTAGGGTAAGGCTACCACTAAGGGAATGGGGATAGGGTAAGGCTACAACTAAAAGAAGGGAGGTAGGATAAGGCTACCACTGTGGGAAGATTGCATTCTCAATGAAGGGAAAGAGGGACTACCACAGGAGGAAGGGAAAATAGTGCAAGGCGGTGGGGGAGAGACGTCACTGGAACGGGACTGCCCTGGGAGGGACAAGGGAAAAGAGGAACTGCTCTGGAAGGGAGGAGGAAAGAAAACCCAGCTGCAGGGAGGTAAGAGAGATGAGGATGCCGCAGGGAGCAGGAACACAGCCAGGAGAAGAGCTTGCTGTGGAGAGAGAGAGGACGCAATAAGTGTATATTCGAGCGTGGAAAGGATGATGGAAAGGGTAATGGGATAGGCAGGGCTGTGTTGGTTAATCTGATTGAATGTTTGGTGAAGGGTAAGAGAGGGAGGAGCTCAGCTGTAGCTAGGTGCTGGGTTATCCACTCCAGCTGGGATCTACCTGCATGCTTCCACGATTACTGCTGGCTTATCACCCTAGCAAATCTGGCAGTGGTGAATTGAGAGAGAGAGAGAGAGAGAGAGAGAGAGAGAGAGAGACAAATATTAGTGGCGCGATGAGTTAGTTATCCATACGTCTAATATTTCGGTTTGGCTGGGATATTAGACGCATGAGTTATTTATTATAATTATTATTCTTATTATATATATATATATATATATATATATATATATATATATATATATATATATATATTTTTTTTTTTTTCCACAAGTCGGCCGTCTCCCACCGAGGCAGGGTGACCCAAAAAAGAAAGAAAATCCCCAAAAAGAAAATACTTTCATCATCATTCAACACTTTCACCACACTCGCACATTATCACTGCTTTTGCAGAGGTGCTCAGAATACAACAGTCTAGAAGCATATACGTATAAAGATATACAACATATCCCTCCAAACTGCCAATATATATATATATATATATATATACCTTACATACTATCCTACGTACTATCCTACAAAGATCACGCACCCAGCAGAGCTATGTGTTATACTGTGATCCGAGGACATACGATGGTGTGGGTGCCTCAGAGCTTGTTTCATTCTGCTTCCTGTTTGGTGTACTAGCCTCCACAGGTAGTATATATAGTATTGTAACCACGAGCGAATGGTATTTAATCAATAACAATACTGGAACTAGCCGGGGGATCGAACCCGTGTTGTTCTAGCAAATTAACTGACCTCTTGAAGAAAGTCAAGGATACTCCTGCAAACAACCGATCCTGGCACAACCTGCTGCTATTTGGCAATGCCTGTCTGGCTGTCCCACCAAGGAGGGACAAATCACCACCAACATATGTTATTAGGGCAATAAATGCATTCCCTAGAGATGACAACCCCGTCCGTCTCCCCACTAGGGCGACAAACACCCTCCGGGCAAATGCCAACAACAGGACACCTGATGCCTCAAAAGTCAGAGCCCAAATTAGCAAAAAAATAGAAGAAGTTAATACTATTGGAACACTGAGGCTTATAACCAGTGAGGATATCATCCCTCCTAAGGATGTCAGTACGGCACAAGCCCTGAAGGACAAACATCCACCCAGGGCTCCCAGTACCAACATTGACCTCTCTGATATTGCAGAAGGTGAAGAACATTTAAACTTACAGGATGCTGATGTGTGGAAATGACATAGCAGCTGCTATGTCATTTCCACAGGGCTCAGCAGGAGGTTTCACCAGTTTAAGGCCTCAACACTTAAAACAAATGCTTAATACAGCACTTGGTGATGTTTCAGAGAGGTTGCTGTCTGAACTCACCAAATTTTCCAATGTGTGCCTGGTTGGCAGTGTCCCAGAGGCCATTAGACCCATTTTCTTTGGTACCTCACTGTGTGCCCTCCGGAAGAAGGATGGAGGAATCAGGCCTATTGCAGTGGGCAACACCCTTCGTCGCCTGGTCGCCAAGGCTGCAGTAAGAATGGTGAGTCAAGAGGCTGCCTCAATGTTGAAACAAACTCAATTCGGTTTTGGTGTTCAACAAGGCTGTGAAGCAGCTGCCCACGCAGCGCGAGTATACATCAACAACATGTCTGATGAAAAAAACCTTGATCAAATTGGACTTTGCCAACGCTTTCAGCTTAGTCGAAATGGATTCTGTTCTCCAAGCAGTTTCTAGACACTTCTTTTCCCTCTACCCCTTCATTGAATCGTCTTATAGTGTGACTTCTAAACTATTGTCTGATGACCATGAAAGGGACTCATGTGGGGGTGTGCAACTGGGGGACCGTCTTGCCTCCTTTCTATTCTGTTTGGTCATCAAGGAAGTCACAGAAGTGCTCTCCAATGAGCTCAATATCTTGTTCTTGGATGATGGTACCCTAGCTGGCACTATAGAATCTCTCCTAGAGGACATCAGAAAAATTAAAGACATGGGAGAGAGCCTGGGATTATCTTTAAACCCCGCCAAATGTGAAAAAGTTTCTACCAATCGACAGATGATCCAGAATGTTAGTGCTGTTTTAAAAGGAGCACGAGCCATTGATCCAGCCAACAGCACTCTTCTTGGTGCTCCTCTTGGGCCCAGTGCCATCGATCTGATCCTAGGAAAAGTCTCAGACCTCAGAACGATGGAAGGCAGGATGAAAGACATCGATACACAAGATGCCTTCTACCTACTTACCAGGTACCTGTCAATCCCAAAACTTACCTACTTCCTGAGATGCTCCCCAACCTTCAGCAGTCCGAAACTCAAGGAGTACGACTCTTTCCTTAAGACCATGCTAGAGAGTGTATTGAATCTTTCCCTCACAGATGGACAGTGATTGCAAGCCTCACTTCCAGTCAGGCTTGGGGGGCTAGGAATATGCAAATCCTCCCAGATTGCCCTACCAGCTTTCCAATCTTCTTCCATAGCATCAAATGAGTTAATAAAACAAATTCTTCCAAACAACCTCAGTGAGTCAGCAGGCATACAGGACCCTAGCCACACCAGTGCCATAGCTGAATGGGAGACTCTTGCTGCTCCAGCACCAAAGCCTAGTGCAGCACTGGCCTACAAACAGTCAAGTTAGGATGGCCCCATCACTGAAAAGGTGCTTGCCAACATGCTTAAGGCTGTAACATCAAACAGGGAGACTGGCCGTCTCCAAGCTGTGAGTGCACATATCACTCTGGGGACTTCCTCCAAACAGTTCCCATTTCGGCAGTGGGAACACGCCTCAACCCTAAGCCCCTCCGTATTGCAGTGGCTCTGCACCTTGCTGCCCCAATTCACACGCAATATACGTGTATTTGCGGCGAAGCGCAAGCCGACCAATATGGTCTATATGGTCTTAACTGTTCCAAAACCAAGGGCTGGCATGCAAGACACAATGAAGTCAATGACATCATAAAGAGAACCCTTGCTACAGCTGGATGCCCAGCCGAGAGAGAGCCCCAATCACTAGCAGCCAACAATACCCACAACCCAACAAACTGCCCCGACGGGATCACCATCTATCCTTGGAAGAATGGTAAGCTCTTAGCATGGGACTATACCTGTGTGTCCACACTGGCTGACACCTACATAAATCATAGTGTCGGGCGACAGGGAGGAGTACAAGATCAGCAAGTACAAGGACATAAGCCAACAGTACCAATTTGTCCCAGTGGGATCAGAGACCTTGGGATCATGGAAAAAAAAATGCCACACTTTTCCTTAAAGAACTGGGTTCCAGACTCATTGACACCACCAGGGACTCAAGGGCAGCCACTTTCATGTTCCAGCGCCTCAGCGTGGCCATCCAGAGGGGAAATGCTTGCTGCATACTTGTCTCGTGTTCGGCTTCGGAGGAGCTGGAGGAGATTCAGAATCTTTGATATATTGTACCAACGTATTCATGTTTGTGTTTTCTGTCAATGTATTCTGTTTTTTAATGAAATTTCATATAGAATATATACATATATATATATATATATATATATATATAATATAGAATATATATATATATATATAAAATATAGAATATATATATATATATATATATATATAAAATATAGAATATATATATATATATATATATATATATAATATTTTTTTTTTTTTTATTATCACACCGGCCGATTCCCACCAAGGCAGGGTGGCCCGAAAAAGAAAAACTTTCACCATCATTCACTCCATCACTGTCTTGCCAGAAGGGTGCTTTACACTACAGTTTTTAAACTGCAACATTAACACCCCTCCTTCAGAGTGCAGGCACTGTACTTCCCATCTCCAGGACTCAAGTCCGGCCTGCCGGTTTCCCTGAATCCCTTCATAAATGTTACTTTGCTCACACTCCAACAGCACGTCAAGTATTAAAAACCATTTGTCTCCATTCACTCCTATCAAACACGCTCACGCATGCCTGCTGGAAGTCCAAGCCCCTCGCACACAAAACCTCCTTTACCCCCTCCCTCCAACCCTTCCTAGGCCGACCCCTACCCCGCCTTCCTTCCACTACAGACTGATACACTCTTGAAGTCATTCTGTTTCGCTCCATTCTCTCTACATGTCCGAACCACCTCAACAACCCTTCCTCAGCCCTCTGGACAACAGTTTTGGTAATCCCGCACCTCCTCCTAACTTCCAAACTACGAATTCTCTGCATTATATTCACACCACACATTGCCCTCAGACATGACATCTCCACTGCCTCCAGCCTTCTCCTCGCTGCAACATTCATCACCCACGCTTCACACCCATATAAGAGCGTTGGTAAAACTATACTCTCATACATTCCCCTCTTTGCCTCCAAGGACAAAGTTCTTTGTCTCCACAGACTCCTAAGTGCACCACTCACTCTTTTTCCCTCATCAATTCTATGATTCACCTCATCTTTCATAGACCCATCCGCTGACACGTCCACTCCCAAATATCTGAATACGTTCACCTCCTCCATACTCTCTCCCTCCAATCTGATATTCAATCTTTCATCACCTAATCTTTTTGTTATCCTCATAACCTTACTCTTTCCTGTATTCACCTTTAATTTTCTTCTTTTGCACACCCTACCAAATTCATCCACCAATCTCTGCAACTTCTCTTCAGAATCTCCCAAGAGCACAGTGTCATCAGCAAAGAGCAGCTGTGACAACTCCCACTTTGTGTGTGATTCTTTATCTTTTAACTCCACGCCTCTTGCCAAGACCCTCGCATTTACTTCTCTTACAACCCCATCTATAAATATATTAAACAACCACGGTGACATCACACATCCTTGTCTAAGGCCTACTTTTACTGGGAAATAATTTCCCTCTTTCCTACATACTCTAACTTGAGCCTCACTATCCTCGTAAAAACTCTTCACTGCTTTCAGTAACCTACCTCCTACACCATACACTTGCAACATCTGCCACATTGCCCCCCTATCCACCCTGTCATACGCCTTTTCCAAATCCATAAATGCCACAAAGACCTCTTTAGCCTTATCTAAATACTGTTCACTTATATGTTTCACTGTAAACACCTGGTCCACACACCCCCTACCTTTCCTAAAGCCTCCTTGTTCATCTGCTATCCTATTCTCCGTCTTACTCTTAATTCTTTCAATTATAACTCTACCATACACTTTACCAGGTACACTCAACAGACTTATCCCCCTATAATTTTTGCACTCTCTTTTATCCCCTTTGCCTTTATACAAAGGAACTATGCATGCTCTCTGCCAATCCCTAGGTACCTTACCCTCTTCCATACATTTATTAAATAATTGCACCAACCACTCCAAAACTATATCCCCACCTGCTTTTAACATTTCTATCTTTATCCCATCAATCCCGGCTGCCTTACCCCCTTTCATTTTACCTACTGCCTCACGAACTTCCCCCACACTCACAACTGGCTCTTCCTCACTCCTACAAGATGTTATTCCTCCTTGCCCTATACACGAAATCACAGCTTCCCTATCTTCTTCAACATTTAACAATTCCTCAAAATATTCCTTCCATCTTCCCAATACCTCTAGCTCTCCATTTAATAACTCTCCTCTCCTATTTTTAACTGACAAATCCATTTGTTCTCTAGGCTTTCTTAACTTGTTAATCTCACTCCAAAACTTTTTCTTATTTTCAACAAAATTTGTTGATAACATCTCACCCACTCTCTCATTTGCTCTCTTTTTACATTGCTTCTTTCTTTCAACACACCAGCCGTATCCCACCGAGGTGGGGTGGCCCAAAAGGAAAAACAAAAGTTTCTCCTTTCATATATATATATATATATATATATATATATATATATATATATATATATATATATATATATATATATATATATATATATATATATATATATATATATATATATATATATATATATATATATATATATATATATATATATATATATATATATATATATATATATATATATATATATATATATATATATATATATATATATAGATGGTGTCCCATAGCTCAATCGCTAGTGCACTCAACTCACACACTAAGGTCCGGTTTTCAAATCTCCTAGGGTACAGCTGGAAAACATTAGAGACGTGTTTCCATAAGACACCTGCTGTCCCTGTAGGATCTGCATGAGGCTGTCATCTGCTGAGGACGCGTTTAACCTCCAAGAAGATATAAACAAAGTTTTCCAGTGGGCAACAGTAAACAATATGATGTTCAATGAGGACAAATTCCAACTACTCCGTTATGGAAAACTGGAGGAGATAATAACTAGAACAGAGTATACTACCGACTCCGGCCTTACAATAGAGCGGAAAAATAATGTAAGGGACCTGGGAGTAGTAATGTCTGAGGATCTCACTTTCAAGGATCACAACAGTGCCACGATCGCAAGTGCAAAGAAAATGATAGGATGGATAATGAGAACGTTCAAAACGAGAGATGCCAAGCCCATGATGATCCTTTTCAAATCACTTGTTCTCTCTAGGCTGGAATGCTGCTGTACATTAACATCTCCATTCAAAGCAGGTGAAATCGCAGATATAGAGAGTGTACAGAGATCCTTTACTGCACGTATAAGTTCTGTCAAGCACCTTAACTACTGGGAACGCTTGGAAGCACTTGAATTGTACTCGTTGGAACGCAGGAGGGAGAGATATATCATAATCTACACTTGGAAAATCTTAGAAGGAATGGTCCCAAATCTGCACACAGAAATCACTCCCTACGAAAGTAAAAGACTGGGCAGGCGATGCAAAATGCCCCCAATAAAAAGTAGGGGCGCCATTGGTACACTAAGGGAAAACACCATAAGTGTCCGGGACCCAAGACTGTTCAACAGCCTCCCATCAAGCATTAGGGGAATTGTCAATAAACTCCTGGGTGCCTTCAAGAGAGAGCTGGACAGATACCTAAATTCAGTGCCGGATCATCCGGGCTGTGGTTCGTACGTTGGACTGTGTGCGGCCAGCAGTAACAGCCTGGTTGATCAGGCCCTGATCCATCGGGAGGCCTGGTCGTGGACCGGGCCGCGGGGGCGTTGATCCCCGAAATAACCTCCAGGAAGACCCATCAGCAAAATGGGTACCTGGGTGTTAGTCGACTGGTGTGGGTCGCATCCTGGGGCAAAACTGACCTAATTTACAGGAAATGCTCAGTATAACAAGCGGCTTTCTATATAGTAATATGTCATTGATGTTAGCTTGGCCTATATACCTTGTACATGTAGTAAATAAAGATATTATATATATATATATATATATATATATATATATATATATTATATATATATATATATATATATATATATATATATATATATATATATATATATATATATATATATATATATATGTGCAAGGAATTCGCGAGAGCATGCGAAATATACACAAACACTGATCTCTGGCTGAAGGAGACTCGAACCTACGAACCTTAGGACAAGGTATATATATATATATATATATATATATATATATATATATATATATATATATATATATATATATATATATATGTATATATATGTATATATATGTATATATATATATATACAGTGCTAGTCACGGCATTATGCCGCGACTCCCCCACACATACCAAAACACAAACACATACAATGAAAGATTACAATATATATATTTGCACACTTACTGATGTTTTAATACTTGTTGCTGCATCCTTCTGCTTAATCATGCCCCTCAGTCATGTAGGAAGACCCACACAACTTCTTGAGGGTTTGGTAAGGTATATTTTTCCATGCCTCATGTAGAGCAGCCTCCATCTGCAGGATGGAGCTGCAGGATGGAACTGATATCCTTGCACAGTAAACTTTGTTACACTATTGACCAGAGGTTCTCAATAGGATTTAGGTCTGGGTAATTGCCTGGTCAGTCATTAAAGAACCTCACTTCATAGTCCTTAATCTACTGAACTACAGATCTGGCGGTATGACACGGTGCCTCATCCTGCATAAAAACCACAACCCCACACTTGTCAAATGCCTCAGGTAAATTGTCACACAATAACTCCAGGTAATTATACTGGTTCATATATGTACTGGTTTTTGGGAAGCACAATGAGTTCACCAACACTTTGAACACTGAAACACCCCCAAACCATGAGCGAGTCTGGGTGTTTGGTGGTCCCACAGGTGTAGTGTGAGTCTAGTGGGTCAGCACCTCCAGGCCTCTACACATGTCCCCCACGGTTACAGGTAACGGTGAAAGTTGCTCCATCACTCCAAAGTCCTTCAGACCACTGTTGAGGATTGCAGTGAAGATATGTCTTTGCATAAACCAGCCTATGTTTCTTCTGTGGCTTGGAGAGGATCGGTTTCTTAACCTGGCGGTGACTACTGTAGCCCAGTTCTCACACACATCTGTTAATAGTTCTTACAGATACCTCTGAGAGAAGATGTGGGTTCTTGTCTTTCAGTTCTCTAGCAGTTATCTTAGGTGTATCTTTAACTGCTTCTTTAACACGGTTAAGGTACGAACAGATGTCTTCTTCAAGGGGCCAGGCCAAGGTTTGGCAGACACCCCCACCAGCTTTGCAGTGCTGCACCCAACTCCTCACTGAATGCTCACACACACCATTGTTCTCCACTATTTTTTTTGTCTAGTGCCCAGCTTTGTGAAGCCCTATGATTTGAGCTGTAGTTTCAGCTGTTAAAGACTTCTTTTTACCCATAATCAAACATGTATCTCCCCAAAACCAAAGGGAACACCGGACAAAAGATGGGGCTGATGTGAGACAAAAGTGCAACACTTCCTCTCACCACGGCAGCCACCATAGCACTGGAGTGTGGCAGCAGGCCATGACGTCATGGTAACGGCTGCTACCCAGCATAATGCACCGACGAAAAAAGACCATCCCCTGTATGGTAGGCCTTTGATTATCGTCACGGCATTATGACAGGGCGCTTACCAGGCATAATGCCGTGACTAACACTGTATATGCTGGCTACAGCAAACCCTCAATTCTTTTGTTTGGCGAACGTGAAATTCCCTTGTCAGAGGGTGTTCAGCAGGGTGACCCACTCGCTCCATTTCTCTTTTTCTCCAGCTTGTGCAGCGAGCTCAACATGTGATACCTACCTGGATGATGGAGTTCTGGCAGGTACAGAAGAGTCTGCTAGACCATCTACAACTGGTGAAGACACAGGAACTTGGGACTCATCCTCAATCCCTCCAGGTGTGAAATTATCACAACCATCGAAATAATCACAGCTGTGTCAACAATCCTTCCTGAAGCCTCTACTACCACTCCATCCAAGAGCACCCTCTGGGGAGCCCTGCTGGGTCATCAGGCCATCGACATAGTCTTCAAGGACAAACTGAATGACCTGAAGAGAATGGGGGAGAGAATAAGGGATCTTGATGTCCATGATGCCTTGTATCTCCTCACAAGGTGTCTTACTTTACCAAGACTCACTTCCTGAGGTGC
The DNA here is from genome assembly GCF_038502225.1 of Cherax quadricarinatus. Lineage (NCBI taxonomy): Eukaryota > Metazoa > Arthropoda > Malacostraca > Decapoda > Parastacidae > Cherax > Cherax quadricarinatus. The sequence continues at coordinate 1,307,909 of NC_091312.1, read as the reverse complement.
ACACCCTCTTTTGATAACCCAACACTCAACAAATATGACTCACTCATGAGATCAATCTTTAAGATGGTATTGAATCTGTTACTGGAAGATCGACGATGGGATCAGGCAACTCTTCCAGTGCAACTGAGGTATAGGGTGCACAAGGCAACACACATAGCTTTACCTGCATTTCTGTCCTCGTGTTAGACTTCCACTGGACTAGTCAAGGAGATTGTCCTCGAACGCTTGAGAGGTGCGGTAGGAGCTCAAGACCCCAGGCCGTGGGACCCCTCAAGTGGACCAGTTCCTTCCAAAGAGCACAAACAATTCCACTGGGGCAGACCGATAATGGAAAAAATTGTCAAAACAATGCTCACCAACGCTTTAGGAAAGGACAAAGCTCGTCTCCTAGCAGTGAAGTCACCACATTCAGGAGATTTCCTTATAGCTATTCCTCAATCCTCCCTGGACACCCGACTTGACCCACAGGCCATTTGGATTGGTGTTACTCTTCGCCTAGCCGCCCCCATACTCACTGAACATATGTATATTTGCAGCAGGGTGTCAGCTGATAAATTTGGACTTCATGGCCTTGTGTGTCATACATCAAGAGGGAAGTATGTCAGACATGAGGAGGTCAGTGACATAAAGGGAAGTCTCACCACAGCCCATTGCCCAGCTGAACAGGAACCACAAATAGAGAGGTCTGATGGAAGTCAAAAGCATCCAGATGGAGTCACTATGCTGCCCTGGAAGGATGGTAAGCAGATTGCCTGGGACTACACCCGTGGTGCCACTTTAGCAGACACCTACTTGCCATACTCTGAAGCTGAAAGGGGTGGAGCCGCCAGCTACAGGGAGACCCAGAAGATCTGCAAATATGAAGGCCTGCCTCCTTCTTATAACTTCATCCCATTAGGGTCAGAGACCCTTGGAGCATGGGGCAAGTGTGCTCTAAAGTTCCTCAAAGAGGTGGGTGAAAAGTTCATCACAGAAACTAAGAATCAAAGGGCGGCCAGCTTCCTCTTTCAGAAACTCATTGTTGCAGTCCAGAGGGATAATGCCTGCAGCATTCTGGGCATGTGGCCCACCTCTGGGGAGTTGGACGAAGTATTCGAATATAGGCTCTGAGATGTTATTTACGTTGTTCTATTCCACATTGTATTTTTGTCAATGTATTTTGCCTTTAAATAAAACCCACATAGAATATAGGGGGTGGTAGGAGAAGAAAATATTCAAACAGCTCTGGGGAGAACCTTGAGTTTTCCCTAAAGTAAGTTTATTCTTTTCTCTGAGGATGAGGGTCCCCAGTCCAGTTCCAGATGTGGTATCTCCCTATATATATATATATATATATATATATATATATATATATATATATATATATATATATATATATATATATATATATATATATATATATATATATATATATATATATATATACATATATATATATATATATATATATATATATATATATATATATATATATATATATATATATATATATATATATTATATATATATATATTTATTTATATTATATACTCTAATCCACTGGACCATACGATCGTATGGTCCAGTGGATTAGGGCGTCATGTGTTTTCGCCCACCATGAGGCAGGCCAAAGCAGCATGGGTTCGAGTCCTTGGCTAGTGCAGTGTTGTTATTGATCAATACCACTCGTTCGTGGTCACAATAATATATATATATATATATATATATATATATATATTTTTTTTTTTTTTTTTTTTTTTTTTTTTTTTTATAGGATGGGGTCCACCTCTGGTGTAAATTGTGGGACCCATAGCCTCGGAGAAGTGGATAAAAAGGCTTCAAGGAAGAATATTTGGATTTCTTCCTGAAGCCATTTGAATATTCCACTTCCCCTACCACCCCATCTTTTAAACTATTTTTTTTTACCAATAGGAATATTTTATTACGTAATATGGCACAGAAGATTTAAGAGATACATTGTTGATATAATGGTGGCATATATATATATATACATATACATGTTGTTACGTGTGTATCACCGATTATAAGGCGAAAATCTCATCCAGCTCCTCAGAGCTGGGGGGTGTGCCCAAAATGCAGCATGCATTACCCCTTTGAACAGCCGCGCTGAGCCGCTGGAACAGAAAACTAGCTGCCCTGGGATCCCTAGTTACCCTGATGAGTCTTTTTCCCAGCTCCTTAAGGAAATTAGATGCACTCTTTCCCCATGAGCCAAGGGTCTCTGAGCCTATGGGAACAAACATATAATGATGGGCAAGTTCTCCATATTTTCTAGACTTTTGGGACTCCCTAAAGCTGGCAGCTGCCCCTCCTTCCTCCCTGGTGTATTGGAGATAGGTATCAGCCAAGGTAGATGCACATGTATAGTCCCACACCACCTGCTTCCCATCTGTCCAGGCTTGAAGGGTGATACCATCTGGACGCTTCTGGCTGCCATCAGATCTGCATAGTTGGGGTGGCTCCCTTACTGCTGGGCATCCAGCTGTTGTGAGGCTCCTCTTGATAATGTTATTAACCTCCTCATGTCTTGCAATCTTTCCCTCGGATTTACGGCACACAAGACCATGGTACCCGAATCGGTCTGCTGCTTCACTGCCACAAATACACATATATATTTATATATATATATATTTATATATATATATATATATTTATATATATATATTTATATATATACATATATATATATATATATATGTGTGTGTGTGTGTGTGTGTGTGTGTGTGTGTGTGTGTGTGTGTGTGTGTGTGTGTGTGTATGTGTGTGTACATATAATTGTACCCACGAACAAGTGGTATTGATCAATAACACTGCGACTAGTCAAGGCGTCAAACCCATGCTGCTTTGGCCTGCCTTATGGTGGGCGAAAACTCATGACGCCTTAATCTACTGGACCCCACAATTCTTATGAGTAGCACATCCAGCAGAACTGGAGGTTGTACTTACTACCCAAGGACATACGGTGGTGTGGATGACTCTAGGCTAATTTCATTCTACTCTGTTTGGTGTACTAGTACAACGAGCACTATTTTATATTATTGTACCCACGAACAAATGGTATTGATCAGTAACAACACTGCAACTAGTCAAGGAATCGAACCCATGCTGCTTTGGCCTTCCTAATGGTGGGTGAAAACTCATGATGCCTTAATCCACGGGACCACACAATCCTTAAGAGTAGCGCATGTCCTTGGGTAGCAAGTACAAAATCCAGTTCTGCTGGATACACTACTCTTAAGGATTGTGTGGTCCCTTGGATTAAGGCGTCATGAGTTTTCGCCCACCATGAGGCAGGCCAAAGCAGAATTCTTCCTCCGTAAGCCATGCATGTCATAAGAGACGACTAAAATGCCGGGAGCAAGGGGCTAGTAACCCCTTCTCCTGCATATATTACTAAATTTAAAAGGAGAAACTTTCGTTTTTCCTTTTGGGCCACCCCACCTCAGTGGGATACGGCTGGTACGTTGAAAGAAAGAAAGGACTCTTTCAGGTATACAGAAGTAAGATTAGGGACAAGAAAGGCCTACTTAAGAGTAACTCAGGTCAGATCACTGATAGTGATAAGGATGTTTGAAATTTTCAATACTTACTTCCTCTCAGTTTTTACCCAGGAAAACACTAGCGAAATTCCAGAAATAGATTATGTAGAACAGGACGATAATAAACTATGCACGATTGCGGTAACTAGTGATATGGTTCTCAGACAAATAGAGAAATTAAAACCTAACAAATCCCCAGGCCCTGATGAACTGTTTGCAAGGGTGTTAAAGGAATGTAAAGAGGAAATAAGCATACCTTTGGCTAATCTTTTCAACATATCACTACAAACTGGCATAGTGCCTGATAAATAGAAAATGGCAAATGTAATACCTATTTACAAGGCAGGTGACAGGTCCTTAACTTCGGACTATAGACCAATAAGCCTTACCTCCATAGTGGGAAAATTTATGGAATCAATAACTGCCGAAGGAATTCGTAGCCATCTCGAAAGGCATAAATTGATTAATGAATCTCAGCATGATTTTACAAAGGGGCGTTCATATCTTACGAATTTACTAACTTTCTTCACTAAGGTATTTGAGGAGGTAGATCATGGTATTGAATATGATATTGTATATATGGACTTCAGTAAGGCTTTCGATAGAGTTACAGATCAGAGGCTATTGAGGAAACTTAAGGCACACGGAATAGGAGGAGAGAGTTTGCATAAATGAAGAGAAATCAGAATGGGGGCACGTCACAAGCGGTGTTCCATAGGGGTCAGTGTTGGGCCCCTTGTTGTTCACAATCTACATAAACGACATAGATGAGGGACTAAATAGCGACCTAAGCAAATTTGCTGATGACACCAAAACAGGCCGTCCAAATCATTCTAATGAGGACATTAGAGCACTCCAGGATGATTTGTATAGACTGATGCAGTGATCGGAGAAGTGGCAGATGCAGTTTAATATAGACAAATGCAAAGTTCTAAATATTGGACAGGAAAATAACTATGCCACATATAAACTAAATAATGTAAATCTTAATATTACGGATTGCGAAAAGGATTTAGGAGTTTTGGTTAGTAGTAATCTAAAACCAAGACAACAGTGCATTAGTGTTCGCAGTAAAGCTAACAGAATCCTTGGCTTCATAGCAAGAAGTATAAATAATAGAAGTCCTCAGGTTGTTCTTCAACTCTGTATATCTTTGGTTAGGCCCCATTTAGATTATGCTGCACAATTTTGGTCACCGTATTGCAAAATGGATATAAATGCACTGAAAAACGTACAAAGGAGGATGACAAAGCTGATCCCATGTATCAGAAATCTTCCCTATGAGGATAGACTGAGGGCCCTGAATCTGCACTCTCTCGAAAGGCGTAGCATTAGGGGGGATATGATTGAGGTGGAAATAAATGGTATAAAATACCGACACAATGGCAATATAAACACAAATGCAGTATAATGTGATCCTTTATTGACTACGTTTCGCCCACACAGTGGGCTTTTTCAAGTCACAAACAGAACTACCTGGGGTGGAAGGAACGCGGACTATAAATACTCGCGTTCCTTCCACCCCAGGTAGTTCTGTTTGTGACTTGAAAAAGCCCACTGTGTGGGCGAAACGTAGTCAATAAAGGATCACATTATACTGCATTTGTGTTTATATTGCCATGATTGAGGTGTATAAATGGAAAACAGGAATTAATAAAGGGGATATAAATAGCGTGCTAAAAATATCTGACGTCGACAGGACTCGCAGCAATGGCTTTAAACTGGAAAAATTCGGATTTAGGAAGGATATAGGAAAACACTGGTTTGGTAATAGAGTTGTGGATGAATGGAACAAACTCCCGAGTTCCGTCTTAGACACTAAGACGTTGTGTATTTTTAAAAATATGTTGGATAAATACATGAATGGGTGTGATTGGGTGTGAATTGGACCTGACTAACTTGTGCTACTAGGTCGGATGCAGTGCTCCTCCCTTAAGTGACGTATCTGACCTCACTAGGTCAAGACATTGGCTTAAGCCGGTGGGAGAATTGGAGTTGCCTCGCATAGGCCAGTAGGCATGTTGCAGTGTTCCTTCTTTCTTATGTTCTTATGTTCTTAAGATCACAGTTCTGCACATTGTGGTATCACAATGTGCAGAATAACCACTGTGAAAGAATAGTGAGATTCCAAGCGCTTTTGTGATTTCTCACGTTATTAAAGAACCTAATAATGGTGCTTCACACTACTCAGCCATTGATTCTGTATAAGACTGTGATGATGGTCTTGGATCCCAACCCAGGATCGCTTCAACAAGCTTAGTCCTGGAAGTTTTAAATGCTTTATTATCAAAATCAACACACGGTCATCTACTCTCACGGAATTAAAAGTATAAGTAGCTTTATTCACTAAGTGTATAGAGACCAAGACTTTTTTTTCCAACAACCTTCATACCTAAAAGAGGAGTTACCAGTAAACCTCTAGTTGCCTTCAAGAGGGAACTTAAGTTACGCAAGTTAGTTCCTAATTAGCTGAGCTGTGGTGACTAGCACCCAGAGCCTGGTTGATCAGGACTTCATTTGGGAGGTCTGGTCTGATAGGAGAGAGGAACTTACGACGATGTTTCGGTTGGATTTGGGCCATTTGCAAAGTCATACTAACGGATAAGAGGTAGCCAGTACATATAGGCGAACAAGACAAGGATGGAAACAAGAGAGAGAAGAGGAAGTAGTGGTAATGGTAGGTAGGTAGTGCAAGTAATAATAGAAGAAATAACATTAGTAGAAAGTAGGGAGAATAGTTTTTGCACTAGAGAGAAGAGGGAGTGAAGGGTGAAGGGAGGCAGTAATAAATGTTGTAGCAATAGAAGAGGAATGGAGGGGAAGACAGAAGTGGGGTCAGTCCCTACTTTCTACCACCACTGTTTCTTCTGCTACTACTTGCATTACCTACCTACCACTACTTCCTCTTCTCTCTCTTGTTCCCGTCCTTGTCCCACTCGCCTGTATATACTGGCTCCCTCACTCTTTTCTATTAATGTGACTTAATAAATGGTCCAAGTCGGACCGAAACCTCGTCGTAAGCTCCTTGCTCCTTAGTGAGGGTTGTTTGTTTATTGTTCCAGTCACGGTACTGTGCCGTTTCTTCTTTCTGTTTGGTTCGAGACCGGGAATCGGGGGCGGTTGTCTTCAAGTAACCACCACCACTACCAGTGCCCTAGCAGCCCTAACCACCACTACCACTCCCTAAACCACCATCAAAACCATCGCAACAACCACTACCACTACAACAACCACCACTACTACTCCAACTACCACCTCCATTACTCCCATACTACTACCACCACCACTGCCCCTAATTACCACCACTATCCTTAACTACCACCACCACCACCCCTATCACCACCATCATCTGCAGGGTGAAAATCAGTTACTTCATCTTAGTCATCGTTATTATGGTAATTCCGTGAGATATTGAAGCTAGCTCATCACCACTACGGGAAGGATATGACAAACAACGGTAGTGTAAAAATGAGAGAGAGAGAGAGAGAGAGAGAGAGAGAGAGAGAGAGAGAGAGAGAGAGAGAGAGAGAGAGAGAGAGAGAGAGAGAGAGAGAGAAAGAAAGAAAGAGAATGAGAGCATCAGTATTACGTTAATCTAATGAAATTCTCTTCTGAGAGGAATACACCTAATTGCCTAGTGAACCCTAGAGACGCACTGGTTTTTACTGGAAATTCCAGTTAGCGAGTCCAGCGACCACACGGTATCAAGCCTCCTCCTTCCCTCTTTTACTCCCTCTCCCCTACTTCCCTCCCTTTACCTTTCCCCCTCCCCTACCCTTCCTCCTCCCCCTCTCCCCCTCCCTCAGACCAACCAGGTGAGGCACCATCACTGGTAATTAACATGGTTATTGGTGACACAATTATTTATCCCGGACATTAAGGGTGTGTTGTGTGTACTCACCTAGTTGTACTCACCTAGTTGAGGTTGCGGGGGTCGAGTCCGAGCTCCTGGCCCCGCCTCTTCACTGTTCGCTACTAGGTCACTCTCCCTGAGCCGTGAGCTTTATCATACCTCTGCTTAAAGCTATGTATGGATCCTGCCTCCACTACATCGCTTCCCGAACTATTCCACTTACTGACTACTCTGTGGCTGAAGAAATACTTCCTAACATCCCTGTGATTCATCTGTGTCTTCAGCTTCCAACTGTGTCCCCTTGTTACTGTGTCCAATCTCTGGAACATCCTGTCTTTGTCCACCTTGTCAATTCCTCTCAGTATTTTGTATGTCGTTATCATGTCCCCCCTATCTCTCCTGTCCTCCAGTGTCGTCAGGTTGATTTCCATTAACCTCTCCTCGTAGGACATACCTCTTAGCTCTGGGACTAGTCTTGTTGCAAACCTTTGCACTTTCTCTAGTTTCTTCACGTGCTTGGCTAGGTGTGGGTTCCAAACTGGTGCCGCATACTCCAATATGGGCCTAACGTACACGGTGTACAGGGTCCTGAATGATTCCTTATTAAGATATCGGAATGCTGTTCTGAGGTTTGCTAGGCGCCCATATGCTGCAGCAGTTATTTGGTTGATGTGCGCTTCAGGAGATGTGCCTGGTGTTATACTCACCCCAAGATCTTTTTCCTTGAGTGAGGTTTGTAGTCTCTGACCCCCTAGACTGTACTCCGTCTGCGGCCTTCTTTGCCCTTCCCCAATCTTCATGACTTTGCACTTGGTGGGATTGAACTCCAGGAGCCAATTGCTGGACCAGGTCTGCAGCCTGTTCAGATCCCTTTGTAGTTCTGCCTGGTCTTCGATCGAGTGAATTCTTCTCATCAACTTCACGTCATCTGCAAACAGGGACACCTCAGAGTCTATTCCTTCCGTCATGTCGTTCACAAATACCAGAAACAGCACTGGTCCTAGGACTGACCCCTGCGGGACCCCGCTGGTCACAGGTGCCCACTCTGACACCTCGCCACGTACCATGACTCGCTGCTGTCTTCCTGACAAGTATTCCCTGATCCATTGTAGTGCCTTCCCTGTTATCCCTGCTTGGCCCTCCAGTTTTTGCACCAATCTCTTGTGTGGAACTGTGTCAAACGCCTTCTTGCAGTCCAAGAAAATGCAATCCACCCACCCCTCTCTCTCTTGTCTTACTGCTGTCACCATGTCATAGAACTCCAGTAGGTTTGTGACACAGGATTTCCCGTCCCTGAAACCATGTTGGCTGCTGTTGATGAGATCGTTCCTTTCTAGGTGTTCCACCACTCTTCTCCTGACAATCTTCTCCATGACTTTGCATACTATACATGTCAGTGACACTGGTCTGTAGTTTAATGCTTCATGTCTGTCTCCTTTTTTAAAGACTGGGACTACATTTGCTGTCTTCCATGCCTCAGGCAATCTCCCTGTTTCGATAGATGTGTGTGTGTGTGTGTGTGTGTGTGTACTCACCTAGTTGCGGTTGCAGGGGTCGAGTCATAGCTCCTGGCCTCACCTCTTCACTGGCCACTACTGGGTCACTCTTCATGCACCATGAGCTTTATCATACCTCTGCTTAAAGCTATGAACGGATCCTGCCTCCACTTCATCGCTTCTCAAACTACTCCACTTCCTGACTACTCTGTGACTGAAGAAATGTGTGTGTGTGTGTGCGTGTGTACTCACCTAATTGTGGTTGCAGTGGTCGAGACTCAGCTCCTAGCCCCTCCTCTTCACTGATCGCTACTAGGTCCTCTCTCTGTCTCTGCTCCCTGAGATTTATCATACCTCGTCTTAAAGCTATGTATGGTTCCTGCCCCCACTTCATCACTTGCTAGGCTATTCCACTGCCTGACTACTCTATGACTGAAGAAATACTTCCTAACATCCCTTTGATTCGTCTGAGTCTTAAACTTCCAATTGTGACCCCTTGTTTCTGTGTCCCATCTCTGGAACATCTTGTTTCTGTCCACCTTATCTATTCCACGCAGTATTTTGTATGTCGTTATCATGTCTCCCCTGACCCTCCTGTCCTCCAGTGTCGTCTGGCCGATTTCCCTTAACCTTTCTTCATAGGACATTCCCCTTAGCTCTGGAACTAACCTTGTAAACCTTTGTGGTTTCTCTAATTTCTTGACGTGCTTGATCAGGTGTGGGTTCCAAACTGGTGCTGCATACTCCAGTATGGGCCTGACGTACACAGTGTACAGTGTCTTGAACGATTCTTTACTAAGGTATCGGAACGCTATTCTCAGGTTTGCCAGGCGCCCATATGCTGCAGCAGTTATCTGGTTGATGTGTGCTTCCGGAGACGTGCTCGGTGTTATGCTCACCCCAAGATCTTTCTCCTTGAGTGAGGTTTGCGGTCTTTGGGCACCTAGCTTATACTCTGTTTGCGGTCTTCTTTACCCTTCCCCAATCTTCATGAATTTGCATTTGGCAGGGTTGAATTCGAGAAGCCAGGTGCTGGACCACGTGTCCAGCCTGATCCTCATCTGATTTAATTCTCCTCATTAACTTCACATCATCTGCGAACAGGGACACTCCTGAATGTATCCCTTCCATCATGTCATTCACATATACCAAAAATAGCACTGGTCCTAGGACTGACCCCTGTTGGACCCCGCTCGTCACAAGCGCCCACTGTGATACCTCATCACGGACCATGACTCGTTGTTGCCTCCCTGTCAGGTATTCTCTGATCCATTGCAGTGCCCTTTCTGTTATACGCCCCTGTTCCTCCAGCTTCTGCACTAATCTCTTGTGAGGAACTGTGTCGAAGGCCTTCCTGCAGTCCAGGAAAATGCAATCAACCCACCCTTCTATCTCGTGTCTTACTTCTGTTACTTTGTCTTAAAACTCCAAAAGGTTTGTGACACAGGATTTGCCTTCCATGAATCCGTGCAGGAGAGATATATCATAATCTACACTTGGAAAATCCTGGAAGGAATGGTCCCGAATCTGCACACAGAAATCACTCCTTATGAAAGTAAAAGACTGGGCAGGCGATGCAAAATACCCCCAATTAAAAGTAGGGGCGCCATTGGTACACTAAGAGAAAACACCATAAGTGTCCAGGGCCCAAGACTGTTAAACAGCCTCCCATCAAGCATTAGGGGAATTACCAATAAACCCCTGGCTGCCTTCAAGAGAGAGCTGGACAGATACCTAAAGTTAGTGCCGGATCAGCCGGGCTGTGGCTCGTACGTTGGACTACATGTGGCCAGCAGTAACAGCCTGGTTGATCAGGCTCTGATCCACTGGGAGGCCTTGTCATGGACCGGGCCGCGGGAGCGTTGACCCCCTCAATAACCTCCAGGTAATCCAAGTAACCAGGAGCCTCCCTCCTTATCTGTGTATACTCGTTTCTGGGTCTTCGACTAATCTCCTTATTTTCCTGGGTCCTTTGCCTTCTGTACTTTTTCCATTCTCTAGTGCACTTAGTGTTTGCCTCCCTACACCGGGTAAACCAGGGGCTCATTCTGGACTTCCCATTATTTCGTGTGTGTGTGTGTGTGTGTGTGTGTGTGTGTGTGTGTGTGTGTGTGTGTGTGTGTGTGTGTGTGTGTGTGTGTGTGTGTGCATGTGTACTCACCTAGTTGTGGTTGCAGAGGTCGAGTCACAGCTCCTGGCCCCGCCTCTTCACTGGTCGCTATTAGGCCACTCTTCCTCCATGAGTGTTATCATACCTCTTCTTAAAGCTATGAATGGATCCTGCCTCCACAACATCACTTCCCAGACTATTCCACTTCCCGACAACTCTGTGACTGATGAAATACTTCCTAACATCCTTGTGATTCATCTGAGTCTTCAACTTCCTACTGTGACCCCTTGTTGCTGTATCCCATCTCTGGAACATCCTGTCTCTGTCCACCTTGTCGATTCCTCTCAGTATATTATATGTCGTTGTCATAACCTCTCTATCTCTCCTGTCCTCAAGTGTCGTCAGGTCGATTTCCCTTAACCTCTCCTCGTTGGGCATCCCCCTTAGCTCCGGGACTAGTCTAGTTGCAAGCCTTTGCACTTTCTCTAGTGTCCTTATGTACTTGGTAGGTGTGGGTTCCAAAATGGTGCTGCATACTCTAGTATAGGCCTAACGTACACAGTGTACAGGGTCCTAAACGATTCCTTATTAGGATGTCAGAATGCTGTTCTTAGGTTTGCTAGGCACCCTTATGCTGCAACAGTTATTTGGTTGATGTGCGCCTCAGGAGATGTGCCCGGTGTTATACTCACCCCAAGATCCTTTTCCTTGAATGAGGTTTGTAGTTTCTGGGCCCCTAGACTGTACTCCGTCTACGGTCTTCTTTGTCCTTTTTCAATCTTCATGACTTTGCACTTGGTGGGGTTGAACTATACTAGCCAGTTGCTGGACCTCTCCTGCAGCCTGTCCAGATCCCATTGTAGTTCTGCCTGGTCCTCGTCCGACTGAATTCTTCTTATCAACTTCACGTCATCTGTAAACAGAGACACTTCTGAGTATAGTCCTTCCGTCATGTTCACAAATACCAGAAACAGCACCAGTCTTAGGACTGACCCCTGTGGAACCCCGCTCGTCACAGGCGCCCACTCTGACACCTCGCCACGTACCATGACTCGTTGTTATCTTCCTGACAGGTATTCCCCGATCCATTGTAGTGCCTTCCCTGTTATCCCTGGCTGGTCCTCCAGCTTTTGCACTAATCTCTTGTGTGGAACTGTGTCAAACGCCTTCTTGCAATCCAAGAAAATATAATCTACCCACCCCTCTCTCTCTTGTCTTACTGCTGTCATCCTGTCATGGAACTCCAGTAGGTTTGTGACACAGGATTTCCCGTCCCTGAAACCGTGTTGGCTGTCGTTGATAAGCTCATTCCTTTCTGGGTGCCACACCACTCCTGATAATCTTGTCCATGACTTTGCATACTATACATGTCAGTGACACTTGTCTGTAAGTTAATGCTTCGTGTCTGTCTCCTTTTTAAAAAATTGGGACTACATTTGCTGTCTTCCATGCCTCAGGTAGTCGCCCTGTTTCGATAGATGTGTTGAAGATTGTTGTTAATGGTACACATAGCACCTCTGCTCTCTCTCTCAGGAGAGATGTTATCCGGCCCTATTGCCTTAAGGTATCTGGCTCGCTTAGCAGCCTCTTCACTTTTTCCTCGGTTGTCTATATTGTGTCCAACAGTTGATGGTGTACCCCACCTCTCCGTCTTTTTAGAGTCCCTGCTGTCGCTTCTGTGAACACTTCTTTGAGTCTCATGTGTGTGTGTGTGTGTGTGTGTGTGTGTGTGTGTGTGTGTGTGTGTGTGTGTGTGTGTGTGTGTATGTGTGTGTGTTTTAGTTTATGATACTGTGATGTGGCGGTGTGAGGTTGTTTTGGCGTTGTGACGGTGGTTATGGTTGATAGCTGGCAATGAAAATATTTCTTCCATACCTACCTGGGGTAGGTATAGAAGCAGTATCCCTTGCGGCCTGGTCCCAAACCAGGGCTCCCGGTGGACTACCTGATCAACTAGGCTGTTGGGGCTAGCAGCACGCGTTCCAATATAAGCAGCCCAGCTCGGCTGATCAGGAACTGACTAGAGAAATAAATCCAGTTGCTTCTTGAAGCTAAATGGGGGTCTGGTTCAGCTGTTAATTAAGTCCTGTCTTTGACCATCTGGTGTAGGTGCGAATGTTCTGCACTTTGTCATAACTACAAGCATTCCACTTGCTCACTACCATCAAATTGAAATAATCTTTCGTATTGTTCTCTTTGTAATTTGAACATCCGCTTTCCAATTTGTGTCCCCTCTTATAGCAGTCTGTATGTTCCTGTCTACTTTCTGAATACCTTGTGTACTCACCTAGTTGTACTCACCTAGTTGAGGTTGCGGGGGTCGAGTCCGAGCTCCTGGCCCCGCCTCTTCACTGATCGCTACTAGGTCACTCTCCCTGAGCCGTGAGCTTTATCGTACCTCTGCTTAAAGCTATGTATGGATCCTGCCTCCACTACATCGCTTCCCAAACTATTCCACTTACTGACTACTCTGTGGCTGAAGAAATACTTCCTAACATCCCTGTGATTCATCTGTGTCTTTAGCTTCCAACTGTGTCCCCTTGTTACTGTGTCCAATCTCTGGAACATCCTGTTTTTGTCCACCTTGTCAATTCCTCTCAGTATTTTGTATGTCGTTATCATGTCCCCCCTATCTCTCCTGTCCTCCAGTGTCGTCAGGTTGATTTCCCTTAACCTCTCCTCGTAGGACATACCTCTTAGCTCTGGGACTAGTCTTGTTGCAAACCTTTGCACTTTCTCTAGTTTCTTTACGTGCTTGGCTAGGTGTGGGTTCCAAACTGGTGCCGCATACTCCAATATGGACCTAAAGTAGACGGTGTACAGGGTCCTGAACGATTCCTTATTAAGATGTCGGAATGCTGTTCTGAGGTTTGCTAGGCGCCCATATGCTGCAGCAGTTATTTGGTTGATGTGCGCTTCAGGAGATGTGCCTGGTGTGTGTGTGTTTTGTGTGTGTGTGTGTGTGTGTGTGTGTGTGTGTGTGTGTGTGTGTGTGTGTGTGTGTGTGTGTGTGTGTGTGTGTGTGTGTGTGTGTGTGTGTGTGTGTGTACTCACTTCACCTAATTGTACTCACTTAATTGTGGTTGCAGGGGTCGAGACTCAGCTCCTGGCCCCGCCTCTTCACTGAGCGCTACTAGGCCCTCTCTCTCCCTGCTCCATGAGCTTTATCATATCTCATCTTAAAGCTATGTATGTATCCTGCCTCCACTACCTCACACGTGTGTGTGTGTGTGTGTGTGTGATACAGGTGTTATACTCGTGTGTGTCATACAGGTGTAGGTGGCAGGCACAGCTGCACCACACGGACAACCTCCCAGCTCACACAGGCGCTGGTTGCGAATTAAACACAGTTCAAATGAAAATTCTTAGTGTAGAAGCTTATGGACTGTTTAAACCAGACACGTCCGGAGAACTTGTTATATCTAGAATGAAAATAATGATTGAAATTAAATGATAAAGATATATGTGAAGTTTAAATTGAAGACTGATATAGACAGTAGAGTAGATAATACCAGCCAAGGCAACGACAATATGAAGGGAGACTTATGTAGAACTTGATACCTATGATAGAGTGCCTCGGGCACAGTGAGAGAACACAATATCAATATCTGTGGTCTCTTAATCTTTAATATCTTGCTAAAAGATATTAGAAATACTGCTGAGACACGTGTAGTAGTAGTCTTCAAGTGGAAATTAGACAACTACCTCCGCCAAGTGCCGCCAGCAGCAATAGCATGGTTGATCGGGCAAGCACCGGACAAGTCTGGTCCAGGGCCAGGCTCCGGGAGTAGGAAAATAATTGAAACCCGTCAAAGGTACATCAGTAATATAAGATAAACGCTTAGAAAATGAGTATAGTAACGGTTACGTGTTGGTTGTTACAGTAACAACTCTATGTTGGTTGTTATAGTAACAATTCTATGTTGGTTGTTATAGTAACAACTCTATGTTGGTTGTTATAGTAACAACTCTATGTTGGTTGTTATAGTAACAACTCTATGTTGGTTGTTATAGTAACAACTCTATGTTGGTTGTTATAGTAACAACTCTATGTTGGTTGTTATAGTAACAACTCTATGTTGGTTGTTATAGTAACAACTCTATGTTGGTTGTTATAGTAACAACCATGATCTTGGCAAGCAGACTGCACGAAATTGTCCAAGGTTACTTGAATTTAAGATGTAATGTGAAAATTGTGTGCGACAGGTATAGCCTGGCGGTGCTGTGTGTGTGTGTATGTGTGTGTGTGTGTGTGTGTGTGTGTGTGTGTGTGTGTGTGTGTGTGTGTGTGTGTGTGTGTGTGTGTGTGTGTTTTGTGTGTGTGTGTGTGTGTGTGTGTGTGTGTGTGTGTGTGTGTGTGTGTTTTGTGTGTGTGTGTGTGTGTGTGTGTGTGTGTGTGTGTGTGTGTGTGTGTGTGTGTGTGTGTGTGTGTGTTGTGTGTGTGTGTGTGTGTGTGTGTGTGTGTGTGTGTGTGTGTGTTTGTGTGTGTGTGTTTTGTGTGTGTGTGTGTGTGTGTGTGTGTGTGTGTGTGTGTGTGTGTGTGTGTGTGTGTGTTTTGTGTGTGTGTGTGTGTGTGTGTGTGTGTGTGTGTGTGTGTGTGTGTGTGTGTGTGTGTGTGTGTGTGTGTGTGTGTGTGTCACTTCGCGGACAGCGAGAAGACAAGCTTCCACACAACAAGACGGACAACAAGCAGCAACTACACACTGTATCCTTCTCAAGAAAATAATTTTATCCTAGAATGGTTCAAGTCTGTGTTCTTACGACATTATGACATAGATTAAATTAAATTGATCAAAGGAAATCACTGACCCATAGATGAGTCCAACTTCATCCTGTTTCTTATTTGTATGTTTCATGACAATAAATAGGCTTTCAAATGAGGTGAGGTTAGGTAACTGCTCTTAGCTTGTAAGTTAAGTAAGAACCTAACTCCGTTAAACCTGTGTGTGTAGAGAGAGAGAACGAGAGAGAAACATTCACCTAATTGTACTCACTTAATTGTGAGTGTGTGTGTGTGTGGGGGGGGTTATGAAGGGGCAGGAGTGAGCCCAAGAGTGTGATCACTGAAGGGAAAATTCTCTTGGGCAAGGTTTAAAGCTTAAAACTTTTGAAAGATGGTGCGATCGTTAATAAAATCGAGCAATCAAGTGACTTCCGGAGTGACCAGCTGGATCAGAGTGGCGACTTGACTCTTAGCCCTCAACTCCTCCATCACTCCCTAGCCATTCCCACTACTATTTTTCCCTCTTTCTGCAAGTCTTTTCTTCCTTTTTCTTCCATATTCCCCCCTTCCCATTTTCCCTCTCCCATTCCGTGTGTTCTCCATCTCCCTCTCATGCTCGCTTTGGAATTCTGCCCAGATTCTCGGGAATGGTTGGAATTGTGACCAAGCTGGAATTTTAGAATTATTTTCGGTTTTATATTCAGGAATTTCTAGTGGATTTAATTGCCAGGATTTTTTTCCTCCAGTAATGGCGATATGATGAAGGAATATTTTGAGCCTCGCTGCACCAGATAATTTCTCTTAAAAAACAGTTTGTGAGTCGCGTTCCCTTTTGGCGTCTTTCTTCACTTTTATCTACAATACTTTTTTCTTTTATTTAGCGGATTTATGGCTTTTTTCGCCTCAATAATTGGTTGAGAGAGGCAGGTAGAGACTGGTGTTGTGTTGAGGCTGGTGTTGTGTTGAGGCTGGTGTTGTGTTGAGGCTGGTGTTGTGTTGAGGCTGGTGTTGTGTTGAGGCTGGTGTTGTGTTGAGGCTGGTGTTGTGTTGAGGCTGGTGTTGTGTTGAGGCTGGTGTTGTGTTGAGGCTGGTGTTGTGTTGAGGCTGGTGTTGTGTTGAGGCTGGTGTTGTGTTGAGGCTGGTGTTGAGGCTGGTGTTGTGTTGAGGCTGCGTTGCTGGTGTTGTGTTGAGGCTGGTGTTGTGTTGAGGCTGGTGTTGTGTTGAGGCTGTTGTTGTGTTGAGGCTGGTGTTGTGTTGAGGCTGGTGTTGTGTTGAGGCTGTTGTTGTGTTGAGGCTGTTGTTGTGTTGAGGCTGGTGTTGTGTTGAGGCTGTTGTTGTGTTGAGGCTGGTGTTGTGTTTAGGCTGTTGTTGTGTTGAGGCTGGTGTTGTGTTGAGGCTGGTGTTGTGTTCAGGCAGGTGTTGTGTTGAGGCTGGTGTTGTGTTCAGGCTGGTGTTCTATGTTGAGTCTGGTGCTGTGTTGAGGCTGGTGTTGTGTTTAGGCTGGTGTTGTGTTCAGGCTGGTGTTTCATGTTGAGTCTGGTGTTGTGTTGAGGCTGGTGTTGTGTTGAGGCTGGTGTTCTACGTTGAGTCTGGTGTTGTGTTGAGGCTGGTGTTGTGTTGAGGCTGGTGTTGTGTTGAGGCTGGTGTTCTATTTTGAGGATGGTGTTGTGTTGAGGCTAGTGTTCTATGTTGGGTCTGGTGTTGCGTTGAGGCTGTTGTTGTGTTGAGGCTGGTGGTGCGTTGAGGCTGGTGTTGTGTTGAGGCTGGTGTTGTGTTGAGACTGATGTTGAGTTGAGACTGGTGTTGTGTTGAGGCTGGTGTTGTGTTGAGACTGGTGGTGCGTTGAGGCTGGTGTTGTGTTGAGGCTGGTGTTGTGTTGAGACTGATGTTGAGTTGAGACTGGTGTTGTGTTGAGGCTGGTGTTGTGTTGAGGCTGGTGGTGCGTTGAGGCTGGTGTTGTGTTGAGGCTGGTGTTGTGTTGAGGCTGGTGGTGCGTTGAGGCTGGTGTTGTGTTGAGGCTGGTGTTGTGTTGAGACTGATGTTGAGTTGAGACTGGTGTTGTGTTGAGGCTGGTATTGTGTTGAGGCTGATGTTGTGTTGAGACTGATGTTGTGGTGAGACTGGTGTTGTGTTGAGGCTGGTGTTGTGTTGAGGCTGGTGTTGTGTTGAGGCTGGTGTTGTGTTGAGGCTGGTGGTGCGTTGAGGTTGGTGTTGTGTTGAGGCTGGTGTTGTGTTGAGGCTGGTGTTGTGTTGAGACTGATGTTGAGTTGAGACTGATGTTGAGTTGAGACTGGTGTTGTGTTGAGGCTGGTGTTGTGTTGAGGCTGGTGTTGTGTTGAGACTGATGTTGTGGTGAGACTGGTGTTGTGTTGAAGCTGGTGTTGTGTTGAGGCTGATGTTGTGTTGAGACTGGTGTTGTGTGTTGAGGCTGGTGTTGTGTGTTCAGGCTGGTGTTGTGTTGAGGCTGGTCTTGTGTGTTGAGGCTGGTGTTGTGTGCTGAGGCTGGTGTTGTGTGGTGAGTAGAAATTCTAGGTATTAAAGTTGAGGCTTTGTAAAAAGTACTCATTAAACCAACAGATAACTGATCCCACTAGAAATGAAAATACTCTGGATTTGAGATTCGCAAACAACGAGGAACTGATCAGAGACATTAAAATTACAAAAATAATATACTCTGACTACAACATCATAGAAATACATACGAGTATAAACTCAGGGTTAGAGAACTGCAGCACTAATGTAAGAAAAGGGATGCTAAGTAAGTTTAACTTCAACAACCATAGGATTGACTGGGACAAAATATACCAAGAGCTATCAGACATGTCCTGGGAATCGGACAAGAGCACCCTAAATCCTCACCAGTGTCTGGAGAAGCTGAATACAGAAGCATATAATGTCTGTAGTAAATACATACCATTGAGGAAACCCAAAAGAAGATCAGTTATGGAGAGAGAGCGTATGAGATGGTACAAAGGAAGAAAATGGGTTACCGAATTGCTTAAAAACATTAACATGTCGCAACGAACGGTAGTCTTAGCCGAGATATCACTAATTTAGAACATAAACTTAAATGTCATACCAAACAGAAGAAGCACAATGGTACAAAAGGCCATCCAAGATATTGCAAGAAATCCAAAATATTTTTATTCATATGCAAAATCCAAGTTAAGAACTACCTGCAGAATTGGACCATTAATGAGAAGAGACTCGTATACTGACGATGAACAGGAAATGAGTGAAATTCTAAAGGAACAGTACAAATCGGTGTTCAGCATTCCACTAAATGACAGGAAGGTAGAGAATGCAGAAACAATTTTCACTCCTGCGGAAGGCCGCGCTGACCAATTAACTAACATTAGTACCAATCCCATAGATTTCAAAAAAGAAATCGATTTCATGGCCAGCAACTCAGCACCTGGACCAGATTCATGGAATGCCCTATTTATTAAAAAAATGCAAAATTCCTGGAGAAAGAGCCTAGATGTAGGTGAAATACTAGATCCTTAAGGAGTGCAGACATAACTCCCTTACATAAGGCAGGTAGTATAACACTAGGTAAAAATTACAGATTACTAGCACTAACTTTCCACATCTAAAGAATCTTCCAAAGAGTGATGAAACGGCAGATTATAAATTTCATGGATCAGCACTATGACAGAATTACGGAGGCTTTGGAAAGCAACCAAAATGCACAGGTGATATACAGAGACTTTGCAAAGGCATTTGACAGATGTGACCTTGGGGTGATTGCACACAAAATGGGGGCCATAGGCATTACGGGGAAGGTAGGCAGATGGATTTTCGGGGTCCTAACACACAGAAAACTAAACAACATAGCAAAATCCAGCATCAACGAGGTAATAAGCTCAGTTCCCCAAGGCACTGTCCTGGCACCTCTGCTGTTTTGTATCCTCATAGCAGATATAAATATGAACACCCGTCATAGGTTTGTATCATAATTTGCAGATGACATTAAAATAAGCATGAAAGCCACTTTGGTAGAAGACAGTGAAAAATTACAGAAAGGTATAAACAGTGTTGTCCAGTGGGCAGGGGAAAGCAACATGACATTCACTGGCGATGAATTCCAACTGCTTAGGTATGGAAAGAATGAAGAACTCAAAAGGAATGCCTTAGAGTCTTAAATATGTACCGGAAAGTACTCGAGGGCCTGGTCCCAAATTTGCACACTGCCATAACAACATACTGGAGCGAGAGATATAGGAGGAAGTGCAAAATAAACCCAAAAAGTGCAAAATAAACGGTGGGCGCAAGAAGGGAACACTGTATCAACATCCGTGGCCCCAGATTATTTAACATCTTACCAGAAGATATCAGAAACACTGCTGGAACAAGTGTAGAAGCCTTCAAGAGAAAACTGGACAAGTATATTCACCATGTGCCAGATCAACCAGGCTGTGATGGATATGTGAGGCAGTGGGCCTCCAGCTACAACAGCCAGGTTGCCAAGGCTAGCACCAGACGAACCTGGCTTATGGCTGGGCTCCGAGAGGAGAAAGACTCTGGAAACTCATCAAAGGTAAAGGTATATATTGGGTTAACGGTGTTGTGTTGAGGCTGGTGTTGTGTTGAGGGTGGTGTTGCGATGAGGCTGGTGTTATGTTGAGGCTGGTGTTGTGTTGAGGCTGGCGTTGTATGTTCACTCTGGTGTTGTGTTGAGGCTGGTGTTTTGTTGAGGCTGGAGTTGTGTTGAGGCTGATGTTGTGTTGAGGCTGGTGTTGTGTTGAGGCTGGTGTTTTGTTGAGGCTGGAGTTGTGTTGAGGCTGGTGTTCTATGTTGAGGCTGGTGTTGTGTTGAGGCTGGTGTTCTGTGTTGAGTCTGGTGTTGTGTTCAGGCTGGTGTTGTGTTCAGGTTGGTGTTGTGTTGAGGTTGGTGTTTTGTTGAGGCTGCTGTTGTGTTGAGGCTGGTGTTCTATGTTGAGGCTGGTGTTGTGTTGAGGCTGGTGTTGTGTTGAGGCTGGAGTTGTGTTGAGGCTGGTGTTGTGTTGAGGCTGGTGTTGTGTTGAGGCTGGAGTTGTGTTGAGTCTATGTTGAGGCTGGTGTTGTGTTGAGGCTGGTGATCTATGTTGAGGTTGGTGTTGTGTTGAGGCTGGTGTTCTTTGTTGAGGCTGGTGTTTTATGTTGAGGCTGGTGTTGTGTTGAGGCTGGTGTTGTGTTGAGGCTGGTGTTGTGTTGAGGCTTGTGTTGTGTTGAGGCTGGTGTTGTGTTGAGGCTGGAGTTGTGTTGAGGCTGGTGTTGTGTTGAGGCTGGTGTTGTGTTGAGGCTGGTGTTGTGTTGAGGCTGGAGTTGTGTTGAGGCTGGTGTTGTGTTGAGGCTGGTGTTGTGTTGAGGCTGGAGTTGTGTTGAGGCTGGTGTTGTGTTGAGGCTGGTGTTGTGTTGAGGCTGGAGTTGTGTTGAGGCTGGTGTTGTGTTGAGGCTGATGTTATGTTCAGGCTGGAGTTGTGTTGAGGCTGGTGTTGTGTTGAGGCTGGTGTTGTGTTGAGGCTGGTGTTGTGTTGAGGCTGGTATTTTGTTGATGCTGGAGTTGTGTTGAGGATGGTGTTGTGTTGAGGCTGGTGTTGTGTTGAGGCTGTTGTTGTGTTGAGGCTGGTGTTCTTTGTTGGGTCTGGTGTTGTGTTGAGGCTGGTATTGTGTTGAGGCTGGTGTTGTGTTGAGGCTGTTGCTGTGTTGAGGCTGTTGTTGTGTTGAGGCTGGTTTTGTGTTGAGGCTGTTGTTGTGTTGAGGCTGGTGTTGTGTTGAGGCTGGTGTTGTGTTGAGGCTGTTGTTGTGTTGAGGCTGTTGTTGTGTTGAGGCTGGTGTTGTGTTGAGGCTGTTGTTGTGTTGAGGCTGTTGTTGTGTTGAAGCTGGTGTTGTGTTTAGGCTGTTGTTGTGTTGAGGCTGGTGTTGTGTTCAGGCAGGTGTTGTGTTGAGGCTGGTGTTGTATTCAGGCTGGTGTTCTATGTTGAGTCTGGTGTTGTGTTGAGGCTGGTGTTGTGTTTAGGCTGGTGTTGTGTCCAGGCTGGTGTTTCATGTTGAGTCTAGTGTTGTGTTGAGGCTGGTGTTGTGTTGAGGCTGGTGTTCTATGTTGAGTCTGGTGTTGTGTTGAGGCTGGTGTTGTGTTGAGGCTGGTGTTCTATGTTGAGTCTGGTGTTGTGTTGAGGCTGGTGTTGTGTTGAGGCTAGTGTTGTATGTTGGGTCTGGTGTTGCGTTGAGGCTAGTGTTGCGGTGAGGCTGGTGTTCTATGGTGAGGCTGGTGTTGTGTTGCGGCTGTTGTTGTGTTGAGGCTGGTGTTCTGTGTTGAGGCTGGTGTTGTGTTGATTCTATGTTGAGGCTGGTGTTGTGTTGAGGCTGGTGTTGTGTTCAGACTGGTGTTCCATGTTGAGGCTGGTGTTGTGTTGAGGCTGGTGTTCTATGTTGAGGCTGGTGTTGTGTTGATTCTATGGTGAGGCTGGTGTTGTGTTGAGGCTGGTGTTGTGTTGAGGCTGGTGTTACGTTGAGGCTGGTGTTGTGTTGAGGCTGGTGTTGTGTTGAGGCTGGAGTTGTGTTGAGGCTGGTGTTGTGTTGAGGCTGGTGTTGTGTTGAGGCTGGAGTTGTGTTGAGGCTGGTGTTGTGTTGAGGCTGGTGTTGTGTTGAGGCTGGTGTTGTGTTGAGGCTGGTGTTTTGTTGATGCTGGAGTTGTGTTGAGGCTGGTGTTGTGTTGAGGCTGGTGTTGTGTTGAGGCTGTTGTTGTGTTGAGGCTGGTGTTCTTTGTTGGGTCTGATGTTGTGTTGAGGCTGGTATTGTGTTGAGGCTGTTGTTGTGTTGAGGCTGTTGTTGTGTTGAGGCTGTTATTGTGTTGAGTCTGGTGTTGTGTTGAGGCTGTTGTTGTGTTGAGACTGGTGTTGTGTTGAGGCTGGTGTTGTGTTCAGGCTGGTGTTGTGTTGAGGCTGGTGTTCTATGTTGAGGCTGGTGTTGTGTTGAGGCTGGTGTTGTGTTGAGCCTGGTGTTGTGTTGAGGCTGGTGTTGTGTTGAGGCTGGAGTTGTGTTGAGGCTGGTGTTGTGTTGAGGCTGGTGTTGTGTTCTGGCTGGTGTTGTGTTGAGGCTGGTGTTCCATGTTGAGTCTGGTGTTGTGTTGAGGCTGGTGTTGTGTTGAGGCTGGTGTTCTGTGTTGGGTGTGGTGTTGTGTTGAGACTGGTGTTATGTTGAGGCTGGTGTTTTGTTGAGGCTGGTGTTGTGTTCAGGCTGGTGTTCTATGTTGAGTCTGGTGTTGTGTTAAGGCTGGTGTTGTGTTGAGGCTGGTGTTCTGTGTTGAGGCTGGTGTTGTGTTGAGGCTGGTGTTGTGTTGAGGCTGGTGTTTTGTTGAGGCTGGTGTTGTGTTCAGGCTGGTGTTCTATGTTGAGTCTGGTGTTGTGTTAAGGCTGGTGTTGTGTTGAGGCTGGTGTTGTGTTGAGGCTGGTGTTGTGTTGAGGCTGGTGTTGTGTTCAGGCTGGTGTTCCATGTTGAGTCTGGTGTTGTGTTGAGGCTGGTGTTGTGTTGAGGCTGGTGTTCTATGTTGAGTCTGGTGTTGTGTTGAGGCTGGTGTTGTGTTGAGGCTGGTGTTGTGTGTTCAGTTTTAAAGGTAACACTATGGACGTTGTATGAGGGTTTGTTGTACATAAATACTGTGTGTTTATAAAAGGTCTGAGATGCCAACACAGAATTCTAACAATATTCGGTCTCGGGATATTATCCTGACCTACGTCCTGGGACCGGAAACTTTTCCAACAAAATAATCTTTTGTTTGGATTTTTGTGTCTTTCTCCATCTGTTATTATCTGGGAAGCGCTAAAGCTGTACGGGCTGTACAGCACCTGGGAAATGGGAGGTAATCAGGTTTTATCCAAAAGGAGTTTCTTAATTCAAGACCCCTTCACGGCACCTCCAGTGAAGGATGTTTGGTGTAAGTCGTGTGTATGTGATACTGTGTGTTGATTCTATAGGTGTCCATCCTGTTTACATATACTGAATGGGATACTTGATAATACATATATGGAAGATACTGAGGGCTTGGTTCCAAGCATATATACAACCATAACATCGTACTGGAATGAGAGAGATGGAGTGTTTAAATACAGTGATGAGTAGGAGCGTCACAGGCACGAAGAAGAGCCCGTCACCTTCCCTGACGGCGGCTGGAGAAGGAAAGGGTTACCGGTGATGGTCACGGACTTACTATATAATACCGTGGTGATGAAGGAGATCATGGGAGTTACGAGTGGTGACAGTGGGTGGCTCCTTCTCTTCCTTCATCAGGAGGGGAGGGATTTCTTGGTGCTGGAGAAGGGCCTGTTTTCCCAGGCACGACATGGCCCGCACGGGTTCAGCGCTTTTCCATGATTGTTATAATCGTCCTGTATTCTTTCTTTATTCACCTTTGCATACTGCTTGTGTTATGTGTTTTCCTTGCTCTCTGCACTACAGTCATGTATGTGTGTATATGTATAATAATATGTATATATGTGTATATGTGGTATATTGTGTATATCGTTGTTGTTCTTCCTCTAATATAGTTTACCATATATTATGTTGGTGTTGTGGCGTCTCTAGTAGCCCGTGTTGGTGTTGTGGCGTCTCTAGTAGGCCGTGTTGGTGTTGTGGCGTCTCTATTAGGCCGTGTTGGTGTTGTGGCGTCTCTAGTAGGCCGTGTTGGTGTTGTGGCGTCTCTAGTAGGCCGTGTTGGTGTTGTGGCGTCTCTAGTAGGCCGTGTTGGTGTTGTGGTGTCTCTAGTAGGCCGTGTTGGTGTTGTGGCGTCTCTAGTAGGCCGTGTTGGTGTTGTGGTGTCTCTAGTAGCCCGTGTTGGTGTTGTGGTGTCTCTAGTAGCCCGTGTTGGTGTTGTGGCGTCTCTAGTAGGCCGTGTTGGTGTTGTGGCGTCTCTAGTAGCCCGTGTTGGTGTTGTGGCGTCTCTAGTAGCCCGTGTTGGTGTTGTGGCGTCTCTAGTAGCCCGTGTTGGTGTTGTGGCGTCTCTAGTAGCCCGTGTTGGTGTTGTGGCGTCTCTAGTAGCCCGTGTTGGTGTTGTGGCGTCTCTAGTAGCCCATGTTGGTGTTGTGGCGTCTCTAGTAGCCCGGGTTGGTGTTGTGGCGTCTCTAGTAGCCCGTGTTGGTGTTGTGGCGTCTCTAGTAGCCCGTGTTGGTGTTGTGGCGTCTCTAGTAGCCCGTGTTGGTGTTGTGGCGTCTCTAGTAGCCCGTGTTGGTGTTGTGGCGTCTCTAGTAGCCCGTGTTGGTGTTGTGGCGTCTCTAGTAGCCCGTGTTGGTGTTGTGGCGTCTCTAGTAGCCCGTGTTGGTGTTGTGGCGTCTCTAGTAGCCCGTGTTGGTGTTGTGGCGTCTCTAGTAGCCCGTGTTGGTGTTGTGGCGTCTCTAGTAGGCCGTGTTGTTGTGGCGTCTCTAGTAGCCGTGTTGGTGTTGTGGCGTCTCTAGTAGCCGTGTTGGTGTTGTGGCGTCTCTAGTAGGCCGTGTTGTTGTGGCGTCTCTAGTAGCCGTGTTGGTGTTGTGGCGTCTCTAGTAGCCCGTGTTGGTGTTGTGGCGTCTCTAGTAGCCCGTGTTGGTGTTGTGGCGTCTCCATTAGCCCGTGTTGGTGTTGTGGCGTCTCTAGTAGCCCGTGTTGGTATTATGGCGTCTCTAGTAGCCCGTGTTGTTGTGGCGTCTCTAGTAGCCGTGTTGGTGTTGTGGCGTCTCTAGTAGCCCGTGTTGGTGTTGTGGCGTCTCTAGTAGCCCGTGTTGGTGTTGTGGCGTCTCTAGTAGCCCGTGTTGTTGTGGCGTCTCTAGTAGCCGTGTTGGTGTTGTGGCGTCTCTAGTAGCCCGTGTTGGTGTTGTGGCGTCTCTAGTAGCCCGTGTTGGTGTTGTGGCGTCTCTAGTAGCCCGTGTTGGTGTTGTGGCGTCTCTAGTAGCCCGTGTTGTTGTGGCGGCTCCAGTAGCCCGTGCTGGTGTTGTGGCGTCTCTAGTAGCCCGTGTTGGTGTTGTGGCGTCTCTAGTAGCCCGTGTTGGTGTTGTGGCGTCTCTAGTAGGCCGTGTTGTTGTGGCGTCTCTAGTAGCCCGTGCTGGTGTTGTGGCGTCTCTAGTAGCCCGTGTTGGTGTTGTGGCGTCTCTAGTAGCCCGTGTTGGTGTTGTGGCGTCTCTAGTAGCCGGTGTTCGTGTTGTGGTGTCTCTAGTAGCCCGTGTTGGTGTTGTGGCGTCTCTAGTAGCCCGTGCTGGTGTTGTGGCGTCTCTAGTAGCCCGTGTTGGTGTTGTGGCGTCTCTAGTAGCCGGTGTTCGTGTTGTGGTGTCTCTAGTAGCCCGTGTTGGTGTTGTGGTGTCTCTAGTAGCCCGTGTTGGTGTTGTGGCGTCTCTAGTAGCCGGTGTTCGTGTTGTGGTGTCTCTAGTAGCCCGTGTTGGTGTTGTGGCGTCTCTAGTAGCCCGTGCTGGTGTTGTGGCGTCTCTAGTAGCCCGTGTTGGTGTTGTGGCGTCTCTAGTAGCCGGTGTTCGTGTTGTGGTGTCTCTAGTAGCCCGTGTTGGTGTTGTGGCGTCTCTAGTAGCCCGTGCTGGTGTTGTGGCGTCTCTAGTAGCCCGTGTTGGTGTTGTGGCGTCTCTAGTAGCCGGTGTTCGTGTTGTGGTGTCTCTAGTAGCCCGTGTTGGTGTTGTGGCGTCTCTAGTAGCCCGTGCTGGTGTTGTGGCGTCTCTAGTAGCCCGTGTTGGTGTTGTGGCGTCTCTAGTAGCCCGTGTTGGTGTTGTGGCGTCTTTAGTAGCCCGTGTTGGTGTTGTGGCGTCTCTAGTAGCCCGTGTTGGTGTTGTGGCGTCTCTAGTAGCCCGTGTTGGTGTTGTGGCGTCCCGTGTTGGTGGTGTGGCGTCTCTAACAGCCCGTGTTGGTGGTGGGCGTCTCTAGCAGCCCGTGTTGGTGGTGTGGCGCCTGTAGTAGCTCGTGTTGATGGTGTGGCGTCTCTAGCACCCCGTGTTGGTGGTGTGGCGCCTCTAGTAGCCCGTGTTTGTGGTGTGGCGCCTCTAGTAGCCCGTGTTGGTGGTGTGGCGCCTCTAGTAGCCCGTGTTGGTGGTGTGGCGTCTCTAGCAGCCCGTGTTGGTGGTGTGGCGCCTCTAGTAGTCCGTGTTGGTGTTGTGGCGTCTCTAGTAGCCCGAGTTGGTGGTGTGGCGTCTCTAGTAGCCCGAGTTGGTGGTGTGGCGTCTCTAGTAGCCCGTGTTGGTGTTGTGGCGTCTCTAGTAGCCCGTGTTGGTGTTGTGGCGTCTCTAGTAGCCCGTGTTGGTGTTGTGGCGTCTCTAGTAGCCCGTGTTGGTGTTGTGGCGTCTCTAGTAGCCCGTGTTGGTGTTGTGGCGTCCCGTGTTGGTGGTGTGGCGTCTCTAACAGCCCGTGTTGGTGGTGGGCGTCTCTAGCAGCCCGTGTTGGTGGTGTGGCGCCTGTAGTAGCTCGTGTTGATGGTGTGGCGTCTCTAGCACCCCGTGTTGGTGGTGTGGCGCCTCTAGTAGCCCGTGTTTGTGGTGTGGCGCCTCTAGTAGCCCGTGTTGGTGGTGTGGCGTCTCTAGCAGCCCGTGTTGGTGGTGTGGCGCCTCTAGTAGCCCGTGTTGGTGTTGTGGCGTCTCTAGTAGCCCGAGTTGGTGGTGTGGCGTCTCTAGTAGCCCGAGTTGGTGGCGTGGCGTCTCTAGTAGCCCGTGTTGGTGGTGTGGCGCCTCTAGTAGCCCGTGTTGGTGGTGTGGCGTCTCTAGTAGCCCGTGTTGGTGTTGTGGCGTCTCTAGTAGCCCGTGTTGGTGTTGTGGCGTCTCTAGTAGCCCGTGTTGGTGTTGTGGCGTCTCTAGTAGCCCGTGCTGGAGTTGTGGCGTCTCTAGTAGCCGGTGTTCGTGTTGTGGCGTCTCTAGTAGCCCGTGCTGGTGTTGTGGCGTCTCTAGTAGCCCGTGTTGGTGTTGTGGCGTCTCTAGTAGCCCGTGCTGGTGTTGTGGCGTCTCTAGTAGCCCGTGCTGGTGTTGTCGCGTCTCTAGTAGCCCGTGTTGGTGTTGTGGCGTCCCGTGTTGGTGGTGTTGCGTCTCTAACAGCCCGTGTTGGTGGTGTGGCGCCTCTAGTAGCCCGTGTTGGTGGTGTGGCGTCTCTAGCACCCCGTGTTGGTGGTGTGGCGCCTCTAGTAGCCCATGTTGGTGGTGTGGCGCCTCTAGTAGCCCGTGTTGGTGGTGTGGCGTCTCTAGCAGCCCGTGTTGGTGGTGTGGCGCCCCTAGTATCCCGTGTTGGTCGTGTGGCGCCTCTGGAAAACCAGGTTGGTGTTGTGGCGCCTCTGGGAGACCGTGTTGGTGGTGTGGCGCCTCTGGGAGACCGTGTTGGTGGTGTGGCGCCTCTGGGAGACCGTGTTGGTGGTGTGGCGCCTCTAGTAGCCCGTGTTGGTGGTGTGGTGTCTCTAGCAGCCCGTGTTGGGGGTGTGGCGCATCTAGTAGCTCGTGTTGGTGGTGGGCGTCTCTAACAGCCCGTGTTGGTGCTGTGGCGCCTCTAGTAGCCCGTGTTGGTGGTGTGGCGTCTCTAGTACCCCGTGTTGGTGGTGTGGCGCCTCTAGTAGCCCGTGTTGGTGGTGTGGCGCTTCTAGTAGCCCGTGTTGGTGGTGTGGCGTCTCTAGCAGCCCGTGTTGGTGGTGTGGCGCCTCTAGTAGCCCGTGTTGGTGGTGTGGCGCCTCTGGAAAACCAGGTTGGTGTTGTGGCGCCTCTGGGAGACCGTGTTGGTGGTGTGGCGCCTCTGGGAGACCGTGTTGGTGGTGTGGCGCCTCTGGGAGACCGTGTTGGTGGTGTGGCGCCTCTAGTAGCCCGTGTTGGTGGTGTGGCGCCTCTTGCAGCCCGTGTTGGTGGTGTGGCGTCTCTAGCAGCCCGTGTTGGTGGTGTGGCGCCTCTGGAAGACCATGTTGGTGTTGTGGCGCCTGTGGGAGACCGTGTTGGTGGTGTGGCGCCTGTGGGAGACTGTGTTGGTGGTGTGGCGCCTGTGGTAGACTGTGTTGGTGGTGTGGCGCCTGTGGGAGACAGTGTTGGTGGTTTGGCGCCTGTGGGAGGCCGTGTTGGTGGTGTGGCGCCTGTGTGAGACCGTGTTGGTGGTGTGGCGCCTGTGGGAGACTGTGTTGGTGGTGTGGCGCCTGTGGTAGACTGTGTTGGTGGTGTGGCGCCTGTGGGAGACCGTGTTGGTGGTGTGGCGCCTGTGCGAGACCGTGTTGGTGGTGTGGCGCCTGTGGGAGACCGTGTTGGTGGTGTGGCGCCTGTGGGAGACCGTGCTGGTGGTGTGGCGCCTGTGGGAGGCCGTGTTGGTGGTGTGGCACCTCTGGGAGCCCATGATGGTGGTGTGGCACGTCTGGGAGCCCGTGTTGGTGGTGTGGCACTTCTGGGAGTCCATGTTGGTGGTGTGGCACCTCTGGGAGCCCATGTTGGTGGTGTGGCATCTCTGGGAGTCCATATTGGTGGTGTGGCACCTCTGGGAGCCCATGTTGGTGGTGTGGCATCTCTGGGAGTCCATATTGGTGGTGTGGCATCTCTGGGAGTCCATACTGGTGGTGTGGCACCTCTGGGAGCCCATGATGGTGGTGTGGCACGTCTGGGAGCCCGTGTTGGTGGTGTGGCACTTCTGGGAGTCCATGTTGGTGGTGTGGCACCTCTGGGAGCCCATGTTGGTGGTGTGGCATCTCTGGGAGTCCGTGTGTTTTATTTACAACATCACTTATGTGTGTACTGTCTTTATCTCTCTGGATTGATCCTCGTTTCGTTTATCTCGTCCTTTTCTCACTTCTCTGGTACTCATTTCATTCTGTTACATTTCTAATTCTTTGATCTTCTCGTTCGACTCGGTAGCAATCTGCAGTAGTGATACAATACCGCTCGTCACTGTCACCCTTCCTGACACTTCTTCCTCTCTGTAAATCTTTTAAGATGCTCTTTGGTCTACTGTGCTCTTTTTTCTTTTATTACAGCCTATTTAAAGGCGGACCTTTAAATTTACTTAGTGTGTGTATCTCGCAATTATTGGAGAGAGAATCGAGTCTTCACAAAGTGTGCCGAATGACCCAGGTTTAATAGCGCTGTAAGTAAATATAGCACAATAATCTTGCCTGTTTCTTTTAGCTTGTAGATTAGTGCTTGGTGGAGATACAGTGTAGAAAGTATGTATTTGTAGATCTTTAACGGTGTTATATCTCCAGCAGGTCTAAAAAACAACTTTAGTCACTAAAACCAAGCTGGTTTTTCTGGGAGAAATCCTGCCATCTCCAAGCACTCCATTAGCCTCCTCCTTTCTAACTTCTGCAGAACTTTGGATATTATACATGTCAGTGATACCAGAGTGTAAATCAGCGAGTCCTGCCTCTCCGCTTGCTTGAATATGTTATTCTCTCTCCAGAGTTCTGGGGTGATTATCTCTCTATTTTATATTGTGAAATTTACGGAAGTAGAGCCATGATTGTGTTCTCCCGTCTTCTATAAATTGTCAGTGATGCCTAGGTGTTGTACTGGTGGTGCTATACTGGTGGTGCTATACTGGTGGTGCTATACTGGTGGTGCTGTACTGGTGGTGCTATATTGGTGGTGCTGTACTGGTGGTGCTATATTGGTGGTGCTGTACTGGCGGTGCTATACTGGTGGTGCTGTACTGGTGGTGCTATACTAGTGGTGCAGTACTGGTGGTGCTGTACTGGTGGTGCTATACTGGTGGTGCTGTACTGGTGGTGCTGTACTGGTGGTGCTGTACTGGTGGTGCTGTACTGGTGGTGCTGTACTGGTGGTGCTTTACTGGTGGTGCTGTACTGGTGGTGCTGTACTGTTGGTGCTGTACTGGTGGTGCTGTACTGGTGGTGCTGTACTGGTGGTGCTGTACTGGTGGTGCTGTACTGGTGGTGCTGTACTGGTGGTGCTGTACTGGTGGTGCTGTACTGGTGGTGCTGTACTGGTGGTGCTATACTGGTGGTGCTGTACTGGTGGTGCTATACTGGTGGTGCTGTACTGGTGGTGCTATACTGGTGGTGCTGTACTGGTGGTGCTGTACTGGTGGTGTTGTACTGGTGGTGCTGTACTGGTGGTGCTGTACTGGTGGTGCTGTACTGGTGGTGCTATACTGGTGGTGCTGTACTGGTGGTGCTATACTGGTGGTGCTGTACTGGTGGTGCTATACTGGTGGTGCTGTACTGGTGGTGCTATACTGGTGGTGCTGTACTGGTGGTGCTATACTGGTGGTGCTGTACTGGTGGTGCTATACTGGTGGTGCTGTACTGGTGATGCTATACTGGTGGTGCTGTACTGGTGGTGCTATACTGTTGGTGCTGTACTGGTGGTGCTGTACTGGTGGTGCTGTACTGGTGGTGCTGTACTGGTGGTGCTGTACTGGTGTTGTTGTACTGGTGGTGCTATACTGATGGTGCTGTACTGGTGGTGCTGTACTGGTGGTGCTGTACTGGTGGTGCTGTACTGGTCATGCTGTACTGGTGGTGCTGTACTAGTGGTGCTGTACTGGTGGTGTTGTACTGGTGGTGCTGTACCGGTGGTGTTGTACTGGTGGTGTTGTGCTGGTGGTGCTATACTGGTGGTGATGTACTGGTGGTGCTGTACTGGTGGTGCTGTACTAGTGGTGCTGTACTGGTGATGCTGTACTGGTGGTACTGTACTGGTGGTGCTGTACTGGCGATGCTGTACTAGTGGTGCTGTACTGGTGGTGATGTACTGGTGGTGTTGTACTGGTGGTGCTGTACTGGTGGCGTTGTACTGGTGGTGTTGTACTGATGGTGCTGTACTGGTGGTGCTGTACTGGTGGTGCTGTACTGGTGGTGCTGTACTGGTGGTGCTGTACTGGTGGTGCTGTACTGGTGGTGCTGTACTGGTGGTGCTATACTGGTGGTGCTGTACTGGTGGTGTTGTACTGGTGGTGCTGTACTGGTGGTGCTGTACTGGTGGTGCTGAACTGGTGGTGCTGTACTGGTGGTGCTGTACTGGTGGTGCTATACTGGTGGTGCTGTACTGGTGGTGCTGTACTGGTGGTGCTTTCCTTGTGACGTACTGGTGGTGCTGTACTGGTGGTGCTATACTGGTGGTGCTGTACTGGTGATGCTGTACTGCTGGTGCTGTACTGGTTATGCTGTACTGGTGGTGCTGTACTGGTGGTGCTGTACCGGTGGTGCTGTACTGGTGATGCTGTACTGCTGGTGCTGTTAGTGATGCTGTGGTGGTGGTGTTGATGCTGCTCTAGCTGTGGTGTTGCAATACTAGCGCCTCTGCCTCGAAGGAAGAAAGGTGAGATAGAATTCCATTTGTTGTCTGCTATTCGTCAGTCAGTTAAGTGACGACACGGATAAATAATATATATATATATATATATATATATATATATATATATATATATATATATATATATATATATATATATATATATATATATATATATATATATATATATATATATATTCCGAGAAAACTTACCCTCACTTCTTCAGTTGCAGCCCTGCAACATTGCATAGCTCCTGATGACGCCCTGAGAAGTGTGAAAGTACTTGAGGTAAAGATATCCACCCCCCGTGGCTTGTCTTGCATAGTTATGATCGCCTGTCTGCGACTGTTTGCTCATATATATATATATATATATATATATATATATATATATATATATATATATATATATATATATATATATATATATATATATATATATATATATATATATATATATATATATATATATATATATATATATATATATATATATATATATATATATATATATATAATATTATATAAGGTACCACTTCTAGAACTTTACTGGGGACCCTCATCCTCAGAGAAGACAATAAACGTACCTCAGGGAAAACTCAAGGTTCTCCCCGAAACTGTTTGAATATTTTCTTCTCCTACCACCCCCTGTAATTTATATTATATATGTATTTTATTAATAGACAGAATACATTGATAGAAAACACAAACATGAGCACATTAGGTTATGATGTCAGCATAGTTGCTGATCCCTGTATTCCCAGTATTATATAGCATAGCATATTAGTATCATCCCTGTGCTTTAGACACGAGATCCCTCGTAGGCCTTTGGCTTTGTGTGACGTCATAGGGATACACATGGGCAGTGATCCCCCTGTCCCGTCTCTCACTCGGCGGCAGTCCATACAGGCGTGAACAGGCTAGGCACCGGGCTCCATCTCCTTCATCTCCTCCGAAGCCGGACGCGAGCCCAGTATTCAGCAAGCATTTCCCCTATGGATGGCCACGCTGAGGCGCTGGAACATGAAAGTGGCTGCCCTTGGCTCCTTGGTGGTGTCGATGAGTCTAGAACCCAGTTCTTTAAGGAAACGTGTGGCATTTTTTCCCCTTGATCCCAAGGTCTGTGATCCCACTGGGACAAATTGATACTGTTGGCTTATGTCCCTGTACTTGCTGATCTTGTACTCCTCCCTGTGGTCGGCAGCTCCTCCCTGTCGCCCAACACTGTGATGGATATAGGTGTCAGCCAGTGTGGACACACAGGTATAGTCCCATGCTAAGAGCTTGCCATTCTTCCAAGGATAGATGGTGATCCCGTCGGGGCAGTTTGTTGGGTTGTGGGTATTGTTGGCTGCTAGTGATTGGGGCTCCCTCTCAGCTGGGCATCCAGCTGTAGCAAGGGTTCTCTTAATGATGTCGTTGACATTTATGTTTGTGTATGTCGTGCTGAATAGGTAAAATTTGCTTTTTTCGCTTAAATAGCAACGCTCTTCTTACCGAATAAGGCAAGCGAAAATTTGTGTGTGCAATAATTTCTCAAAAAATCATTCTGAACCTAACAAAAAAAAAATGTATTTCATTGTGTTTGTTTACAATCATTGCAAATTTATCTAGAATATATTTAGTTGGATTAGGTTAAATTAAATCGCGCTTGTTATAATGAGATCTTTTGGTACAAAATCTTGAAGTTTTACGTTAACATAAATAAATAACATATTTGTAATTGCTAATTAACCAATTTTACCTATTCGGCACGATACACACACACACACACACACACACACACACACACACACACACACACACACACACACACACACACACACACACACACACACACACACACACACAAACACACACACACACACACACACACACACACACACACACACACACACACACACACACACACACACACACACACACACACACACACACACACACATACACACAAACACACACCAAAGTTATATAACAGAGGATTTCAACATATTAAAATACGAACAGGCATTAACAATTATTCACTTCAAAAGGTTATAGTACAAAGCTAGAGTGGCAGGCAGTTGTGAGCGTTTAATGTTGGAGAAAGAGAGAGAAGAGGGCAAAATTAGCTTTTTTTTTTAATATCATTACGGGTTTAGGGTATGTTGACTTTCTTCTCAATTTGAAATGCCAGAGACACAAGGTCATTCAGAGAGTGACGTCACTTAAGCTGGTTGACGTGGTTCCTTTAAAGAAATCTTGTTTCTTTTAATTTAGTGTTCCATGGTTCATACATGCTGTATCAGGTCTCATACATGCTGTATCAGGTCTCATACATGCTGTGTCAGGTCTCATACATGCTGTATCAGGTCTCATACATGCTGTATCAGGTCTCATAGATGCTGTATCAGGTCTCATAGATGCTGTATTAAGTCTCATACATGCTGTATCAGGTCTCATACATGCTGTATCAGCTCTCATACATGCTGTATCAGCTCTCATACATACTGTTTTAACTCTCATATCTGTTCTGTCAGCAGTCATACATTGTGTTTCAGCGTGTATGTATGTATGGGGTGCTAGAACAGTGATTTGTGTATAGGACTCTAGAGTAGTAATTACATATAAGCTGCTAGAGCAGTAGTTTTATATATGGTGCTAGAATATGTACTCACTGGAACTGAGGAAAGAGAGATACGTGATAATATATACCTGGAAGGTACTCGAGGGCTTGGTCCCAAATCTGCCGTAACATACTGGAGTGAGAGATATAGGAGGAATGCAAGATAACCCCAGTGAAGAGCAGGGGTGCAGTGGGTACAATAAAGGAACACTGTATCAACATTCGTGGCCCCAGGTTATTCAACATCTTACCAGAAGATATCAGAAACACTAATGGAGCATGTGTAGACGTCTTCAAGACAAAACTGGGCAAGTATCTTCACCAGGTGTCAGATCAATCAGCAACAGCCTCCAGGAGCAGAAAAACTCTCGAAACTCATCAAAGGTGTATATCAAATGTATAAAGTAGTGGTTTTGTATAAGGTGCTAGAGCAGTGGTTATGTATAAGGTGCTAGAGCAGTGTTTATGTATAAGGTGCTAGAGCAGTGGTTATGTATAAGGTGCTAGAGCAGTGGTTTTGTATAAGGTGCTAGAGCAGTGGTTATGTATAAGGTGCTAGAGCAGTGGTTATGTATAAGGTGCTAGAGCAGTGTTTATGTATAAGGTGCTAGAGCAGTTGTTATGTTTAAGGTGCTAGAGCAGTGGTTATGTATAAGGTGCTAGAGCAGTGGTTTTGTATAAGGTGCTAGAGCAGTGGTTATGTATAAGGTGCTAGAGCAGTGGTTATGTATAAGGTGCTAGAGCAGTGGTTATGTATAAGGTGCTAGAGCAGTGTTTATGTATAAGGTGCTAGAGCAGTGGTTATGTATAAGGTGCTAGAGCAGTGTTTATGTATAAGGTGCTAGAGCAGTTGTTATGTTTAAGGTGCTAGAGCAGTTGTTATGTTTAAGGTGCTAGAGCAGTGGTTTTGTATAAGGTGCTAGAGCAGTGGTTATGTATAAGGTGCTAGAGCAGTGGTTATGTATAAGGTGCTAGAGCAGTGGTTATGTATAAGGTGCTAGAGCAGTGGTTATGTATAAGGTGCTAGAGCAGTGGTTATGTATAAGGTGCTAGAGCAGTGGTTATGTATAAGGTGCTAGAGCAGTGGTTTTGTATAAGGTGCTAGAGCAGTGGTTATGTATAAGGTGCTAGAGCAGTGGTTATGTTTAAGGTGCTAGAGCAGTGGTTATGTATAAGGTGCTAGAGCAGTGGTTATGTATAAGGTGCTAGAGCAGTGGTTATGTATAAGGTGCTAGAGCAGTGGTTATGTATAAGGTGCTAGAGCAGTGGTTTTGTATAAGGTGCTAGAGCAGTGGTTATGTATAAGGTGCTAGAGCAGTGGTTATGTATAAGGTGCTAGAGCAGTGGTTTTGTATAAGGTGCTAGAGCAGTGGTTATGTATAAGGTGCTAGAGCAGTGGTTTTGTATAAGGTGCTAGAGCAGTGGTTATGTATAAGGTGCTAGAGCAGTGGTTATGTATAAGGTGCTAGAGCAGTGGTTTTGTATAAGGTGCTAGAGCAGTGGTTTTGTATAAGGTGCTAGAGCAGTGGTTATGTATAAGGTGCTAGAGCAGTGGTTATGTTTAAGGTGCTAGAGCAGTGGTTATGTATAAGGTGCTAGAGCAGTGGTTATGTATAAGGTGCTAGAGCAGTGGTTTTGTATAAGGTGCTAGAGCAGTGGTTTTGTATAAGGTGCTAGAGCAGTGGTTTTGTATAAGGTGCTAGAGCAGTGGTTATGTATAAGGTGCTAGAGCAGTGGTTATGTATAAGGTGCTAGAGCAGTGGTTATGTATAAGGTGCTAGAGCAGTGGTTTTGTATAAGGTGCTAGAGCAGTGGTTTTGTATAAGGTGCTAGAGCAGTGGTTATGTATAAGGTGCTAGAGCAGTGGTTATGTATAAGGTGCTAGAGCAGTGGTTATGTATAAGGTGCTAGAGCAGTGGTTATGTATAAGGTGCTAGAGCAGTGGTTATGTATAAGGTGCTAGAGCAGTTGTTTTGTATAAGGTGCTAGAGCAGTGGTTTTGTATAAGGTGCTAGAGCAGTGGTTATGTATAAGGTGCTAGAGCAGTGGTTTTGTATAAGGTGCTAGAGCAGTGGTTATGTATAAGGTGCTGTAGCGTGTAGAGGAGTGCGTCAAAATACAACATAGCGTGTAGAGGAGTGCGTCAAAATACAACATAGCGTGTAGAGGAGTGCGTCAAAATACAACATAGCGTGTAGAGGAGTGCGTCAAAATACAACATAGCGTGTAGAGGAGTGCGTCAAAAGACAACATAGCGTGTAGAGGAGTGCGTCAAAATACAACATAGCGTGTAGAGGAGTGCGTCAAAATACAACATAGCGTGTAGAGGAGTGCGTCAAAAGACAACATAGCGTGTAGAGGAGTGCGTCAAAATACAACATAGCGTGTAGAGGAGTGCGTCAAAATACAACATAGCGTGTAGAGGAGTGCGTCAAAATACAACATAGCGTGTAGAGGAGTGCGTCAAAATACAACATAGCGTGTAGAGGAGTGCGTCAAAATACAACATAGCGTGTAGAGGAGTGCGTCAAAATACAACATAGCGTGTAGAGGAGTGCGTCAAAAGACAACATAGCGTGTAGAGAAGTGCGTCAAAATACAACATAGCGTGTAGAGGAGTGCGTCAAAATACAACATAGCGTGTAGAGGAGTGCGTCAAAAGACAACATAGCGTGTAGAGGAGTGCGTCAAAAGACAACATAGCGTGTAGAGGAGTGCGTCAAAAGACAACATAGCGTGTAGAGGAGTGCGTCAAAATACAACATAGCGTGTAGAGGAGTGCGTCAAAATACAACATAGCGTGTAGAGGAGTGCGTCAAAATACAACATAGCGTGTAGAGGAGTGCGTCAAAATACAACATAGCGTGTAGAGGAGTGCGTCAAAATACAACATAGCGTGTAGAGGAGTGCGTCAAAAGACAACATAGCGTGTAGAGGAGTGCGTCAAAATACAACATAGCGTGTAGAGGAGTGCGTCAAAATACAACATAGCGTGTAGAGGAGTGCGTCAAAAGACAACATAGCGTGTAGAGGAGTGCGTCAAAATACAACATAGCGTGTAGAGGAGTGCGTCAAAATACAACATAGCGTGTAGAGGAGTGCGTCAAAATACAACATAGCGTGTAGAGGAGTGCGTCAAAATACAACATAGCGTGTAGAGGAGTGCGTCAAAATACAACATAGCGTGTAGAGGAGTGCGTCAAAATACAACATAGCGTGTAGAGGAGTGCGTCAAAAGACAACATAGCGTGTAGAGAAGTGCGTCAAAATACAACATAGCGTGTAGAGGAGTGCGTCAAAATACAACATAGCGTGTAGAGGAGTGCGTCAAAAGACAACATAGCGTGTAGAGGAGTGCGTCAAAAGACAACATAGCGTGTAGAGGAGTGCGTCAAAATA
This sequence comes from Cherax quadricarinatus, assembly GCF_038502225.1. Lineage (NCBI taxonomy): Eukaryota > Metazoa > Arthropoda > Malacostraca > Decapoda > Parastacidae > Cherax > Cherax quadricarinatus. Next base: position 1,269,986 of record NC_091312.1, on the reverse strand, counting down.
CAACATAGCGTGTAGAGGAGTGCGTCAAAATACAACATAGCGTGTAGAGGAGTGCGTCAAAATACAACATAGCGTGTAGAGAAGTGCGTCAAAAGACAACATAGCGTGTAGAGGAGTGCGTCAAAAGACAACATAGCGTGTAGAGGAGTGCGTCAAAATACAACATAGCGTGTAGAGGAGTGCGTCAAAAGACAACATAGCGTGTAGAGGAGTGCGTCAAAAGACAACATAGCGTGTAGAGGAGTGCGTCAAAAGACAACATAGCGTGTAGAGGAGTGCGTCAAAAGACAACATAGCGTGTAGAGGAGTGCGTCAAAATACAACATAGCGTGTAGAGGAGTGCGTCAAAAGACAACATAGCGTGTAGAGGAGTGCGTCAAAAGACAACATAGCGTGTAGAGGAGTGCGTCAAAAGACAACATAGCGTGTAGAGGAGTGCGTCAAAATACAACATAGCGTGTAGAGGAGTGCGTCAAAAGACAACATAGCGTGTAGAGGAGTGCGTCAAAAGACAACATAGCGTGTAGAGGAGTGCGTCAAAAGACAACATAGCGTGTAGAGGAGTGCGTCAAAAGACAACATAGCGTGTAGAGGAGTGCGTCAAAATACAACATAGCGTGTAGAGGAGTGCGTCAAAAGACAACATAGCGTGTAGAGGAGTGCGTCAAAAGACAACATAGCGTGTAGAGGAGTGCGTCAAAAGACAACATAGCGTGTAGAGGAGTGCGTCAAAAGACAACATAGCGTGTAGAGGAGTGCGTCAAAATACAACATAGCGTGTAGAGGAGTGCGTCAAAAGACAACATAGCGTGTAGAGGAGTGCGTCAAAAGACAACATAGCGTGTAGAGGAGTGCGTCAAAATACAACATAGCGTGTAGAGGAGTGCGTCAAAATACAACATAGAAAGTAGCATTGTTGTGTTCACAGTGTCTAGAAATAGACACGAAAACAGGATTAATGTTACAAAGGTGTGTGCATTTCATCCATCAGGGAATGAAAGAAATGAGCTTCAAAACAGTATAAAACATGCATTCCGCTGGTGAGTGCTCACAAACCCACTCAAATGTACAGCCATATTGATGAACCTGTGTTCAGGGGATTCACTCTCTCTCTCTCTCTCTCTCTCTCTCTCTCTCTTCCTCTCTCTCTCTCTCTCTCTCTCTCTCTCTCTCTCTCTCTCTCTCTCTCTCAGTGAGGGGGGTTTCATTGAAGGGTTAAGAGTTATTTTGTTTTATTTCTGTTTACTATATAGAATAAAATGCTAGTGAGACCTGAATTCCAGTGCATGTATGTACTCGACCCTGCCAGGGTGTGGGAGGAAGGGAGGGCGTCTTAGCCTTGCCAGGGTGTGGGAGGAAGGGAGGGCGTCTTAGCCTTGCCAGGGTGTGAGAGGAAGGTAGGGCGTCTTAGCCTTGCCAGAGTCTGGGAGGAAGGGAGGGCGTCTTAGCCCTGCCAGGGTCTGGGAGCAAGGGAGGGCGTCTTAGCCTTGCCAGGGTCTGGGAGGAAGGGAGGTCGTCTTAGCCTTGCCAGGGTCTGGGAGGAAGGGAGGTCGTCTTAGCCTTGCCAGGGTCTGGGAGGAAGGGAGGTCGTCTTAGCCTTGCCAGGGTCTGGGAGGAAGGGAGGTCGTCTTAGCCTTGCCAGGGTCTGGGAGGAAGGGAGGGCGTCTTAGCCTTGCCAGGGTCTGGGAGGAAGGGAGGTCGTCTTAGCCTTGCCAGGGTCTGGGAGGAAGGGAGGTCGTCTTAGCCTTGCCAGGGTCTGGGAGGAAGGGAGGTCGTCTTAGCCTTGCCAGGGTCTGGGAGGAAGGGAGGTCGTCTTAGCCTTGCCAGGGTCTGGGAGGAAGGGAGGTCGTCTTAACTCAATTCTTCCTTCCGTTTCGCATGACTCTCCCTGTCTTGATTGGAACAGAGGGAAACGTTCCTTGCTGGTTGAGATGTTTACTGATTGCTACCATGATCAGGGCAGAGTATAATGATTTCTTGTTGACTGTGACCTGTCATTGTAGTGATGGTAGTCAATGGTTAATGGTGTGTCCGTGTCCTTCAGCTTCTGCCACAACTAGTAATGAATGTTCTCACTGTCCACCCACCGCCGTGATTATTGCTATTTTAAAGGCAGGATAATGATGATTTTTATCATGAGAGGGACGTTCCCTGTTACATGTAACTTTGCAGTGAGCCACAACCATAATATTGCATTGATGAATAAGACACATTCGCAACACTTAGGTGTCTGCATTAAAAATGTGTCTTATTCATCAGCTTGTTGGTGTTGTATACCATCAGTAATATCATAAAAATTCATTGTCGTACCTCTGCCGTGAAGTGTAATAATAAATTATGTATTATCTTTTATTACTCTTGCTGTTACTTTTATGTTTATCCCACCACCATGCTAAGACAGGTATGGATATATGCATGTGTCTCCTCTCCTAGCTGTCTCATAAACCATGGTTATATGCAGTTGGGTCTTTCATCTGCAGATACCAACAACCATATGCCGTAAGGAGAATCCATTTCATCTATACTGGATGACAGGGATATTTAAAACACGACTTTCCGTCGCCCCGACGGGCTCGTTACTGTCCTGCTGGAGGCTTCGCGGCAGGGAACTTTGTTAACGCCGGCGGAATTTGCTGTTTTGAGGCTATAATAGCGACCAGGATATCTGGAAGAGAAGTGGAGGTAGAGTACAGTGTGCAGGAGTGTCATGAATCTGCTAGGATAGACCATAAGCAAATAGGTAGCGAGGAGGCTGGTGTTATCCTATCATAGCGCAGAACAGCTGGGATAGGCCACCAGCAACAGCCTGCTTGACCACGTAATTAAAAGACGAGCCTGGTTGGGCTCCAGGAGTAGAAAAACTCTCGAAATTCATCAAAAGGTATATCAAAGGTAAGTAGGTGGTGAGGGGGCAGATGTTATGATGCCATTGTGTAGCTGGGCTTAGCTTGAGTTGTAGTCTGTTGGGTATGCATACCCACAAGACAGAGCCAGACGCGCAGTACTACATGACTATGTATATGCATACAAGGGGATAAATAAATACAAAGGGAAATATATACAGTGAGTTGGATACAGCATGATTCCAACTGGGGTATATACAAAGAGAGGTGGATAAATAAAGAAACATATAAACAGGGGATGATGTGGTCCCATAAGACGAATTTATTGTGTCAGTCTTTGGTGGAAAAGCGGATTATTCTGTTCAGCTTAAATAAAATGGAGAGATAAAATGAAATGACTTTATTATAAAGGTCAGTGTTGACATTACATTCGAAAGGAATTTCGTTAATAAAATGAATATCTGTTTGATCAAATTTACTTCAAACACATGTGGTGACGCTTAATGTATAAACACATGTGGTGACGCTTAATGTATAAACACATGTGGTGACGCTTAATGTTGTGCCGAAAAGGGAAAATTGGTCATTAGCAAGAACTCATTTAAAATTAAGTCCTTTCTTATATTAGTTCACATATTTGGATACAAATGGGGCAGTCGTAACGTAATTTTTTAAGTCGTTTTATACCCAGGATTCCAGGGAATGTAATAAATTGTTTATTTACAATATTATGCACAAGTCCCATATACGAGGGCTATGTATGGGTCTCATACTTGGGGTAGTCGAGTGTGTTGGCCTGCATGGTAGTCTTCTGAGCGGCTATAAGAATATCGTCCCGAAGCTCACATACAATAGCTGCAAAGTTATATATATTTCATAGCAGCAGGACTGGTTCATTCTTACCTTGACGGTACCATCCATCAGTGTGTGCCGCGGCATACACGGTTCTGGAATTAATGTGTTCAACATCATTTAGACATAAATAAAAAGATGAATATTTGACAAAGCTTCGTACGATAGAAAGCATTTTGTGTTTCTTCTGAGAGGAAAGTTTAAACTTATATTAGAGAAAGGAAAGTGTGTTAATTCTGTGTTTATGCAACACAATAAGTGTGTAAACTATAATTCTAAATTTTAAATATAATGGACATTATAGTGAAGTAAAGATACACGTTTATTTATGCAACATTTGCTTTGTGCTGATCTTTATTGAACTGGTTCTGCGACGTATATCTTTTCCTTATTTCCGGCAACATGATATTAGGATCCAATGATCCAAATTTAAGACAAGTTTATGCAGTTATGTTTCAGACCGAGAGTCCTACATTTTATTCCACTCAAAGTTCAAAATGCTTTATATAGACTTACGTTACTTGACTGTGCTACATGACCGTGCAACTCTGCGGACACGTCCACTCACATTTAACTGGCTTGGCTCCTGCTGCTCTGTGGATGTCAGCAAAGGCTTTAAGTTTAACCTTTGGACTGGTTATATAAGCTATGTTAGGCCATCTGTTTAACACAGAGGATTCTGTCCCCTGCTGAAATATCTTTATTCTCTAATAGATAGAACTGTCTATTTAGACATATAGTATGTGTTTCCAGTTAGTGGTGGTGGAGAGGGGGATGGGAGTAGAGAAAGAATAGGGTGAATAGGAGAATGGAGGGAGGAGAAGGAGGGGGAGGGAGTGCAAGTACTGGGGTGGGGGAGTTTGAGGTGGTGGTGACAAGAGGTAAGAGTGTGAGGGAGCCAGACTGGTGCAGGGTGACAGTGATGGTACCGTGGGATACATTATGGCACCATTCCGATATATTGGACACGACCACACTCCACCATTTCTCCGCCCCCTCCCTTACCTATCTCTCAAGAGCCATTCCTCACTCCCGTCTCTTCTACCCCTCCCCCCAATTTCTCAAGAGCCAGCCCTCGCCCCCGTCTCCCTCCCCCTCCCCGATCTCTCAAGAGAGGGCCCTCACTCCCTTCATAAAATTTACATTGCCTTGTTACTAGGTTGTTGGTGGTGATGGTTTTATCGGTGGCTAGTGTGTAAGTAGCACCACCAGCCTGACGGACACGTGCGTGTGTGTGTGTGTGTGTGTGTGTGTGTGTGTGTGTGTGTGTGTACTCACCTAGTGGAGGTTGCAGGGGTCGAGTCCAAGCTCCTGGCCCCGCCTCTTCACTGATCGCTACTAGGTCACTCCCCCTGAACCGTGAGCTTTATCATACTTCTGCTTAAAGCTATGTATGGATCCTGCCTCCACTACATCTCTTTGTGTGTGTGTGTTTTTGTGTCTGTCTGTCTGTCTGTCTGTGTCTGTGTCTGTGTGTGTGTGTTTCTGTGTATGTGTGTGTATGTTTTAACATGATCTTTCATTTGTTTGGATTGTACTCAAGGAATCGATTAGTATTTGCAAGGGGTCGAGTCTCTGGCTTCTCAGCCAACATTACTTTGACAGACATTTCTGCTTTTTGGCCTCTTGAACCTTATCATGAAACTGTGTATTGAATATGCCTCTAGCATATATAAATGGAATTACCAACAGACCCTAGCTGTCTTCTCTAGAGTTAACTAAGATGATATTCAAGTTAGCTTCTGATCAACCGGGCTGTGGTTGTCTGTGCTGGACCGCGTGCTACTTTTCTTCTCCATTTCCCCTATGAGACAATTAACTATACAGTCTAATTTCCTCTTCCTTTCTTTTTATATTGCTTCTTGTTTTTGCCCAGATTTTCTTCACTCATTACCTCCTGCCTCTCCTCGTGTTCCTTCATTTCCACTATTCTTTTAGCTCTCACTGACTGCCCATTTTTCCCTTTCAGTCGCCTCCAAAACTATCAAAATCTCTTCCTCGTTTTTCCCCCTTTTCTTTTTCATTCATTTCGTCCTCTTCGTTCTCCCCTCTTCCTCGTCCTGCTCTTCCTCTTTCATCGCCGTGTTCCCCAGCCTCGCTGTGTTCCCCAAGCCTCGCCGTGTTCCCCCAGCCTCGCTGTGTTCCCCAGCCTCGCTGTGTTACCCAGCCTCGCTGTGTTCCCCCAGCCTCGCTGTGTTCCCCCAGCCTCGCTGTGTTCCCCAGCCTCGCTTTGTTCCCCCCAGCCTCGCTGTATTCCCCCAGCCTCGCTGTTCCCCAGCCTCGCTGTGTTCCCCCAGCCTCGCTGTTCCCCAGCCTCGCTGTCTTCCCCAGCCTCGCTGTCTTCCCCAGCCTCACTGTGTTTCCCCAGCCTCGCTGTGTTCCCCCAGCCTCGCTGTGTTCCCCCAGCCTCGCTGTTCCCCAGCCTCGCTGTGTTCCCCAGCCTCGCTGTTCCCCAGCCTCGCTGTGTTCCCCAGCCTCGCTGTGTTCCCCCAGCTTCGCTGTTCCCCAGCCTCGCTGTGTTCCCCCAGTCTCGCTGTGTTCCCCCAGTCTCGCTGTGTTCCCCCAGCCTCGTTGTGTTCCCCCAGCCTCGCTGTGTTCCCCCAGCCTCGCTGTGTTCCCCCAGACTCGCTGTGTTCCCCCAGCCTCGCTGTGTTCCCCCAGCCTCGCTGTGTTCCCCCAGCCTCGCTGTGTTCCCCCAGCCTCGCTGTGTTACCCAGTCTCGCTGTGTTCCCCCAGTCTCGCTGTGTTCCCCCAGCCTCGCTGTGTTCCCCCAGTCTCGCTGTGTTCCCCCAGTCTCGCTGTGTTCCCCCAGTCTCGCTGTGTTCTCCCAGTCTCGCTGTGTTCCCCCAGCCTCGCTGTGTTCCCCCAGCCTCGCTGTGTTCCCCCAGCCTCGCTGTGTTCCCCCAGTCTCGCTGTGTTCCCCCAGCCTCGCTGTGTTCCCCCAGCCTCGCTGTGTTCCCCAGCCTCGCTGTGTTCCCCCAGCCTCGCTGTGTTCCCCCAGCCTCGCTGTGTTCCCCCAGCCTCGCTCGCTCACTCAGATTGCCCTTATTGCAAATGTTTTTTTATGCAAATGGAGGAGTGTGGAGACCATACAGCCCTCCACCACTCCCACGTGCAGCTGGAGTGTGGTGGTGGTGGTGGAGTGTGGTGGTGGAGTGTAGTGGTGGTGGAATGTGGTGCTTGTGGAGCGTGGAGGTGGAGTGTGGTGGTTGAGGTGGATTGTGATGGTTGAGGTTGATTGTGGTCGTTGTGGAGTGTTGTGGTCTAGTGTGATGGAGGAGTCTGCTGAGGAGGGCGTCATTATGAGACAGAAATATTAATCTTACCTTCGCATTCAAGACGTGTCAGGTGGCGCTGGATCAAGCAGGTTGTGATTATCAGACACTTATAAGCTACCCATACTGATTTAGTGCATTTTTGTGAATATAATAATAATCCTCGAACCGTGTAATTTATCCTACTCCCTGCTACTAGTCTGTGTGTTCTTCTCTTTCAGGCATCTCTCTGGTATCCCGGGTATGGTTCCTTAACTCTCACACAGCACAAGTCCTCAGATTTTATTGGTATTGGGGCAGGTGTAGGAGGGAAAGGGGTTGGCATTGCGCGAGATTTTTTTTAATTGTGCTGAAAAGAGGCATTTAATAAAAAGGAAGTAGAAAGGAAAGAGAGTCGGGGGATGAAGGGTGGGCAGCAGGTGGCAAGCGACAGTGAACAACGGACTGCAAAGGACAAACGTCATACGACTGACAGAGATCGTCAAACGATGTGAGATAGATGTGGACATGGAGCTGCAGACCCCCGACGAAGAGCGGTAAGAGCAATGTATTCCAGGTAGTTTTAACAAAGACTGTGTCTTTACAGCTGATGAATACATTGCTAGATGACACAGTCTGCCAGTTAACTTTCATTGTTATAGCTCTGTGATATGTGTGTTGTAAGTGGTTATGAATCGTTATCGTAAGAGCAACTTTTATGGAGGCGCCGTTACCAAGACCACAGATGTTTACCTGGATAATTAGGACGATTCTGGTATACTTCGAGTGCTTCCTAGAGCACTGTTGATTCTCACTAGTCGGAAGTGGATGTAGTACTATCTTCAGTGTTCGCAATAAAGCTAACAGAATTCTTGGCTTCATATCTAGAAGTATAAATAATAGAAGTCCTCAGGTTGTTCTTCAACTCTATATATCCTTGGTTAGGCCTCATTTAGACTATGCTGCTCAGTTCTGGTCACCGTATTACAGAATGGATATAAATGCTCTGGAAAACGTACAGAAGAGGATGACAAAGATGATCCCATGTATCAGAAATCTTCCCTATGAGGATAGACTGAGGGCCCTGAATCTGCAGTCTCTCGAAAGGCGTAGAATTAGGGGGGATATGATCGAGGTGTATAAATGGAAAACAGGAATAAATAAAGGGGATGTAAATAGCGTGCTGAAAATTTCCCAAGACAGGACTCGCAGCAATGGTATCAAGTTGGGAAAATTCAGATTCAGAAAGGATATAGGAAAGCACTGGTTTGGTAATAGTCGTGGATGAGTGGAACAAACTCCCGAGTACAGTTATTCAGGCTAAAACGTTGTGTAGTTTTAAAAATAGGTTAGATAAATGCATGAGTGGGTGTGGGTGGGTGTGAGTTGGACCTGACTAGCTTGTGCTGCTGGGTCTGGTGCCGTGCTCCATCATTGAGTGGGGGTGACCAGACTGGGTGGGTCATTGGGCTAATCCGGGGGGGTCATTGGGCTAATCCGGGGTGGAGGCCATTGGGCTAATCCGGGGGGGGGATTCATTGGGCTAATCCGGGGGGGCGACATGGACCTGCTCCGCATGGGTCAGTAGGCCTGTTGCAGTATTCCTTCTTTCTTATGTTCAGGGTTCCTTAGGTGCACGATAGATCTATGAGCTACCTAGTCGAGGAGTCGAGGTGCACAATAGATCGTTGAGTTACTAAGTTGAGTGGTTACCTGTAGGTTTCCTGTTTTATTTAGCAAAATATGATAAAACATCATTGTGCTTCTACCCTGGTCTTTATGATAGTTACATAGGGGGAATGAAAGCTCTCTGTGTTTTCCTGTCGTATTCCATCGCACAGGATGGGCTGTGGTGTTGGGAGACTTCAGTAGGACATTACAAGTTCATTAGATATGGCCGTCTCAAAGGTTTTCTTCGAGCAGAACTGAATTTACTGTTACTTGAGGATGACCATTTCTCAGACCCATAGACAGAAGAAAATTATTTTTGTTATAAAGATATCTCAATCACAGAGCTACGCAGTGGAAATTGTTTGTAGGAGACAAGAAAAAATAGGAAAGAGGCTGGGGGAGAGAAATTTGGATGACATATGTAACTAGGTACATAGATTAATAAATAAGAATGCAGAAATATTATATTGCTCAGAATAGATACTTGCACTAGCCTGGCGACAGCTAGCCTGGCGACAGCTAGCCTGGACATGATGAAACAAACCCTATTTCACTTGTACTAAATCGCAGGGTGACCCAAGACAAGCTTGGCAGTGCTAAGCTGCAGTACATTACCTGTGTTCGGTTTAGGTCCCAGACCAGGCTTTCCTGTTGCCGGCCAGGTAAACCAAGCTGTTGGTGGTCATTAGGTGCACGACAGAACGTTGAGAAACCAAGGAAAGGGCTAAGAATCATAAGCTTACTGGCCAAGTCCGGTTTATTTAGTTTGGCTTACATAGTTACTTTCTGGAGACAGCTGTAGACTTGGGACGTCATAGAGTGATACAGCATTAAGTTGTAGATACAGATGATGATTATAGGAACTGGTAGGAGGGAATAAATGAAACAAGAAGCAGAATACATCGGATAAGTGAAATGGGTAGACATAGTGGATAAGCGAAGTAGGAAGCGGTATACATTTGAGAGAATGGGAGACAGAGAGAGAGAGAGAGATTGGGAGAGGGAGGCCTTCTGCTACCCGAACTATAGGCTTTGATGAGTTAGTGATATTAATTGTTCAAACAGTATCTCTTTAGTTTCAAAATAATGATTTCCACAGCTATTATCAGACTGAAGGGCTAGTAGAGGGGCTGGTGGATGGTCTTACAGGGAGGGCAGCGGAGGAGAGGGGGCTGACTGGCTAGCGGTCTGATACAAGGTAAGGAGGCAGCACTGAAACAGTAGCTCGTTCAGTCTAGTGTTTAGGGTGAATAGATAGGATTGTGCATGGCATGTGTAGGTAGACTGTTGGTGCTAGATTAGCATCACCGCAGCTGCATCTGCACATCAATAGCAGCTGTGAGGTTCTGCTATTAACAGCAACAGCACTTGTGAAGAGCTATTGTTGTCCACTTACTGGACAGCTGCTTGTGATTCTCGGCGAGTGTGAAATTGTGCAGTTCTTCACAGCTGCTGTTGACAGCAGACAACTCGCTCACAAATGTTTAAGAAATGTCAAGGTATTTTACCCACAGTGGCATATTAGCAGCCTTTCTGGACAAATACCCTGATTTTACCTCTTATAAATAACTCGTAACCACTTAAACCAAACCTGGCCAAGTGCTGGATGTTATAAATAACTCATAACTACAAACAAGCTACGTTACCACTGTACCTTAGGTATCAGTATGCTGAGCCCCAGTCCCTGGACCCATTATGTGTCTCTGGAATCCTTTGACTTCCTCATGCAGGATGGGTATGAGGTGCATAATAACGCTATCAAACTTACTGCCGCAGTACAGTTGCGGCATAGTAGTTGCGGCTATACTTCTGCTTCTCCCACTTCCACCCCTCACTCTCCCCACCCCACTTCCACCCCTCACTCTTTTCACCCCACTTCCACCCCTCACTCTCCCCACCCCACTTCCACCCCTCACTCTCCCCACCCCACTTCCACCCCTCACTCTCCCCACCCCACTTCCACCCCTCACTCTCCCCACCCCACTTCCACCCCTCACTCTCCCCACCCCATTTCCACCCCATAATCTCCCCACCCTACTTCCACCCCTCACTCTCCCCACCCCACTTCCACCCCTCACTCTCCCCACCCCACTTCCACCCCTCACTCTCCCCACCTCACTTCCACCCCTCACTCTCCCCACCCCACTTCCACCTCTCACTCTCCCCACCTCACTTCCACCCCTCACTCTCCCCACCCTACTTCCACCCCTCACTCTCCCCACCACACTTCCACCTCTAACTCTCCCCACCCCACTTCCACTCCTTCTCTCACCGGAATTTATTGAAGACCATTAATGTAATCTAGAATGTAAACAGGCAACAAAGGCTCAAGTGCTGCAGGCTTTTGTGAGTGACAGTATGGGAAGGGAAACTGTGGGTAAGGGAAAGGTGGGTGAGGATTAATGTTAGTGTGGGCGTTGTAGGAGGATTGGTGTAATACTGTGGGTGGTGTGAGTAGAGAAAGGAAGGACAAGGATTGATGTATACTACATAATATACAACTTGATTATACAGAATGGGAAAAGGACTTGGGAGTTATGCTAAGTAGAAATTTGAAGTCAAAACCGCTAATACCAGGAAGTGTAAACGACAAAAATCCATAGGTTATTTTACAGCTCTGTACATCATTAGTGAGAATTATGTTTGGTTTACGAGGCAAAGTTCTCGTCTCCATACTGCAGAATGATTATAAATACAGTGGAGAACGTACAGAGATGAATGACAGAATTAATCCACTGTATAAATTATCAAATCTGCCCGAGGGACGTTAAGATTGAAGTTTACAAATGGAACACAGCCATAAATAAGGGAGAAATAGAGTATTGAGGGAACTTCAGTTCCTCAGGCCTGTTCCTGATCAGCCGGGATGTGGTGCATACGTTGGATTGCGTGCCGCTAGTACTAACAGCTTACTTGATCGGTCCATCAACCAGGAGGCCTAGTTTGGGACGGGGCAGGGAGAACAGTCATCCCCAAAATCGTCGTCAGGTAACACTCAGATAACCATCATTGGCAATGTTACCCTTATTTTGAAGGTCCTCACAGTCTTCCCTGTCATTGCCCCGCCCTTGGCTATATTTTCTTTGTGTTTTGTTTATAAAAGATTCATCATCACACATTATTCTCAAGTCTCTTACGTGTTCCTTTCGTACCATGAGATGGTCTGTTTACGTTCTTCATCCTGTGCTCGTTCTGAATTTTGAGTGGCGGCTATTAGGGCCGTAATGTAATCTTTTCTTGGTATGACCACTCGTAGCATGAATGACATTGACCAATAGACAATTTCCTTTGGACAGAATCTAAATGCTGTGTAAAGACTGATGATGTGTAGTTAGATTCATCTGAGTTATTTTAATTTAACAGTAATATAGTCATGTGGTTGCTGTTTGATAGTCTCCTGATTGTAACACCTGACGGACCTTCGGAAATAGTTTTCGAGTTTTAGGGTACTAATTAGGCCGAACTAAACAGGCAATTGAGGGGACGAACATCATGCACAATTTTAAGAGTGGATGTAAACAAGTGAGTGCCACATGACAGCTAGGTGAGTGGCACATGACAGCTAGGTGAGTGGCACATTAGAGCTAGGTGAGCGGCACATGAGAGCTAGGTGAGTGCCACATGTGAGCTAGGTGAGTGCCACATGACAGCTAGGTGAGTGGCACATTAGAGCTAGGTGAGTGGCACATGAGAGCTAGTTGAGTGCCACATGAGAGCTAGGTGAGTGCCACATGAGAGCTAGTTGAGTGCCACATGAGAGCTAGGTGAGTGCCACATGAGAGCTAGGTGAGTGCCACATGAGAGCTAGGTGAGTGTCACATGAGAGCTAGGTGAGTACCACATGAGAACTAAACAGGTAATTGAGGGGACGAACGTCATACACAGTTTTAGGAGTATGTATAAACAAGTGAGTGCCACATGAGAGCTAGGTGAGTGCCACATGACAGCTAGGTGAGTGGCACATGAAAGCTAGGTGAGTGGCACATGAGCTAGGTGAGTGGCACATGAGAGCTAGGTGAGTGCCACATGAGAGCTAGGTGAGTGCCACATGACAGCTAGGTGACTTCCACACAAGAGCTAGGTGACTGCCACACAAGAGCTAGGTGGGTGCCACACAAGAGCTAGGTGACTGCCACACAAGAGCTAGGTGAGTGCCACACGAGAGCTAGGTGACTGCCCCACGAGAGCTAGGTGGGTGCCACACAAGAGCTAGGTGACTGCCACACGAGAGCTAGGTGGGTGCCACACAAGAGCTAGGTGACTGCCACACAAGAGCTAGGTGAGTGCCACACGAGAGCTAGGTGAGTGCCACACGAGAGCTAGGTGACTGCCACACGAGAGCTAGGTGGGTGCCACACAAGAGCTAGGTGACTGCCACACAAGAGCTAGGTGGGTGCCACACAAGAGCTAGGTGAGTGCCACACGAGAGCTAGGTGACTGCCACACGAGAGCTAGGTGGGTGCCACACGAGAGCTAGGCGACTGCCACACAAGAGCTAGGTGAGTGCCACACGAGAGCTAGGCGACTGCCACACAAGAGCTAGGTGAGTGCCACACAAGAGCTAGGTGGGTGCCACACGAGAGCTAGGTGACTGCCACACGAGAGCTAGGTGGGTGCCACACGAGAGCTAGGCGACTGCCGCACAAGAGCTAGGTGAGTGCCACACGAGAGCTAGGCGACTGCCACACAAGAGCTAGGTGAGTGCCACACAAGAGCTAGGTGGGTGCCACACAAGAGCTAGGTGAGTGCCACACGAGAGCTAGGTGAGTGCCACACGAGAGCTAGGTGACTGCCACACGAGAGCTAGGTGGGTGCCACACGAGAGCTAGGCGACTGCCACACAAGAGCTAGGTGAGTGCCACACGAGAGCTAGGCGACTGCCACACAAGAGCTAGGTGAGTGCCACACAAGAGCTAGGTGACTGCCACACAAGAGCTAGGTGAGTGCCACATGGCAGCTAGGTGAGTGCCACACAAGAGCTAGGTGAGTGCCACACGAGAGCTAGGTGAGTGCCACACAAGAGCTAGGTGAGTGCCACACAAGAGCTAGGTGAGTGCCACACAAGAGCTAGGTGAGTGCCACACAAGAGCTAGGTGACTGCCACACAAGAGCTAGGTGAGTGCCACATGACAGCTAGGTGAGTGCCACACAAGAGCTAGGTGACTGCCACACAAGAGCTAGGTGAGTGCCACATGGCAGCTAGGTGAGTGCCACACAAGAGCTAGGTGGGTGCCACACGAGAGCTAGGCGACTGCCACACGAGAGCTAGGTGAGTGCCACACAAGAGCTAGGTGAGTGCCACACGAGAGCTAGGTGAGTGCCATAAACGCTAACAAACAATACAGATATCATTGTTTTAACTTGGCAGTGTTGCCACATCATGGCTGGAAATCACTGAAACTCATGGCAAGAGTATCTTTTGGAATGTTATGAATAATTGTGTATCGTTTAAGCGAGGTGAGCGCCGAGGTGAAGGTCGGGGGTCGCAGCCCCCGACGCCGCTGCTAAATGGGTCTCTCGTAAAATTAGTTTGTCAAGTTTGCTAATGACTGGATAAGCGGGTTGGTGGAGGCCTTACCCACCTACCCACCCAATACCCCCTCCCCTCCCATCCTTCCCTCCCTCCTCCCCTCTCTTCTTCCCTTCCTCTCGACGCTGTGAACCTCATAGATCATTGTAATTAGAAAGTTTAATTTTACCTCTGTATGTGTCAGGATTGTAGACCTTGTAGTTGAAAAAATAAGAAGGTGCACATTCATTAGGAGAGAGGAGAGAGCAAGGAAAGAAGAGTTGTAGGAAGGAGGCAGATAGCTCGTGGACTACCAGTATATGTTTTGAGGGGTATTACCTGGAGTTTACCTGGAGAGAGTTCCGGGGGTCAACGCCCCCGCGGCCCGGTCTGTGACCAGGCCTCCTTAGGTCAGTGTCCCAGGATGCGACCCACACCAGTCGACTAACACCCAGGTACCCATTTTACTGATGGGGAACATAGACAACAGGTGGAAAGAAACACGTCCAATGTTTCTACTCTGGCTGGGAATCGAACCCAGGCCCTCACCGTGTGAAGTGAGAGCGTTAACCACCAGGCCATCAACCTTGGAGAAAAAGCATTTGAGGTGGTGAGTCCCTCAGCCTGGAGAAGAGTTCAGCTCCATGATCTGAACATAAGAACATAAGAAAGGAGGAACACTGCAGGAGACCTGCTGGCCCATACTAGGCAGGTCCTTTACAATTCATCCCACTAACAAACATGTACCACGAAATCTGTGGCTGTGGGGCGAGACAGTAGGGTCATAGTTGGTGCCGTTGATACAACCAGGGCACAGTTGTATTGGTTGTAAAATCATCCTATTGTGAGTTCTGTGGCTGAGTGGGTAAAGTTGGGTCTGGAGAAGGCAGTGGTCATGGTCAACTTTAAGATGTACCGGTGTAGCCAGCACACACTAAATATTTACTTGACGAACAAAATAATAACACTCGGTACGTATTATGCTGGTGTGGAATTATGCTCCTCAGTTATATAAGGTAATGTTCCCACAAGTAACGTCTCTCTCTCTCTGTCTGTCTGTCTGTCTGTCTCTCTCTCACTCTCTCTCTCTCTCTCTCTCTCTCTCTCTCTTTCTCTAATAGAAAGCTGATTTCTCTGCAGTCCTTGGTTTTCTTGTCAGACTTGTTACTTTTCAGGAACGTGAGTTCACACTTTCCCTAGTATCCAAGTGTGACCGATACTGCTGAGAGGAAGGTTGTAGCAGCTGCGTGACCCACCTGTGTTCTGGGCCTCCCTTGGTACCTCACACCACCTGACTACAACCACGGGATTACTAGTTATTTCACTAGTTTATTTCACTTCTAACAGTGACACAAGCCAGCGTACTCTACATTCCTCGATAACTAAATATTTCCTGGGTATGTCGCGTATTTAAAACAGTTTCGTAGCATTTATATTCATTTCGAACTTCGTAATCACAGTGAAAATGAACTAAAATAAGTGAACACGTGAATGCATTCAGTTATTTTTTTTTTCATTTTTATATATTTTTTTCCACTGTGCAACAGTTGGGTATCTTTGTTGATGAAATGTTTCTCCTACACAGTAGACTTCTTCAGTGAAATACAAAGGGAACAGTAGTAATGAAATAAAGATGATATAATCAGCCCATCAACCTTGGAGAAAAAGCATTTGAGGTGGTGAGTCCCTCAGCCTGGAGAAGAGTTCAGCTCCATGATCTGGAACGATATGACGCTGAAGCATGGGAACGGAGTCTTAAATACTGTCGAAGGTGAGGTGGAAGATCTCGAAGACGTTGTAGGGGACGGGAGCCACTAGTGGAAGTAAGATGGCAGGTCCATCTGGAATCCAACCCTTCTCACTTCTAGCTTCGGCTAGGCGCCCATACTTATCTGGGTTCTGGCCGAGTGGCGAAAGTTCTGTATACTTTGATAGAGTATGCAGGTTCGAATCCTACTGTGGACTGAGAGATAACATATATATATATATATATATATATATATATATATATATATATATATATATATATATATGTGTGTGTGTGTGTGTGTGTGTGTGTGTGTGTGTGTGTGTGTGTGTGTGTGTGTGTGTGTGTGTGTGTGTGTGTGTGTGTGTGTGTGTCGTGCCGAATATGTAAAACTGGTCAATTACCAAGAACTAATTTAAAACTAAGTCCTTTCTAAAGTTTTCTCTTATACGTTTAAAGATATATTTTTTTGATTAATGTTAACGTAAAAAAAAAATTATTTTTCTACAAAAGAATCTTAGAAAACTTACCTAACCTTATTATAACAAGAACAATTTATTTTAGCCTAACCCAATTAAATATATTTTAGATTTGTTTACAGTAATTTAATACTAAACAAACACAGTGAAATATATTTTTTTTCTTTAGGTTCAGAATGATTTTGGCGAAATTATTGCATACACAAATTTTCACTTGTCCTATATGGCAAGATGAGCGTTGCTATTTAAGCCAAGATCGCAAGTTCTGCCTATTCGGCACGACATACATATATATATATATATATATATATATATATATATATATATATATATATATATATATATATATATATATATATATATATATATATATATATAATGTACCTGGAGAGAGTTCCGGGGGTCAACGCCCCCGCGGCCCGGTCTGTGACCAGGCCTCCTTAGGTCAGTGTCCCGGGATGTGACCCACACCAGTCGACTAACACCCAGGTACCCATTTTACTGATGGGGAACATAGACAACAGGTGGAAAGAAACACGTCCAATGTTTCTACTCTGGCTGGGAATCGAACCCAGGCCCTCACCGTGTGAAGCGAGAGCGTTAACCACCAGGCCACCTGTTGCAGTGTTCTCTCAGTGACTAGCTGCTCACACTTTAAGAATCTTATAACAAGTGCTGCATATTTTTTCAAACCATGAAGGGATATCGGATTCTTTTTCCATGTTTATGGCTGAGTTGTGCTGTTGAGGCGTCTATAGTTTAGTGAAGCCTGAGAGAATATCGGCTTCTTGGAGCCTGTATGAGGGACGGAGCCTGAGGAGGCGAGCAGAGTTAACATGTACATTAAGGAGAGTGGTAAGTCTTCATGCACAAGACGTGATGAGGAAGGGGGGGAGGGGGATTTGTGGAGAAGGTGGGATGAAAAGTGGAGGAGGAGGAAAAAGAGCAGGAAGAAAGGAATGGTGTTGTCTGAAGAACACACTGCTGACTATGTTAGTGTTTGAAGAACACACTGCTGACTATGTTAGTGTCTGGAGAGCACACTTCTGACCTTGTTATTGTCTGGAGAACACACTGCTGACTTTGTTATTGTCTGAAGAACACACTTCTGACCTTGTTATTGTCTATAGAACACACTTCTGACTATGTTAGTGTCTGAGAACATACTGCTGACTATGTTAGTGTCTGAAGAACACACTTCTGACTAAGTTATTGTCTGAAGAACACACTGCTGACTATGTTAGTGTCTGAGAACATACTGCTGACTATGTTAGTGTCTGGAGAGCACACTTCTGACCTTGTTATTGTCTATAAAACACACTGCTGACTTTGTTATTGTCTGGAGAACATACTGCTGACTAAGTTATTGTCTGAGAACACACCGCTGACTATGTTAGTGTCTGAGAACACACTGCTGACTATGTTAGTGTCTGAGAACACACTGCTGACTATGTTAGTGTCTGAGAACACACTGCTGACTATGTTAGTGTCTGAGAACACACTGCTGACTATGTTAGTGCCTAAGAACACACATATTAGACAATAAACTTGTCCTTCCAGTAATGGTAAACAGTACCGCCGAGTTGATGAATGAGACACATGTGTAACACCAGTGTATCTGCACTTCTTCCACTGTCTTCAGTATCAAATTCACCTTAAATTGAAAAATAAAAAAACAAAACATTGCGAGACGTGTAGTCAATAAAGATAGCCAGGTGTTGTGCAGGTGTCTTCATTATCACGTCTCTCCGTTATTATTGTCGTCAGTACGATACTTGGATCCAGTTATTATTGCTTGCTGGCTTATTTGAATCCATACACAGCACTTTGCTTCACTGTTAACACCTCGGTGATGTAAGTGGTTTAGAAACCCAACAAGTTGAAGAATGAGACACCAGTCTGCAGTACAGATCCTCTCCGACTTACGTCTGAGTTCCGGAATTGGAGTGATGTGGGAATTATGTCAGCATGGCATGTTAAAGTGTTATTCCTGTACAACATTCTTTTAGCTTAATAAATTTCTGTCATGATTATCTCTTTTTGTTTTTCCAAGTTGTTTTATTACCTTAAGTTCCATTACTCGCAAACTGATGTTCTTTACTTGTAGGTGTCATTCACAGGCTTCATAAATTTAAATGCTCTATGGACTATATCCAAGGCTAAGCTTATCAATTTTCTTTTTACTCATTATCTCAACATTATATTTTACCTTCTTAGTCTTCTTATGGTTTTAATAAACACAGTATAATAAGTGTTTTATCATTCTTTAGTTTCTGTGTATTCTATCATTTCAAAGTATTTTGCGGTAATAAAAAGTGTATTTTTTCGGTGGTATGTGCGGGTGGATGTTAGTCGCATAGGTCGCAAGTCGGGGATTAGATTATTTTAGATTTTGCCACCGAAGTGGCTAGTTTATTGTGCACCCACACATCCATCCTGTGGATGGTAGCGCAAGAACATATGGATACACAAAAGGCCTAGGAACAAGTCCCCAAAAAGGTTGACAGGAGTACGTCTGGATTTATATCTACAGTTCACTTATCTGTTACAAGCAGATTTAGGAAATTTGCTTAGTATATCTGGTATCTTATTTTCATTAATAAGATATCTTGACAAGTCTATGTTCCTGATTAAGTGGACAGTTAAGGAAATAGTGTTCAAGATAGTGACCATAGGGCTGGCCACATACGTTGCATTTGGTTTGATCATCATCTGTGTTTCTTCCAAACTGCCAGAAGTACTTGTAGCCAAGCCTAAGCCTGACCACTACAATATCAGTCAATCTGTTCACATTGCAAGTTGCTCCACAAACGTACTTATCTCCGTTCATGTTATCATAGTGGGTTATAGATCTACTCAGGCTTCTAACTGCATTTCTGTGATATTCAGTTTCATTATATACATTATTTAGCTTTATTATTCCTAATGCTAGACACAGATATACCAAAGTACATTCTACGTTATGTTTTAGGGTTTCTTGGCTAACATGAAGGAGTAATCCAGTGTCTGATGGAATTCATAACAAATATACGTTAATTCCTTTTTCCCAAATATTTTAGTATCTACACTTGGGTTGTGCAGTGACATCCTGCACTTCTCAGCGCATCTGCTTTACTTTTCTCACTGATAGACTGAAGACTTCGACTTCAGGCTGAGGGATTCATTACCTCAAACTCCTCCTCATCTACCACCGTTCATCTCTGTAACGGACTGACGAAGCTACGGGCTGGCGAAACGTTTCCACAATAAAGTCCCAAATTTTGCACAGGTGTCTTATTCTTCAATTCTTAATACCTAACTGCAGAACTGTGCCTGCAGCATCGTGCAGGCACATCGTGCAGGCTATTTGTTCTCTATGCTGTCTGTAGTTGTTGGCAACAGTGTTCTTTTTCGATGCAACGTGGCACTGAGAGGCTTTTGAGTTGGCACTCTTGGTAATGGCACCGCTCGGAGGGGAGGGGAGGTGGGGGAGGGGTGATTCGCGTTTTCTTTGAAGGTGGGTGAGGGTCAGATCCGAGGGGACGACTCCCCTCTCAGCCTCTTGTCCAGTCCTTCCCTTGTGTCCAGCGGAGGTTTTTTCATTTTTAGTTTTCTTCTGTTTTAATCTCTGATGTTTTGTTCACGTGTGCGTTGCTCTGTTGGGATCTGGCTTGTTTTGTTAAGAATATAAAAACGTAAGAATGGAAGAACACTGCCGAAGGCCTACCAGCCCATACTAGGCAGGTAATTCTCAAATTCATACACTTTACAGATTTGTCCTGGTCTTTCCTGACAAGTCCTATCTGTTCAACACTGTCCTGGTCTATGTCCCCCTTTCCCAACGCACTTGCCAAAACTTCCTCTCCTACACTACCACAGGTAATAAACCAGTAGAGGAGTGTTTGATAGTCTACTCATCTCCCTACTCAAGTCTGTCAGCCCTGACTCGCACGTTGTCTCGTGTACTAAACTTATCCCGTGGGACGTATCATGACGGAAAGACATAGTTAGTTATATTCCCACAATAAAACTCAGAAAATAGAGGAGCTGCAAACTAGCAGCTCCCACCGTATAACTTATTAAATAGAAGAGGTTGGCAGCACATTGTTGGTGTTCCCACCATGACCAGCACCACACTACGTGTGTTCCCACCATGACCAGCACCACACTACGAGTGTTAACACCGTGACCAGCACCACACTACGTGTGTTAACACTATGACCAACACCACACTACGTGTGTTCCCACCATGACCAGCACCACACTACGAGTGTTACCACAATGACCAGCACCACACTACGTGTGTTAACACTATGACCAACACCACACTACGTGTGTTCCCACCATGACCAGCACCACACTACGAGTGTTACCACCATGACCAGCACCACACTACGTGTGTTAACACTATGACCAGCACCACACTACGTGTGTTCCCACCATGACCAGCACCACACTACGTGTGTTAACACTATGACCAACACCACACTACGTGTGTTAACACTATGACCAACACCACACTACGTGTGTTACCACCGTGACCAGCACCACACTACGTGTGTTCCAACCATGACCAGCACCACACTACGTGTGTTAACACTATGACCAACACCACACTACGTGTGTTCCCACCATGACCAGCACCACACTACGAGTGTTACCACCATGACCAGCACCACACTACGTGTGTTAACACTATGACCAACACCACACTACGTGTGTTCCCACCATGACCAACACCACACTACGTGTGTTCCCACCATGACCAACACCACACTACGTGTGTTCCCACCATGACCAACACCACACTACGTGTGTTCCCACCATGACCAACACCACACTACGAGTGTTACCACCATGACCAACACCACACTACGAGTGTTACCACCATGACCAGCACCACACTACGTGTGTTCCCACCATGACCAACACCACACTACGTGTGTTCCCACCATGACCAACACCACACTACGTGTGTTCCCACCATGACCAACACCACACTACGAGTGTTACCACCATGACCAACACCACACTACGAGTGTTCCCACTATGACCAGCACCACACTACGAGTGTTCCCACTATGACCAGCACCACACTACGTGTGTTCCCACCATGACCAGCACCACACTACGTGTGTTCCCACCATGACCAACACCACACTACGAGTGTTCCCACTATGACCAGCACCACACTACGTGTGTTCCCACCATGACCAGCACCACACTACGTGTGTTCCCACCATGACCAGCACCACACTACGCGCGTTCCCACCATGACCAGCACCACACTACGTGTGTTCCCACCATGACCAGCACCACACTACGAGTATTCCCACCATGACCAGCACCACACTACGTGTGTTCCCACCATGACCAGCACCAGGCTACGCGGGTTACCACCATGACCAGCACCACACTACGAGTGTTCCCACCATGACCAACACCACACTACGAGTGTTCCCACCATGACCAACACTACACTGCGAGTGTTCCCACCATGGCCAACACCACACTACGAGTGTCACCACAATGACCAACACCACACTACGAGTGTCACCACCATGACCAACACCACACTACGAGTGTTACCACCATGACCAGCACCACACTACGTGTGTTCCCACCATGACCAGCACCACACTACGTGTGTTCCCACCATGACCAACACCACACTACGAGTGTTCCCACTATGACCAGCACCACACTACGTGTGTTCCCACCATGACCAGCACCACACTACGTGTGTTCCCACCATGACCAGCACCACACTACGCGCGTTCCCACCATGACCAGCACCACACTACGTGTGTTCCCACCATGACCAGCACCACACTACGAGTATTCCCACCATGACCAGCACCACACTACGTGTGTTCCCACTATGACCAGCACCACACTACGAGTGTTCCCACTATGACCAGCACCACACTACGTGTGTTCCCACCATGACCAGCACCACACTACGTGTGTTCCCACCATGACCAGCACCACACTACGTGTGTTCCCACCATGACCAGCACCACACTACGTGTGTTCCCACCATGACCAGCACCACACTACGTGTGTTCCCACCATGACCAGCACCACACTACGAGTGTTCCCACCATGACCAACACCACACTACGAGTGTTCCCACCATGACCAACACTACACTGCGAGTGTTCCCACCATGGCCAACACCACACTACGAGTGTCACCACCATGACCAACACCACACTACGAGTGTCACCACCATGACCAACACCACACTACGAGTGTCACCACCATGACCAACACCACACTACGAGTGTCACCACCATGACCAACACCACACTACGAGTGTTACCACCATGACCAACACCACACTACGAGTGTTACCACCATGACCAACACCACACTACGAATGTCACCACCATGACCAACACCACACTACGAGTGTCACCACCATGACCAGCACCACACTACGAGTGTCACCACCATGACCAACACCACACTACGAGTGTCACCACCATGACCAACACCACACTACGAGTGTCACCACCATGACCAGCACCACACTACGAGTGTCACCACCATGACCAACACCACACTACGAGTGTCACCACCATGACCAGCACCACACTACGAGTGTCACCACCATGACCAACACCACACTACGAGTGTCACCACCATAACCAACACCACACTACGTGTGTTCCCACCATGACCAACACCACACTACGAGTGTTCCCACTATGACCAGCACCACACTACGTGTGTTCCCACCATGACCAGCACCACACTACGTGTGTTCCCACCATGACCAGCACCACACTACGCGCGTTCCCACCATGACCAGCACCACACTACGTGTGTTCCCACCATGACCAGCACCACACTACGAGTATTCCCACCATGACCAGCACCACACTACGTGTGTTCCCACCATGACCAGCACCAGGCTACGCGGGTTACCACCATGACCAGCACCACACTACGAGTGTTCCCACCATGACCAACACCACACTACGAGTGTTCCCACCATGACCAACACTACACTGCGAGTGTTCCCACCATGGCCAACACCACACTACGAGTGTCACCACCATGACCAACACCACACTACGAGTGTCACCACCATGACCAACACCACACTACGAGTGTTACCACCATGACCAGCACCACACTACGTGTGTTCCCACCATGACCAGCACCACACTACGTGTGTTCCCACCATGACCAACACCACACTACGAGTGTTCCCACTATGACCAGCACCACACTACGTGTGTTCCCACCATGACCAGCACCACACTACGTGTGTTCCCACCATGACCAGCACCACACTACGCGCGTTCCCACCATGACCAGCACCACACTACGTGTGTTCCCACCATGACCAGCACCACACTACGAGTATTCCCACCATGACCAGCACCACACTACGTGTGTTCCCACTATGACCAGCACCACACTACGAGTGTTCCCACTATGACCAGCACCACACTACGTGTGTTCCCACCATGACCAGCACCACACTACGTGTGTTCCCACCATGACCAGCACCACACTACGTGTGTTCCCACCATGACCAGCACCACACTACGTGTGTTCCCACCATGACCAGCACCACACTACGTGTGTTCCCACCATGACCAGCACCACACTACGAGTGTTCCCACCATGACCAACACCACACTACGAGTGTTCCCACCATGACCAACACTACACTGCGAGTGTTCCCACCATGGCCAACACCACACTACGAGTGTCACCACCATGACCAACACCACACTACGAGTGTCACCACCATGACCAACACCACACTACGAGTGTCACCACCATGACCAACACCACACTACGAGTGTCACCACCATGACCAACACCACACTACGAGTGTTACCACCATGACCAACACCACACTACGAGTGTTACCACCATGACCAACACCACACTACGAGTGTCACCACCATGACCAACACCACACTACGAGTGTCACCACCATGACCAGCACCACACTACGAGTGTCACCACCATGACCAACACCACACTACGAGTGTCACCACCATGACCAACACCACACTACGAGTGTCACCACCATGACCAGCACCACACTACGAGTGTCACCACCATGACCAACACCACACTACGAGTGTCACCACCATGACCAGCACCACACTACGAGTGTCACCACCATGACCAACACCACACTACGAGTGTCACCACCATGACCAGCACCACACTACGAGTGTCACCACCATGACCAACACCACACTACGAGTGTCACCACCATGACCAACACCACACTACGAGTGTCACCACCATGACCAACACCACACTTCGAGTGTTACCACCATGACCAACACCACACTACGAGTGTTACCACCATGACCAACACCACACTACGAGTGTCACCACCATGACCAACACCATACTACGAGTGTCACCACCATGACCAGCACCACACTACGAGTGTCACCACCATGACCAACACCACACTACGAGTGTCACCACCATGACCAACACCACACTACGAGTGTCACCACCATGACCAGCACCACACTACGAGTGTCACCACCATGACCAACACCACACTACGAGTGTCACCACCATGACCAGCACCACACTACGAGTGTCACCACCATGACCAACACCACACTACGAGTGTCACCACCATGACCAACACCACACTACGAGTGTCACCACCATGACCAACACCACACTACGAGTGTCACCACCATGACCAACACCACACTACGAGTGTTACCACCATGACCAACACCACACTACGAGTGTAACCACCATGACCAACACCACACTACGAGTGTCACCACCATGACCAACACCACACTACGAGTGTTACCACCATGACCAACACCACACTACGAGTGTTACCACCATGACCAACACCACACTACGAGTGTCACCACCATGACCAACACCACACTACGAGTGTCACCACCATGACCAACACCACACTACGAGTGTCACCACCATGACCAACACCACACTACGAGCGTCACCACCATGACCAACACCACACTACGAGTGTCACCACCATGACCAACACCACACTACGAGTGTCACCACCATGACCAACACCACATTACGAGTGTTCTCTCCGTGTAACACAAGGTAGCAGAGCATAACTAATGTATCAGTATTGAAGAAAAGAAATCTGAAGATATCACAGCCTGGTATATCAGAAGGCAGTCACAAGATTCACATCAGTCACAAGACTCACGTCAATTACAAGACTCACGTCAATCACAAGACTCCCGTCAACCACAAGACTCACGTCAACTCTTGGTGGTAAATATTCCACTTCTGGCGATGAATTAACAATGTCGCATTGATTAAGGTGGTTGTGGGTGTTAGTTATGTTTCACGCATACTGACGTGGCCACACAGTTGACTTTAATTATCGTTGCCTTAATGTTGGCCTTTAATGCGTCGTTGTCAGACAGGAAATGAGGTGACCTTAATGGAACTCCTTAACAACAAAGGAAGATTCCTAATTGAAATCCTGAGATGCCTTAGCCTTGGACTTTAGTGTGGTTGGCTTCTTCAAACTGGCTTTTAAAGTTGATGACCCAACACTGTTGTGTCGCACTTTGGCCAAATCTTCTACAAGACTGAAGCCAAAGATACTTGATTCTCAATTTTGGGGGGATTAAACTCGGTGTATGAAGGGAGGGATGAACCTGTATATATACTCTGTCCTCAGGTATAGTGTGTGGTGCTGTAAGTTGGAATACAGGGGGTGTGTCTGGTACATCGTGTAGTACACTGGAGTCCAGGACCACAGGTGCAGCAAGATGTAGTACAGGGGGTGTGTCTGGTACAGCGTGTGGTACACTGGAGTCCAGGACTGGAACTCCAGTATGGTCACGAGTGCCAATTAGAGACACAGCTGCTGTCACCATTATAAAATTCTCAGCCAAAAGCTGGAAGGCAAACAATTCAGATTTTTAACTCCGACTTTCTGGAATACGAGATTTTAATAAAAAAATAATGTATATTTTTATTACTTTGCAAGTAGTGGTGGAGCACACAGACACACGCACACGCATATGCACATACGTGCAGTCATGTGTGTGCGCATGTATATGCGTGTGTAATCTCATTTAGTGGTGATTCATTTTGTTTATGAATCTCTGAGAATGTGTATTGTGTATACATACAGATGTAGTGTGTAACACGAATGCTGTCTCACCGATTGGTTTCTTGTGTCGAGTTTCGTTTCTGTTCGTGACGCCGCTACTGTGGTCAGCATTACTGATTTCTAACCCTCTAGTTCTTGTCATACCTACTCTTGAAACTGTCCAAACCATACCACGGTATGGTTTGTTTGCAATCGTGTCATTACGATTTCGTGAGCCTTGAAACTGTGTTTGTAAATTTGCATCCATCATTTGTTACCACCTAGAGGTTGAAGATTTCCTTCATAAGATCCCAGTGACTCACTTTTATATCTATCTCTCAACTTACAATTTTTGTCCTTGTTCCTCTCAGCTCAGTCTATCAGTGTCTAATCAACTCTTAATATTTTTCTGCAACCTTCTCTCTGCTAAGTTCATCATGTTCAACTGCTTTAGCTTTTCCTCAGTTTCTGCATATGTTTGGCCAGGTGAAGGCGCCATGCTGGCGCTGCTTACTCAGTGATGGGTCAGACTTGTATAAAATTTTAGGTTCTTGAATACTGTTTTATGGCGTGTTCGTCTTACATACGCTACTGAAGTTACGCAGTTACTGTTTTCCTATGGTGACATATTAAGTGTAATGTTAACCCCAAGATCCTTCTTTTACTAAAGTTTGAATCTTTTCTCCTGTGTTGTACTGCATCTCCAAATCTCGTTGACATCATTATGCTGAACAGAATGTGTTCCATACTCGAGTCATCCTGGGTATGTATGATCTCAGATGGAGTGATGTTCTGGAGAAGGGTACAGCCAGAGTGAAGTTGCTGCTTTCTGCCGTCTTGTGGCATAAAAGCTTGTTTCACGCTGTCCTCAGAAGTGGATCCAAGTGTGGTATTTTGACAATATTGGCCTTGTACATAACAGTAAGGCCACCCACATCCCTCCTATGTTGAAGGCTCTGCTGAAATGACAGATCCATCCAGGATGGGTCCAGGCGAGAAGATGAGACGTCTTGCTCTGTTCTCTACTCTGTCAAGCAGTCGCAGATGAGGAGGGGGACAGGCAAACCAAGAAAGTGGAGCATACTCAAGGTGTGAGGCGTACTTGTGCCTCGTACAGTATCTTGCAACCCCTACTGTCAAGCAGATGCGAGATACGGCGAAGTGCTGTAAGCTTCCTGGCTGCCTTGTTTGCAAGATTTACAACATGGTTCTTCATGGTTAGTTTGGAGTCAAATTTCACCCCAAGGATATCAACTTCTTCTCCAGGTGCCAACATCCTCCCATTCATCCTTACTACTGCACCAGCATTACCATCATGGTGCCTAGAGACGATCATCATTTGCGTTTTCTCAGGTGCAAATATTACCTTGCCATCTATTTCCCCAAGCTGATATAGCTCTCAGCTGGTGATTGATGTAGCTTAGAGCAGCTGGCATTTCTTCTCTTGGATAAGTGAATGTCAGTGTACAGTCGTCTGCATATGCATGTGATTCTGGGATGAGATGAAGAAGGTCGTTGAAGTAGACATTCCATAACAGTGGACCCAGCACACTTCCTTGTGGAACGCTTGCCCCAATAGGATGTCTTGCTGATTCCGTTCCATTGAGGACTACACTTAGAGATCTACCATGAAGGTAATCACTGAGGAGACATAGCGTAGAGCCTGCAATTCCCAGTGCTTGAAGTTTTGCTAAGAGGCCCTGGTGCCACACCCCCCGGTCGAAAGCGCCAGCAATGTCCAGTGCTACCACACAGCTGACTTTGGATTCATCCAGTGACTGGTGCCATTTCAGTGGAGAGGTTTAACAACAGATCAGCAGCAGAGTAACCTTTCCTGAAGCCATATTGACGATCACAAAGTAGTGAGTGGTAGTCAAAAAAATCTGTCATTTGTCTTGAGATTATTGTCTCAAGGATCTTACCAGTGATTGACAGGAGTGACACTGGTCTGTAGTTGCTGATTTCTGCTCTGCTCTTCTTTTTGTGAACAGGGACTACATTTGCCTCTTTCCATGCACTGTACTAGGCAGTGCTGAAAGATGCGAGTTAGAGGTGCTGCTAGCTGGTCTGCACATCTTCTCAACAATCTTAGGGCTCAACTTGTCTGGGCCCACCAGCCTTTTCTTGGTCAAGTGATTTAAGAAGGAAATGCACCTCTCCTGCCTTATTGTCACCCCTGACAGTTTTGATACAGTTCTTGCAGCTAGCCAAGGAGGGTCCCTTGCTGGATCAGGAACTTGCATTTTGGTAGCAAAGTGTTCAGCAAAGAGGTCTCTCTCTCTCTCTCTCTCTCTCTCTCTCTCCTCTCTCCTCTCTCTCTCTCTCTCTCTCTCACCCTCTCTCTCTCTCTTTTTTTTTTTTTTTTTTTTTTTTTTTTTTTCTTTTTTTTTTTTTTTTTTTTTACACATGGTTTGACAAGGTTAAGGATCCCTAGCTTTATTGACAAGCTATTTACAGGTTAAGGTTTCCTAACTTTATTGACAAGCTAAGAGCTGTTACCTACATCAGCTCATTTGAAAGCATTTTTATTGTTATGAGACATACAAGTAGGGAACAGGATGAAGTTGGAGCCATCTGTGGGCCAGCATTTTCATTTGATCAACTGACGTTATCTCGTTGACATCATTATGCTGAACGAATGTGTTCCATACTCGAGTCATCCTGGGTATGTATGATCTCAGATGGAGTGATGTTCTGGAGAAGGGTACAGCCAGAGTGAAGTTGCTGCTTTCTGCCCGTCTTGTGGCATAAAAGCTTGTTTCGCGCTGTCCTCGAAGTGGATCCAAGTGTGGTATTTTGACAATATTGGCCTTGTACATAACAGTAAGGCCACCCACATCCCTCCTATGTTGAAGGCTCTGCTGAAATGACAGATCCATCCAGGATGGGTCCAGGCGAGAGATGAGACGTCTTGCTCTGTTCTCTACTCTGTCAAGCAGTCGCAGATGAGAGGGGGGACAGGCAAACCAAGAAAGTGGAGCATACTCAAGGTGTGAGCGTACTTGTGCCTCGTACAGTATCTTGCAACCCCTACTGTCAAGCAGATGCGAGATACGGCGAAGTGCTGTAAGCTTCCTGGCTGCCTTGTTTGCAAGATTTACAACATGGTTCTTCATGGTTAGTTTGGAGTCAAATTTCACCCCAAGGATATCAACTTCTTCTCCAGGTGCCAACATCCTCCCATTCATCCTTACTACTGCACCAGCATTACCATCATGGTGCCTAGAGACGATCATCATTTGCGTTTTCTCAGGTGCAAATGTTACTTGCCATCTATTTCCCCAAGCTGATATAGCTCTCAGCTGGTGATTGATGTAGCTTAGAGCAGCTGGCATTTCTTCTCTTGGATAAGTGAATGTCAGTGTACAGTCGTCTGCATATGCATGTGATTCTGGGATGAGATGAAGAAGGTCGTTGAAGTAGACATTCCATAACAGTGGACCCAGCACACTTCCTTGTGGAACGCTTGCCCCAATAGGATGTCTTGCTGATTCCGTTCCATTGAGGACTACACTTAGAGATCTACCATGAAGGTAATCACTGAGGAGACATAGCGTAGAGCCTGCAATTCCCAGTGCTTGAAGTTTTGCTAAGAGGCCCTGGTGCCACACCCGGTCGAAAGCGCCAGCAATGTCCAGTGCTACCACACAGCTGACTTTGGATTCATCCAGTGACTGGTGCCACTTAGTGGAGAGGTTTAACAACAGATCAGCAGCAGAGTAACCTTTCCTGAAGCCATATTGACGATCACAAAGTAGTGAGTGGTAGTCAAAAAAATCTGTCATTTGTCTTGAGATTATTGTCTCAAGGATCTTACCAGTGATTGACAGGAGTGACACTGGTCTGTAGTTGCTGATTTCTGCTCTGCTCTTCTTTTTGTGAACAGGGACTACATTTGCCTCTTTCCATGGAGAGGGCCATTTACACTGTACTAGGCAGTGCTGAAAGATGCGAGTTAGAGGTGCTGCTAGCTGGTCTGCACATCTTCTCAACAATCTTGGGCTCAACTTGTCTGGGCCCACAGCCTTTTCTTGGTCAAGTGATTTAAGAAGGAAATGCACCTCCTCCTGCCTTATTGTCACCACTGACAGTTTTGACACAGTTCTTGCAGCTAGCCAAGGAGGGTCCCTTGCTGGATCAGGAACTTGCATTTTGGTAGCAAAGTGTTCAGCAAAGAGGTCTCTCTCTCTCTCCCTCTCTCTCTCCCTCTCTCCCTCCTTCTCTCCCTCTCTCTCTCTCTCTCTCTCTCTCTCTCTCTCTCTCTCTCTCTCTCTCTCTCTCTCTCTCTCTCTCTCTCTCTCTCTCTCTCCACCTTTAATCCACACCACCATATAATTGTTTAGATGAAACTCTTGCATTTTACCAACATGCGATGAGGATGAGAGTTATGGCAGAATGGAATTGTCAGGCTGGGATGCAAAAAGAGAAGGATGTTAGACTGGGAACTGTACATGAATAGAATTTGAATGAGAAGGGAGTCAGAGTACGAATTATACCTAGACAAGAAATTCGAACAAGAACGTTTCTTCTCTGGGTTAGTGAGCAAAGGAAATTTAGAATAAAGGTAAGTGAAAGTATACATGGAAAAAAAATCGGAGAGCTTTGAATATAGCCCAGGATTACAACTATAGTCTCAGGCTGTAGTCTCGAGCTATAGGCTTGCTCCCGAGCGACAAGTAATGCCAAGCACAATGTCTAGGAGGGGCATTATACACAAGTAACCCGCACATAAAAAAGAGAAGCTTACGACGACGTTTCGGTCCGACTTGGACCATTGACAAAGTCACACTAACCAGAGGTACGAACGAACGAACGAAAGTTCAGGTAAGATCCCAACTGGGATGAGCTGGGAAGACGGGACAGACGAAGAACAGTGCTGGAGAGGAGTGTTCTTAGTCGTAGAAATAGAGCCAGGGCTTAACCCAGCAGCGAGGCGATCGTGGGACAGATATTTGAGAAGAGAAATTCATACTCTTCTGTTGGGACTCCGGTGGGAACCAGAGGTGGAGCAGGACGGCTATATATAGGCAGGAAGAGGTGGTGGTAGTAGTAGTAGTAGTAGTAGTACAAGAATTGTATATAATACCGACAAGATGAAATTAAGACACATGCACAACACCCGGGCATCCCCATCGTAGACGTTTCGCCATCCAGCCAGCCACTGGATGGCGAAACGTCCACAACAAAGACAACCAGACGCCGCACATGTGTCCCAATTTCATCAGTAGTTGAAGTAGTAGTAGAAGAAGAAGAGGTAGTAGAAGTGGTAGTGCGGCGTCTGGTTGTCTTTGTTGTGGACGTTTCGCCATCCAGTGGCTGGCTGGATGGCGAAACGTCTACGATGGGGATGCCCGGGTGTTGTGCATGTGTCTTAATTTCATCTTGTCGGTATTATACACAACTCTTGTACTACTACTACTACTACTACTACTACTACTACTACTACTACTACTACTACTACTACTACTACTACTACCACCTCTTCCTGCCTATATATAGCCGTCCTGCTCCACCTCTGGTTAGTGTGACTTTGTCAATGGTCCAAGTCGGACCGAAACGTCGTCGTAAGCTTCTCTCTTTTTATGTGCGGGTTATTTGTGTATCGTTCCAGTCACGGTATTGTGCCTTTTTTGTTATTTATTCTAGGAGGGGCGTGAAGGTTGCTTGTAAGTACAGTCATTATTGGTGATGGCGTCGTAAGTGTGTCTGTTATGGCTCTCATCATTACAACATCCCTCGTAAAATTCTAACGCCGATCGTAACTGAATCATTTTTTTTTGGGGAAGTTCGATCAATCAGCTGATATCTGAAGTACGTTTCCGGGGTCAACGCCACTGTAGCCCGGTCCCAGACCAGACTTCCTGAAAGACCAAGGCCTGATCAACCAGGCTGTTACTGTTGACCACATGCAATCCAGCGTGCGAACGTGCCTAGTTTCGTTTTGAAGACAGCAAGAGGTTTGTTGATAATTTTCCTTATGCACTGAGGGAGGTCGTTGAGGAGCCGGGGACCTCTGACACTCATCAGGTTCTCATAGTGTGCTCGTCGTGCCCCTTGTTTTTTAGTGGAGGTATTTTGCATCATGTGCCAAGTCATATGGAGTGATTTCAGTGTTCAGGTTTGGGATTAGTCTCTCCAGGATTTTCTAGATGTTTATTGTGTACCTTTCTCGCCTACATTCCTAGAAATACAGTTGGAGGGACTTCATGTGTTCCCAGTAGTTTAGATGCTTGAAATTTCTCTGTACGTTTTTCATCTCAGCAATCTCACGTGCCTTGAAGGTGGCCGTCAGTATGTAACTGTATTTGTTGCGGCCCCTGCCAAACTAGCGGTTAAATAGTTAACCTGCCGGCCGGCAGTACCACTGGGTGCGTCATCAAACCCAATGTGGGGGCTGCTGAGCCGGCCTTAGAGCAGTAAGAGCCTGAGTGCCTCACGGTACACACCTAAGCAGTAGGTACCTGACCACCGAAGGGTACACGTCTACTGGCTTTAGTAACAGTATGTACCAGAGCGCCTCGCTGTACACACCTAAGCAGTAGGTACCTGACCACCGAAGGGTACACGTCTACTGGCTTTAGAAATATTATGTACCTGAGCGCCTCGCTGTACACACCTAAGCAGTAGGTACCTGACCACCGAAGGGTACACGTCTACTGGCTTCAACATTAAGTACCTGAACTCCTCAGGGTACACGTCTATGCAGTAGGTACCTGACCACCGAATCGTACCTATCTACTGGCGTTAGAAGAACCGCTCACCGCAGCTCACTGAGCCTGTTGGCCTCAGTTACTTGACGGCCGCATTCAGTGAGCTTGCAGCATGGTGTTCGGCTAGCGGTGTGTCAACCGCCTTTGGAGAGGATTTACTGGACTACCGGTGATGTCTGTGGACTCACCGTCTACGTTGATCAACTGTGGGCCGGAGTCGTCAGATGCTGTTTAGTGGGACATTACATGAAGAAAAGGTTGGAGTGTTACACTGAACTGGGCCAGGACCGTAGTGTGACACTGAGGGACGTACGATGGAGTGGAACACTGAGATACGCACAGGACCGTAGTGGAACACTGAGATGAAAAGGGTGTCGTGGGACACTGAAGATGGCCTGGTTGTAGTGTACACTGAACAGTGTCGTGTGACTGACTTCGTGTCGTGAGAGGCAGTTGATTGTAATTTATTATAAAAATGTTATTTATAATTTATTGTTTTAGCATAGAGATATATATATATAGTGACAGTAGTGTCAAGAGTTGTACCCTGTGTAGGGTTATTAATTATATTTTAGTAAAATGCTGATTATAATTTATTATAGTAACATGTACATATTATTATTATCATAGTTCAAATACCTCTAGACCAAAGATAGTTGATTTTTATATATTAAAGATTAATTTATATTAATGTGTGTATTTATGTATCCCGAACTCTTTATTACAAAAGGAGTAAATCTTACCATCTTCATTTAAAAAATTACTTTTTTGTAATAGTATTCCAACCAGGAGAGAAGAAATGACTTGAAGAGTATCATTAGTTCAGCATTTTGTCTTAAAAAATTAGTTATCTAGCCTAACATTTTCCTTGCGGTACCAAAGGTAATATTGTTGTGATTCTTGAATATGAGATCTGCCGACATAATTACTGCTAAGTGTCCCAAATGGCTCTTCCGCTCTAGTGAATGTTTTGAGTTTGTCTTGCTCTCTGTTACAGTCGTTATATTTTCCATTTTTCCATTGTGGAACAACTGAAACTTGTCTTCGTTTAACATCGTAATGTTGTCTGAGACCCACTGGAAGACTTGATTTATGTCCGCCTGAAGATTGCTGTGTCTTCGGCACTCTGTTAGAGATTCTGGTATTACGGTGCTATGATTTAAGTTCTTCTCAGTGTCCGATATAAGACTGAGAAACAGAAGTAAGACGAGTACAGTACTTCGGAGAACAAAGCTTTTCACTGTGGCAGCCTCTGACTTCAATATTTACTACTTCTCTCTTGGTTCTGTTTAAATTTGATGATTGAGATACCTCAACTTTGAGTCGATGTCTTCAGTCCATCAGTCTTGATCAAAGTACAGCATATGTAGGGAGAATGGGCTTATATACTACAGACAGGTGAAGTGAAGCAGTTGGCGGCGGTGTCACTATGGAAAAATCCTCAGGTGGAAGTAGGTCATGCATGAGCTTTCGCAGCGGCTGACATGAGGTCTCTCAGCGGCTGACACGACGTCTCTCAGCGGCTGACATGAGGTCTCAGCGGCTGACATGAGGTCTCTCAGCGGCTGACACGACGTCTCCCAGCGGCTGACATGAGGTCTCAGCGGCTGACATGAGGTCTCTCAGCGACTGACACGACGTCTCTCAGCGGCTAACATGAGATCTCTCAGCGGCTGACATGAGATTTCTCAGCGGCTGACATGAGGTATCGGAGCAGCAGACATTACGGGAAGAATTAGAAGCAACTTACTTACGGTAAACTCTCACAATCTTCAGTTTAAAATAGAATCACCAGAGAAATCTCTCATTATATTCCGCAGGGAAAGTAGAAAAAAATCACAGTTAAAAACCATAATTTACATCGCTAGAATGCCTTACCCCCCTCAAAAAAAAAAAAGAGAAAACCTTTTGCAGAATCTGTTTATGAAAATCCCGCCATTGTATAGTAGTAGGCAAGGCCAGTGAGGAAGGCTGAGCATAAGGATGAGTTTGTTGTGGCTGGGCATGGGAATCTGGCCTCTACGTCCCCGCCTCTTTACTTTCCACTCGGCTGACGGAAATTTTGAGGAAAGGCCAGAGGCAGGTAGTGGGTGGATTCAAGTCGAAGTTAGACAAGTTCCCACTAAGTGCAACTGATGAACCTGCTTGGCTAGCTGGCTGGCTGTCTGTCTGTCAGGGAAGCAGGCAGACAAGCAGGCAGACAAGCAGGCAGACAAGCAGGCAGACAAGCAGGCAGACAGGCAGGTAGCGGACACCCACTGTGTGGTATATAGTAGCCATGGAGGGAGTTTATTCCTGGGTGTTTCATCATAGAAATGAAACACCCAGGAATATACTCCAGGCAATGGTAGCAGCTGCACAAGCAGTAGTAGCAATAGTAGTAGCAGAAACGGTAGTGATAGTAACCAGCAATAACAGCACCAGCGGTAGCAGAAACAGCAGTAGCAGTAGAAACTAGTAGTAGTAGCATCAATTACAGCAGCAGCAGTAGCAGTAGAAGCAGCACTAAAGAAACAGTAGTAGCAACAACAGTAATAACGAGAGCGCTAGCAACAGCACTAGTACCAACAGTAGTAGCAACAGCAGTAACAATAACAGCAGCAACATTAGCGGTAGCAGCAACATCAGTGGTAGCAGCAACAGTATCAGCAGAATCAGCATCAGCAACAACAGTAGGAGTAGCAGTAAAAGCAGCAACAACAGCAACAGCAGCGACACAGCAGAGAGCAAGCTAATGCCAACATGGAGAAACTGAGACAATATTGTGCAGATGTGTTCTTGTTCCCGAGCAATAAGTCGATCCCCAAGACAGCGTTGTGCAAACTGCTGTTCACCTCTGTTGATTCGAGCATCTCAGCCACGTTGTTGACAGGTCAGTGATTGTTATTTAGATAAAGGTTTGAAGTACCACCTGTGTGGGGGCGCTGTTACCAAGACGAGCGGCAGCTCTCAAAGACTAACAAGTCCTGGTTGACTGGTAATTTTAAGATGGGCACTGACAGCTTGAAAGACAATGAAAAAAGTGAAGATTGTATTGAAAAACAGAAATACAGTGGGTTTTTGCTTAATGTTGCATTATTTCAGACTATGGTTGTTCGCACTGTGAGCATATTTCACCCATAGAAAGCACTTTTGGATTTTTAGCTTAAAATTGTGATTAATAATCCGGGTTTTCTGGTTACTGGCATGACGTATGTTCGAGCGTTGAAATATTTGTGAAAGATACACGACTCTGTTACAGGGCAGCTGCAGCAGCAGCCAAATGTATCATTTAAAGTAGTGTAAGCTAGAAGTATTTGTGCGATTTGGTAAAAGAGGATTATGTGGTAGAGAGCTTAGGCCTAAGATTTTATGAGAAAGGGGGGAGGAAGTGACAACCTTGAGGTCAGTGTTAAAAACATGACACACCTTGGGAGCAAAATTATGTTAGACAATGTTTCTCTCTGTATAACATTTTGTCAAGTCATATACGTATATGATAAACTTCTAGAGAGAGAAAAACATTGTCCCAGTGAACACATGTTCTGCAATATCTGCCTTTTCTTCATTATTGTCAACAATGTTGGTTTAGAAAGACACGTAAGCAAACACTATAACATATTTATTAGAAAACGTTTCGGTCCTGGGACCTTGATCACTTCCAGGACCGAAACGTTTTCTAATAAATATGTTATAGTGTTTGCTTACGTGTCTTTCTAAACCAACTTGTCGGTATTTATTACCAAGGTTTATACCATTGTCAACAATAACCCATTTGTATTTTTATTTAAAAGTCAGGGCATCCAACGTGTTTACATGTTTATGTACTGATCCACATACATTTTGTACACAGTGTCCCTGTTGAGTTCTTCATTCTTTCAGTATCTCAGCAGTTGGAACTTGTCACAATTGAACATCATGTTATTCTCCACCGCCCAGTGAAGACTTCACTTAGATCTTATTGTAGGTTTTCCGTGTTCTCTACCGAGGTGATTTTCGTGTTTATTTTGGTGTCATCCATAAATGATACTACAAAACTGTAGTGAGTGTTTCTACCTACGTCAGCTGTGAGGATAAGAAACAGTAAAGGTGCCAGGACTGTGCCTTGGGATACTGAGATTTTTACTTTACTAATTTTGGATTTTTTCTTTGATACTACTACTGTTTATTGTTATGTTTGTTAAAAAGTTGGACAACCATTTGCCTGCTTTCCCCGTTATATCAGTGGTCCTCACTGAATATACTATCACACCATGTTCGCAATTGTCAAATATACTTTTGCAATATTCTTGAATACTACGTCTGCGTTTAATTCTCTTCCAATGCATCCGTAATTATTTCATAATGGTTTAGTAGTTGTGACAAGCATTATCTTCCTTCTTTAAATCTATGTTGATTTGGGTTGTGCAGGTTATGCTTTTCGATAAGGTTTGTAATTTGAAGCTTCTGGTCGCCCTTCCAAAGACTGTTATGATGTGCGACGCCAGGGATATTATTATTTTGTCATTTTTTGCCAGCGCTCTGCTGCCTCCTTTATGTCTGCACTCTAGGGCTTCTGGGATCTCGCCCAGATCTTAGTTATTTCTCCAAAGGATATTGAGTGCTGCAACTCTCCCTAAAGTGTGCGAACCTCCCTGAAGTCTATCATTAATGCTAAGATTAATTATTCAAAAATATTAATCTGCCTCTGGCTGCTTGAAAAGTTAATGCATTTTTAATTCCTAAAAGTATATAAGTTATAATATATAATCATAACTACACTCATGGGAGTAGTGCTTAAGTGTTTCACACGTCTTCCTCATCAACTTGTCGGTACTGTGTCATTTATAATATACCAGTCAGTAGACTTGAAGAACCGGGACCAGGCCCTATTAAGCTACAGGAAAGTACATACACGCACAGGTCTGCAGACACAGGTCTACAAGCACAGATCCACACGCACAGGCGCACACGCTAATATACCCACGCTCGCACAAAATATAATTTTTGAAGCTGACAGGGTTTCCATCTTGAGAGGATTTTGACCCAGCCTTTCGCTGGGACAATGAGCCTGGCACAACAATGAGACTAATGCGGCCACCGTCTGCAAGTCTTCCTCTTAATTATTCCATGACTTTAGCCAAGGCGAGAGTGCCACTGCAGGTCTATTACGACTGCGTACATGAACTTTCTTAATTATGTAATTACTTCCACATATGTGTCTCGAGGTGGCCCTAGTAAAAGGCAGTGCCAGTCCTTCTGCCTTTCAGATATACTCGAGCAACTGCCATGTTGTTGGAACCTCACAAGGAAATTCTCATCTGCTTGGTGATCTCTGGTCTGGAGCAATCAATCAAGGGCTTAGATGGATGAGATTAAATTGTGTGCAGCAAAAGTGGAGACGAGATACAGACACAATGTATTGTAGCAGGGGCCTTGTGTGGCTCTACATCTGGCGAGGCCTCGGCCAGGGAGCTATAACTTGCCCAAGATGTATATTATTAATCAAGTTTATGTGACAGCCGAACCTGGAGGGAAGGTGGGCCGCTGGTGTCGGTAGAGAGGCGGCCGGTGTTCCTTGCAGCGCTCAGGTCTACCTGACTGAACGATTTTGTAAATTATCGCCCCCTCCTTTCCTCCCAACTCCCTGCGCTCCGGTCCCAAACCAGGCCCCCTGGTTTAGGGTATGCTCTTTCAGGCTGTTCGTGCACATAGCCCTGCTTGATCAGGAATTAATTTTAAACATTTAGCTTCCTCTGAAAGACAGCTTGAGTCTATTGGTAATTTAATTTGTGTATGAAACGATGGCATTGAACAATCTGAGGCTGATAAATGGTAATCAACACTGATAACCTCTCCTTTTAACGAATTTATGGAGTATGTGAAATCAAACGTATGGCAGTTGAGTAAATCTCCATTTTCTTATGTTTAAAGACAGGATTTTCCAGGTGTAGTACGTGTGAAAAAAAACTAAATATGTTTGTTCTCGTATTTGACTACCTACCTGGAGTCTCCCCGAGTGTGTGTGACTTGAACACGTTGCTTAATGCTTCTTCCAGAAGACTTTCAGTAACGAATGTTTGTTTGTCTTGACAGGTGAGTGAGAGGCGCGTGGTGGGTGACGACACAAGTTACCGTTATCCAAGGAGCTTCAAGGATCACACAGCTGAGGTCAACTCTCCTCATTTATTCCTGCAGCAGTGAGGAGGCTTATCCCAAGGCCTGGCTGGTAGGCTTAGAAAACCTACCAGATATGGTCACAGGTATCTCACTAGTGGATATTATCAGGTAGAACGGTTTACTTGTATCACACCGTAACAGCGGCAACATAATTAGCACAGCTGTAGCTAACCAGCTGTCGCACTATATATTTGTTTAGCATAGCAAACAAGTGGGTGAGTTGGGCAGCGTCCTCGGTGTGGGTTGAAGCTTGCTAGGGAGGCGTATAAACACTTATATGAATTTGTTTAGAAATCTGTAGTAGCAGAGTGCTCCAGGGTGGGCTGTGAGAGATAAGGCCAGACTAGGGAGAGAGAGTGGAAGGGAGACGGAGACTAGGGAGAGAGAGTGGAAGGGAGACGGAGACTAGGGAGAGAGAGTGGAAGGGAGACGGAGACTAGGGAGAGAGAGTGGAAGGGAGATGGAGACTAAGGAGAGAGAGTGGAAGGGAGACGGAGACTAGGGAGAGAAAGTGGAAGGGAGACGAAGAGAAATTATATAGAGACGGTTGATGGAATAAGAAAGATAAATGGGATACAAAGGAGGGTGTGTTGGGGTCACACTGCTGGGTGTGTGGGGGTCACACTGTTGGGTGTGGGGGTCACACTGCTGGGTGTGTGGGGGTCACACTGCTGGGTGTGTGGTAGTCACACTGCTGGGTGTGTGGGGGTCACACTGCTAGGTGTGTGTGGGTCACACTGCTGGGTGTGTGGGGGTCACACTGCTGGGTGTGTGGTAGTCACACTGCTGGGTGTGTGGGGGTCACACTGCTAGGTGTGTGTGGGTCACACTGCTGGGTGTGTGGGGGTCACACTGCTGGGTGTGTGGGGGTCACACTGCTGGGTGTGTGGTAGTCACACTGCTGGGTGTGTGGGGGTCACACTGCTGGGTGTGTGTGGGTCACACTGCTGGGTGTGTGGGGTCACACTGCTGGGTGTGTGTGGTCACAGTGCTGGGTGTGTGGGTCACACTGCTGGGTGTGTGGGGGTCACACTGCTGGGTGTGTGGTAGTCACACTGCTGGGTGTGTGGGGGTCACACTGCTGGGTGTGTGGTAGTCACACTGCTGGGTGTGTGGGGGTCACACTGCTGGGTGTGTGGGGTCACACTGCTGGGTGTGTGGTAGTCACACTGCTGGGTGTGTGGGTCACACTGCTGGGTGTGTGTGGGTCACACTGCTGGGTATGTGGTAGTCACACTGCTGGGTGTGTGGGGGTCACACTGCTGGGTGTGTGTGGGTCACACTGCTGGGTGTGTGTGGGTCACACTTCTGGGTGTGTGGTAGTCACACTGCTGGGTGTGTGGGGGTCACACTGCTGAGTGTGTGTGGGTCACACTGCTGGGTGTGTGGGGGTCACGCTGCTGGATGTGTGGGGGTCACACTGCTGGGTGTGTGGCGGCCACACTGCTGGGTGTGTGGGGGTCACACTGCTGGGTGTGTGGGGTTACACTGCTGGGTGTGTGGAGGTCACACTGCTGAGTGTGTGGGGGTCACACTGCTGGGTGTGTGGGGTCACACTGCTGGGTGTGTGGAGATCACACTGCTGGGTGTGTGGGGGTCACACTGCTAGGTGTGTGTGGGTCACACTGCTAGGTGTGTGGGGGTCACACTGCTGGGTGTGTGGGGTCACACTGCTGGGTGTGTAAGGGTCACACTGGTGGGTGCGTGGGGTCACACTGCTGTGTGTGTGGGGGTCACACTGCTGTGTGTGTGGGGGTCACACTGCTGGGTGTGTGGGGGTCACACTGCTGTGTGTGTGGGGGTCACACTGCTGGGTGTGTGGGGTCACACTGCTGGGTGTGTGGGGGTCACACTGCTGGGTGTGTGGGGGTCACACTGCTGGATGTGTGGGAGTCACACTACTGGGTATGTGGGAGTCACTTCTGGGTGTGTGGGAGTCACAGTACTTGGTGTGTGGGAGTCACACTACTGGGTGTGTGGGAGTCACACTACTGGGTGTGTGGGAGTCACACTACTGGGTGTGTGGGAGTCACACTACTGGGTGTGTGGGAGTCACACTGCTGGATGTGGGGGAATTACACTGCTGGGTGTGTGGGAGTCACACTACTGGGTGGGGGAGTCACACTGCTGGGTGTGGGTTAGTCACACTACTGGGTATGGGAGTCACATTTTTGGGTGTGTGGGAGTCCCACTGCTGGGTGTGTGGGGGTCACACTGCTGGGTGTGTGGGGGTCACACTGCTGGGTGTGTGGGGTTACACTGCTGGGTGTGTGGAGGTCACACTGCTGAGTGTGTGGGAGTCACACTGCTGGGTGTGTGGGGGTCACACTGCTGGGTGTGTGGGGGTCACACTGCTGGGTGTGTGGGGGTCACACTGCTGGGTGTGTGGGGGTCACACTGCTAGTTGTGTGGGGGTCACACTGCTGGGTGAGGGTCACACTGCTGGGTGAGGGTCACACTGCTGGGTGCGTGGGGTCACACTGCTGTGTGTGGGGGGTCACACTGCTGTGTGTGTGGGGGTCACACTGCTGGGTGTGTGGGGGTCACACTGCTGGGTGTGTGGGGGTCACACTGCTGGGTGTGTGGGGTCACACTGCTGGGTGTGTGGGGGTCACACTGCTGGGTGTGTGGGGGTCACACTGCTGGATGTGTGGGAGTCACACTACTGGGTATGTGGGAGTCACTTCTGGGTGTGTGGGAGTCACAGTACTTGGTGTGTGGGAGTCACACTACTGGGTGTGTGGGAGTCACACTACTGGGTGTGTGGGAGTCACACTACTGGGTGTGTGGGAGTCACACTACTGGGTGTGTGGGAGTCACACTGCTGGGTGTGGGGGAGTTACACTGCTGGGTGTGAGGGAGTCACACTGCTGGGTGTGTTGTAGTCACACTGCTGGGTGTGGGGGAGTCACACTACTGGGTTTGTGGGAGTCACACTACTGGGTGGGGGAGTCACACTGCTGGGTGTGGGTTAGTCACACTACTGGGTATGGGAGTCACACTTCTGGGTGTGTGGGAGTCCCACTGCTGGTGTGTGGTAGTCACACTGCTGGGTGTGTGGGAGTCACACTGCTGGGTGTGTGGGAGTCAGACTGCTGGGTGGGAGTCACACTACTGGGTGTGTGGGAGTCACACTACTGGGTGGGGGAGTCACACTGCTGGGTGTGGGTTAGTCACACTACTGGATGTGGCGCATCACGTTGCTGGGTGTGTGGGTCACACTGCTGCGTGTGTGGGTCACACTGCTGGGTGTGGGGTCACACGGCTGGGTGTGAGTTTTACACTACTGGGTGTGTGGGGTCACATTGCTGGGTGTGTGGGTCACACTACTGTGTGTGTGGGGGTCACACAACTGGGTATGTGGGGTCACACTTCTGGGTGTGGGGTCACACTACTGGGTGTGGGGGTCACACTACTGGGTTTGGGGTCACACTACTGGGTGTTGGGATCACACTACTGGGTGTGAGGGTCACACTACTGGGTGTGGGGGGTCACTACTGGGTGTGGGGGTCACACTACTGGGTGTGGGGGTCACACTACTGGGTGTGGGGGGTCACACTACTGGGTGTGTGGGTCACACTACTGGGTGTGGGGGTCACACTGCTGGGTGTGTGGTAGTCACACTGCTGGGTGTGTGGTAGTCACACTGCTGGGTGTGTGGGAGTCACACTGTTGGGTGTGTGGTAGTCACACTGCTGGGTGTGTGGTAGTAACACTGCTGGGTGTGTGGGGGTCACACTACTGGGTGTGTGGGTCACACTACTGTGTGTGGGGGTCACACTACTGTGTTTGGGGGTCACATTGCTGGGTGTGGGGGTCACACTACTGGGTGTGGGGGTCACACTACTGGGTGTGGGGGTCACATTGCTGGGTGTGTGGGTCACACTACTGGGTGTGTGGGTCACACTACTAGGTGTGGGGGTCACACTACTGGGTGTGGGGGTCACATTGCTGGGTGTGTGGGTCACACTTCTGGGTGTGTGGGTCACACTACTGGGTGTGGGGGTCACATTGCTGGGTGTGTGGGTCACACTACTGGGTGTGGGGGTCACATTGCTGGGTGTGTGGGTCACACTACTGGGTGTGTGGGTCACACTATTGGGTGTGTGGGTCACACTACTGGGTGTGGGGGTCACACTACTGGGTGTGGGGGTCACACTACTGGGTGTGGGGGTCACACTACTGGGTGTGGGGGTCACACTACTAGGTGTGGGGGTTACACTACTGGGTGTGGGGGTCACACTACTGGGTGTGGGGGTCACACTACTAGGTGTGGGGGTCACACTACTGGGTGTGGGGGTCACACTACTGGGTGTGGGGGTCACACTACTGGGTGTGTGGGTCACACTACTAGGTGTGGGGGTCACACTACTAGGTGTGGGGGT
Organism: Cherax quadricarinatus; assembly: GCF_038502225.1. Classification (NCBI taxonomy): domain Eukaryota; kingdom Metazoa; phylum Arthropoda; class Malacostraca; order Decapoda; family Parastacidae; genus Cherax; species Cherax quadricarinatus. The sequence continues at coordinate 1,226,317 of NC_091312.1, read as the reverse complement.
CACACTACTAGGTGTGGGGGTCACACTACTAGGTGTGGGGGTCACACTACTAGGTGTGGGGGTCACATGGGGACGAGACAACAGAGTTCCTCAGTGGTAATGTCTTTGACAACAAACATGTCGAGAGAGACGAAGAAAGTTACTACACAGCCTGGCATTTCCCGTTCATCTTTAATCTGTTGGTTGTTGTGAGGGGAGGAGAGTGTGGCAGTGGGGTGTGTGGGGAGGAGAGTGTGGCAGTGGGGTGTGTGGGGAGGAGAGTGTGGCAGTGGGGTGTGTGGGGAGGAGAGTGTGGCAGTGGGGTGTGTGGGGAGGAGAGTGTGGCAGTGGGGTGTGTGGGGAGGAGAGTGTGGCAGTGGGGTGTGTGGGGAGGAGAGTGTGGCAGTGGGGTGTGTGGGGAGGAGAGTGTGGCAGTGAGGTGTGTGGGGAGGAGAGTGTGGCAGTGGGGTGTGTGGGGAGGAGAGTGTGGCAGTGGGGTGTGTGGGGAGGAGAGTGTGGCAGTGGGGTGTGTGGGGAGGAGAGTGTGGCAGTGGGGTGTGTGGGGAGGAGAGTGTGGTAGTGGGGTGTGTGGGGAGGAGAGTGTAACAGTTGGGGTATGTGGGGACTGTGGTGGGGAGGTTCGAGTGCTAACCTTTACCGCGTCTGAGACAGTTTTTACTCGGCCTCATCTTCACTTCGTGCTTTCTTATGGAAGGATAACTGTTGTTTACTCGCATATTGAGTTTGTGGATATTTTTCTTTTATATTTTATTTAAAAAACTTTACATCTTAACATAAAATAAAAATATATAAAATAAGTACAGTACGATCCTCAATCCAACAGAACATAAACTCACAAAATATAACAACACATTGTAACTAACACAAAAGAGGTTACCCATATACTCTCACAAATATTTCCATATAACATACTAAACAATAAGAAAAAAGAAAAAAAAAGGGTGATCCGACCCCTAACCTCATTAGAAAACTTTAGCAAACATAACTTACAGGTGACCACATTAACAGAGCCAAATATAAATGAAAATGTGGAACGCTTCACGATTTTGCGTGTCATCCTTGCGCAGGGGTCATGCTAATCTTCTCTGTGTCGTTCCAATTTTAGTATATGTACTGCCGAAGCAAGTACGAATGGATAATTAAAAGGGTAGCCTGGCCAACGGGCAGCACCTTGGAAGTGAAAAAAAAAAAACTACCGAAACAGGCCACAGATTAGACAGATTAGTTGCTTGGCTGGCAGGCACTGTTGTCTTAGTGTGAGTTAAGTATCACAAATCAGGATAAGATCAGATATCTGAGTGTGAGAGAAAAGTTCATTATATAGGAGTGGTGGAAGTATGAATGATGGTGGTGGTAGTTTGTTGGGCAGTATGATTGCTCTGTTAGGGTGAGCGCATAGTTCCCGCTATACCCCCCTTCCCTCCCCTTCGGCACCCGGTGGGAGGTGACGAATCTCTCCGACCGGTGGTCAGTCACTTGACTTACGGCTCCGGTCAAATCTGTAAGTATTCGTTCCACTTCTATATAAGTTATTATATGTTTGGGTTAAATAAGAGTTTCACTCTTATTTAAGGTTTTATGCTCTAAATTATTCCTGTCATGATTTGGATTTACTTCGTGTAACATCCGTTAATCTTCGCAATATATATATATATATATATATATATATATATATATATATATATATATATATATATATATATATACAGAAGGGTCTGTATATATATATACTTGTAAATGCATGTATATTTTGACCTTAAAGTAGTAACAAGACATACCTGAAAACTTGCATGTTTATGAGACAGAACAAAGACACCAGCAATCCTACCATCGTGTAAAACAATTACAGGCTTTCGTTTTGCACTCACTTGGCAGGACGGTAGTACCTCCCTGGGCAGTTGCTGTCTACCAAACTGGTCAGTTGGCAAGAACTCGTTTAAAATTGTTTATCTTATTATGTTATTATTGATTTTTCTATCTTTTCATTTCCATAAAAAGGAACCAGCCTTATCAAACACTCTTTCAGGGTCTGACAGGGCTGTTGAACCTTCACACTGAGCCAAGAGCGGAGGTCTGACAGGGCTGTTGAACCTTCACACTGAGCCAAGAGCGGAAACAATCAAACTTGTGGTTGATTCTTAAAGATTTAATGAGATTATTATTATTGACTTTGCTGGTAACGATAGTTAATGTGTCATATGAAAATATTCCAAGGTACTAGTGGCAGGTTGTGGGGATTTTTGAATGCCCGTATATTAGAATTTTCTAGAGGTAGTGTAATAGCCTTCTTCTCCCTCTGTCTTGAGATGCCTGTATGACTCCAAGAAGCCTATACCTGTTATAACTCTTTCGTGCCATACGAGAGTGCCATATACCAGGTGACACCTGTACAGGCAGATTGCACTTTCCTTACGAGAAACTAAGACTCTGTTGTTTACTGTGGTCCCGGAGTATTGTTGAGCTTATTTATGTCACAATGACTGATGTTTTGAGATATTGAGAGTGGGTGTTTAACACTCACAATTGCCAGCCATCAAACATTGGCGCTCCGAGCTGAGCTTCCCAGTGTAGGCTGGGCAGGCCATGTTTGAAGGCCGTGAGGGCAGTTTTCGTGTGAAGACTCAGAGGACAGAAAGTCTAATGTATTTTCCTGAGTGTATTAATGAGAAGACCCGGCAACTTTATTTATCGTGTGCTCCAACGTAACTGATTCGTTAAGTACAAGCAAGACCACTTCTTGTATGTGGAGCCTTGCAGGAATGTGCTACACGGCGTTTAAATTAGTGAGTGTTGACTATAATGATTTAATGACATTCAGAGACAGCTCTTATTAAATAGGGCAAGTTGATTGACGTCTCTTCCTTACATCATCCATCAGCCCAAGACATCAAACACTCAGGTAGCGCACCTGACGGACAGGTAGTCCAGTTTTTCCCTTGTTCATTATTTAGACTACAATCCATAATATGTACAAGGCAGGTAAGGACTTAATTAAAGGGTAGTGGTGTTAATAATAAGGTAAGTGGAAAGTTATATTAAGTTCTGGAGCTTCGTGTCAAGCCTCTTGATCTGTTCTACATGGACACTACATCACTTATCCTGGTGGTGATCCAGGAACCAGGTGTCACCAAGGACTCATCCTGGTAACAAGTGTCCAATGTATTTGTGATTGACAACCCATTGTTGAGAAAAGTGTTCACCAGATGTTGCTGTGTGTGTGTGTGTGTGTGTTTTGCGGTTGACATTTCTCTTCTTGGAAGACTGACCCCTAATTAACAGTCAGTAAAGGTAACTCAAAAAGTGTAGATGAATGGTTCAGAAAACCGACAAGATGATAAATTAGACACATGTGCAACACTTGGGTGTCTTTAATGAGGAAACGTTTCGCCACACACTGGCTTCATCAGTCCATACAAAGGAGAATGGTGAAGAACAGGAGGAGTTTGAAGTAATCAGTCCCTCAGCCTTGAGTCAATGTGGTCAGTCCATCAATCTTGAAAAGAATACAGCGTATTTGCGAAGAAGTAGCTTATATACTGTAGGCAGATGAGGTGCAGCAGTCGTAGGTGGTAACACATTTGTCCAATGTGGAAGTAGGTCGTGCCCAAGGGTTAGGTAAGTGAAGAATTCCCAAGTATTAAGTTCCCAAGAAGTTGCAGTGTCTGACAGGATTGTAGACGAATGGTTCAGAGAACCGACATGTTCATAAACTAGACACATGTGCAACACTTGGTATCTTTAATGAGGAAACGTTTCACCACACACTGGCTTCATCAGTCCATACAAAGGAGATTGATGGACTGATTACATCGACTCAAGGCTGAGGGACTGATTACCTCAAACTCCTCCTGTTCTTCACGATTCTCCTTTGTAAGGACTGATGAAGCCACTGTGTGGTGAAACGTTTCCTCATTAAAGATACCCAAGTGTTGCACATGGGTCTAATTTAAAAACTTGCCGGTTCTCTGAACCATTCATCTACAATCCTGTGGGACGTGATGGTGAGGTGTTGTCTCGACCCTTTATATGCCTTCCTTTGATGTATTGTGTTTATAGTTCCTTGATAATGTGATAAGTCACGAAAGCGCTTGGAATTCCACTATTCTTTCACAGACTGGGCAGGCGATGCAAAATGCTCCCAATAAAAAGTAGGGGCGCCATTGGTACACTAAGGGAAAACACCATAAGTGTCCGGGGCCCAAGACTGTTCAACAGCCTCCCATCAAGCATTAGGGGAATTGCCAATAAACCCCTGGCTGCCTTCAAGAGAGAGCTGGACAGATACCTAAAGTCAGTGCCGGATCAGCCGGGCTGTGCTCGTACGTTGGACTGCGTGCGGCCAGCAGTAACAGCCTAGTTGATCAGGCCCTGATCCATCGGGAGGCCTGGTCATGGACCGGGCCGCGGGGACGTTGATCCCCGGAATAGCCTCCAGGTAACCTCCAGGTAGTTGTTTTGCATATATATCAATATGAACACTGCAACTAGCCGGGGGATCGAACCCGTGTTGTTTTAGCCCGCCTGATGGTGAGCGAAAATCCAAGACGGGTTCGATCCCCTGGCTAGTCGCAGTGTTATTGATTAAATACCACTCGTTCGTGGTTACAATACTATGTATACTACTTGTGGAGGCTAGTACACCAAACAAGGAGTAGAATGAAATTAGCTCTGAGGCACCCACAATATCGTATGTCATTGGATCACGGTACAATACCTAGCTCTGCTGGGTGTGTGATTTTTTGTAGGATTGTATAGTCAGTGGGTTAGAGCGTCATGAGTTTTCGCTCACCAATTTTCGGTTGCCTTATTTGGCAAGATGAGCGTTGCTATTTAAGCCAAAATCGCAAGTTTTACCTATTCGGCACGACATTATATATTATTTATTTATTCATTCGGTGACTGGTTTTGCTGAAGGGTGGCCTCACCTGTGTCATAAAGAGCGGAACGAGAAGCTAATATCAAGGTAACTAACAGGTGAGACCATGTCTTGGAGTCTTGGGAATTCATGTAACATATTTGGCTTCTGTTTTTTAAACGTTTTACTGTGTAGTCTGTCCCGTTGCGATGATCCTTCCCCTCCCATCCTTCCTTTCCATTATGCTGCCTCCCTACCGTTCTGACTACCCTTCCATCCTTTCCCCTCCATCATGCTATCTGTCTCCCGTCTTGACTACCTCATTCTTCCCTCTTGCTGCCTCCCTCACATTTTTACCCCACCTATCCTTCTAGCTGACTATGAGTATCTATCCCCTTTTCTATTTGTTTTTTTTTCTCATGTTAATCTTTTCCACTTCTTTCATTCCCATCCTTTCTGCGAGATCTTTTCCATCCTATCATTCCCTTCCACTATAATTCTCTCTTCTCCACGTCCAGCTTTCTCTCCAGTGTATAATTCTCTCTGCTTCCCATGATGTCCCCTTCCCTCCTAGTTCCCCCCCCTCCTCTCTCCTACCTTCCCAGTGACCCCTCCTCTTCTAGCTTCCCCTCGCACCCAATCTATCTTTCCCCTCTCGTGGCTATCCTGCCCTCCCAAGCGTCCCCTCCTCTCCTAACCTTTGCTCCCTTCTCTCATCCATTTCCTTCATTGTGTTCCCAACTGTTTTGGTACCAAGCCTTTCCTTCTCTCTCCTCCCCTTGTAAAGTTTCCATTTTTGTTCCTAGCCTTTATAAAGCTTCCCATTCTCTCCTTTTCCCTCCCTTTATAATGCTGTATCTACACTCTCACCTCCCTTTATAACTCTTACTCTGCTCTCTCACCTCTTTATAAACCTTCCTATTCAGTCCCACAGGCTGAGGGACTGATCGCCTCATAATTACTTCTATTGTCTCCTGTGTTATATTTGCCTGTATTCAACTTGGTAATCTGTAAGTAAGCTGACGCTTGAAAACAACCAGTAGTTGGCGATTTCCCTAATACAGGAATGGAACGTGCTGATGAGTTCTGGTCTCGAGCTTTTCATTGGTGGTATTTTGCTCCGTTTTCTAAGCTTTTTTGCTTTCATATGTACTGATTTCATTGTACGGGTTTGGGACCAGTTCCTCTAAAACTTTCTAGGTGTAGATTATGAAGTATCTTTCTCGTTTTCGTTCCAGAGAGTGCAGTTCAAGGGACCTTAAGCATTCCCAAAAGCTCAGAAGCTTGACTTAATTTTGTACTATCACCGAAGGTTCTCTTTACGTTTTCCAAGTCTGCAATATCTCCTACCTAGTAGGTGACCGTTAGTATAAAGCAATATTCCAGCCCAGAGATAACAGGAGACTTGGCTCAACATACAGCCTCAGCCACAGTTTTGAGTCATCATTTGCGAATAATACCAAAATGAGCATAAAAATCACCTCAGTAGCAGACACGAAAAAAAATTGCAGAAGGTGATGTCAGCAGGTGGGCAGGAGAACAACATGATGTTCATTGGTGATAAGTTCCAGCTGCTTAGATAAAGAAAGAATGAAGAACTCAAAAGGAACTGTAAACAAAACCCAAGAGGATCATCAAATAGAACGAAAGGAACATGTAAAAGACCCGGAAGTAATTTTGTCGGCTGATCTTTCTTTCAAAGAACACAGTAAGACAGCTATTACAACAACCAGAAAAATGAGGAAGTAGATAATGAGAACATTACAAAATAAGGAAAATAGTGCCAATGGTAACATTACTCAAATCGCTTACTTAGTATGGATGGCCTTGTTCAGGGCGTGAGAGATATTAGGACTAGAACAGAAACAGAGATCATTTGCTGCTCGCAGAGGTGATAAAGTATTTAAATTACTGGGAATACTTCAGTCCTAAATATGTACTTGCTGGAGCGAAGGAAAGATATGATAATATTAGGTTTATCGCCTTTTTTATATAATAATAATATATGATAGTATGTACGTTGAAAATATTTGAGAATCTAGTCTTAAATCTGCACACTGCCACAACACCATATTGGAGTGAGATATGAGAGGAAGTGTAAAATAAACTCGATGAAAAACAGGGGAGGCGTGGTCACAATAAGGGAATAATGTATCAGCATCGGTGGGTCTACACTGTTTAACATATTACCGAAGGATATCAAGAAACACTGCTGGGACAAGTGTAGACGTCTTCAAGGGAAACTGGACCAGTATCTCTACCAAGTGCCAGATCAACCAGGCTGTTATATTTCTGTGAAGCAGCAGGCGCCAGCAACAATAGTCCTGGTGACCAGACAAGTCTTGCTAAAGGCCGGGCTCCGGGAGTAGAAAAACTCGCGACACTCAACAAAGGTATATCCAGCCTATTATTTTCCTTGCGGTTACTAGAGTAACATTGATATGATCCTTGAATATGAGATCCTTTGATACCATCACTTCCAAGTCTCTCACTTTGAACTTCATCTCTGTTCTCCGATTCGAGTTTATCTTGAAACATTTTTCAATATTTAATTCCTCAGTTTTTCCATAGCAGAGTAACTGAATTTGTTCTTGTTGAACATCATATTGTCAGTATCCTACTGGAAGACTTGGTGTATATCAGCTTGAAAGTTGGCTGTGGCCCCGATGGACGCTACTCTCATACAAATTCTAGTATTGTCTGGTATCGTTGGGTTTAACTGCAACCCAAATTGCTCCCGCTAGTGGGCACACTGGCAGAGACAATAATACTCAGTGATAAACCCTTGTTAAATAAACTGGAACGCATTGAATAAGCTTCGTTAATCAAGAGCTGCAACCTACAATAATATTGTCGACGAAAGTTATTGAGTGTCGCCTACACAGCATCCCTGGAGGTCACCACCTGCTTCAAAGACATCAACAGTGGAGCTTCTCTTCACAAAAGAGGCAATAGAGTTCTGGCAGAGAATTACAGGACAGAACTAACGTCACTCATCAAAGAATTTTTTGAAAGGGTGATGAGACGTCAAATTACGATCTTTATGGAAAAGCATTATTTGTACCAGCCACTCCAGCATGCGTTTAGAGCGAGAAGATCATGTTTGTCACAGCTACTAAACTATAATGACAGGTTTATGCAAGTCTTGGAAGAAAATCAAAATGCAGATGTAACTTACACAGATTGGAGTCATTTGACAGATGAGGTCATGGAGTGATAGCATATAAAATTAGAATAACAGGAAAAGTAAGGAAGAGTAGTAGTAATACTTGGTGTAAGAAGCAGTAAGACTCTCGAAGCTCCATCAAAAATATATTGATAGAGAGTTTTCTAACAAATAGAACACCAAGAGTAGTAGTAAACAGCACAAAATCTAACCTTAGCATTGTAAAAAAAAATATATTGTACCCCAAGGCACGGTCCTGGCACCTTTGCTGTTTCTCATCCTCTAACAGATACAGAAAAAAATACTCATAAAAATACTCGCCACAGCTTCGTATCATTATTTTCAAATATTATGGAAGCAAGCATGAAATATCCTTAGTAGGCAACATGGAGAAAAAATGCAAGAGGATATAAAATAACATAGTGTTCAGCGGTGACAAATTACTGTTGCTCAGATATGAAAAAAATGTATTCAAAAGGGACACGATATACAGAACACAGGAGGATCATCAGATAGATCGTAAAGAGCATGTGAAGAACTTGCTGACCTGTAGTTTAGAGAGCCCAGTAAGCCAAACATTGGGAAAGCTAGGTAATGGCGGGGTGGATAATGAGAAAGCTCAAGACGAGAAAAATGTTGCAAGTGACGCTATTCAGGATTTATCTCAATTTTTTTTTTCTCGTCAAGTGTGCATGAACCTCCTGAGAGTAGAGCCAAATGTGAAAAAAAAGTATTATAGAATGTTTCACAATTTTTTTTAATGTTCCTTTTAGCTTGTGTGTGGCACGAGTGATGAAGTTTATGCTCTTTATCGGAAATTTCTCAGGGTAAGTTTTCTCTCCTGTTTTGTTTGTGATATTCACAGTTCTTTTTCTTTTGTAAATTTCTCTACAGAATCTTTTTACTGTACATTTAAGCTTTTAGAATTTCTCAGCGGAACTTATTTTTTTCATCAGACTTTGTACTCTTCTTCAGTCAGCTTTCACATGCGTTGATCTGGGTTAAGAGTGCTGGGAAGAATTTTCCAGGGAATGTTTGTTGCTGTTCCATCGCTGTCAGTTCTTAGGAGTGTTGATATTCGCTAAGCATTTTCTACTGTCGGCTTTTAGGTTATCCAAGAATGAATTTGTTTGTGTGCGCTTCAGTGAGTTTGTGATCAGCGTTTATTATGCTCCAGATTCTCCGAATACTTCTTGTTTAACGTCAAACTTTGCTTTTTTTTTTTTAACTTCTAAAAGTTTGTTATTTGTTGACTAAAATGCAAAATTTTAGCAATATTGGCCTCAGTTTTAGTGTTTTCCTGTCATGATACGAGTATTTCTCTCTCTCTCTCTCTCTCTCTCTCTCTCTCTCTCTCTCTCTCTCTCTCTCTCTCTCTCTCTCTCTCTCTCTCTCTCTCTCTCTCTCCCGCATATATTATCCCTTCCCTTCTTCATTCCCCGTTCTTCTCTCGCTGCCTCCACGGTAAAAAACAATGTGTTGGGTGCAAGTTGCGCTCTGTGTTAACATATTTGAATTAATTTTTCATTACGATACTTTGGTTGGTGATTATAGTGAGCTTTGTGTGTGTTATAGAGGGTGGGTTGGGGCGGAGGATGTTGGTGGGGAAGGAGTGGAGGGTGGGTGGGGAGAGGCGCCTTTCATTACCTCCCTCATCTCCATGTTTTAATGGTTGCTAGTCCCCCTCCTCCCCCTCCCCACCCATCACTATCCCAGGATGCACCTCCTCCATCAACATTCACGGCCCCCAACACGGATCCACACCCACCACCTTCGTCCATGTCCCCACGCCGTCATCCACACCCCACCAACATCCACACTCCCACCCTCCCAGGCCAGTTCCTAACCCGTACACACGCATAACCGCCCACCCATGCCCATCCTCCCACCCGTTGCTTCACACTCGTGCCCACCTGCCCATGTCTGTAAAAATCGGTGCACGTAAAGTATGGGTATATAACCGTGATTGTGGGTTTGCAGCAAGAGGTTGTGGATGTCTAAGACATGAACACATCTGTAGGCCTGACCACATTTGTAGTTGTAAGTTTGTTGCTTTGTAAGTCGTGGATGCTTGTTTGTAGGCCTGGGAGTTGATTTGTACAGGATTTGGCAGCGGCTTCTGAGCCTCAGAATTTCTTAGAGGTAAGTGGATAGGCCATTGTAATAGTGAATGGCTGGTAAACACTTCTGAGGCGTACACTGCTGGGAGTTAGAGCCATCTGTGGGTCAGCATTTTCATTTCATCAACTGACTTTATCTCGTTGACATCATAATGCTGTACGAATGTGTTCCAGACTCGAGTCATCCTGGGGATAAATGGTCTCAGATGAAGTGATGTTCTGGAGAATGGTACAGTCAGAGTGAAGTTGCTGCTTGCCGCCCGTTTTGTGGTGTAGACGCTCACTTCTCGCTGTCCTCGGAGTGGAGCCAAGTGTGGTACTTTAACAATATTGGCCTTGTACATAACAGTAAGGGCGGCCACATCCCTCGTGTGTTGAAGGCTCTACCTGGAGGGCATTCCGGGGGTCAACACCTGCGCGGCCCGGTCCATGACCAGGCCTCCTGGTGGATTAGGGGCTGATCAACGAGGCTGTTACTCCTGGCCGCACAAAGTCCAACGTACGAACCACAGCTCGGCTGATCCTGCACTGACTGTAGGTATCCGTCCAGCTCCCTTTTGAAGACAACCAGGGACATATTGGTAATTCCCCTTATGGCTGGTGGGAGGCTGTTGGACACTTGTTGTGTTTTCTCTTATTGTAGCAAATGGCACCCATATTTTTCACTGGGGGTATGTTGCATCGCGTGCCAAGTCTTTTGCTTTCGTAGGGAGTAATTTCTGTGTTCAGGTTAGGGACCAGTCCCTCCAGAATCTTTCACGTGTAGATTATAATGTCAAGTGTTTCCAGGCGTTCCCAGTAGTTAAGGTGTTTGTTGGAACTTATATGTGCAGTAAAGGTTCTCTGTACACTCTTTAGATCTGTAATTTCACTTGCCTTGAATGGGGATGTTAATGTACAGCAGTATTCCAGCCTAGAGAAAACTAAGTGATTTAAAAAGGATCGTCACTGACTTGGCATCTCTTGTCTTGAATGTTCTCATTATCCATCCTATCAGTTTCCTTGCAGATGTGGTAGTGGCATTGTTGTGATCCTTGAAGGTGAGATCCTCAGACATTACCACTCCCAGGTCCTTCACATTACTTTTCCGCTATAATGTGTGATTAGTTTGTAGTATACTCAGTTCTAGCTATTATTTCCTCAGTTTTCCGTAACGGAGTAGTTGGAATTTGTCTTCATTGAACATCATATTGTTCTCCGTTGCCCATCAGTTTATATTTTCTTGGAGATTTACCTTGTCCTCAGTGGATGACACTCTCATGCAGATCCTAGTATCGTCTGCAAAGGATGATACGGTGCTATGATTTACATCTCTGTCTGTGTTTGATATGAGGATGAGGAACAGAATAGGGGCGAGTACTGTGCCTTGTGGAACAGAGCTCTTCACTATGGCAGCTAACGATTTAACTCTGTTTACCACTACTCTTTGTGTTCGATTGGTTAGAAAGTTAGAGATCCATCTGCCTACTTTGCAGGTTATAACTTTAGCACGCATTTTGTGTGCTATTACACCATGATCATTTGTTAAAGGCTTATGCAAAATTTGTGTATGCTACACCTGCATTCTGTTTGTTTTCCAGTGCCTCCAAGACCATATCATAGTGGTCCAGTAGTTGCGAGAGGCAGGAGCAGCCTGCTCTGAACACATGTTGCCCTGGATTGTGCAATTTTTGGGAGTCCAAGTGGTTTGCAATCCTGCTTCTTAGAACTCTTTCAAAGATTTTTATGATATGGGACGTTAAAGCTATTGCTCTATAGTTTTAGCTATTGCTTTGATGCCACCTTTATGGACTGAGGCTATATCCGTTGTTTTTAGTGACTGTGGAATCTCGCCTGTGATCAGAATTAGTTGTTTTTGATATTGTTAGGTTTCTTAACAGGCCCTCATTCTTTGTGAAAATAGTCCAGTGTGTTCTCCAGTCTTGTTGGCTCCACTATCTGCTGACTTAGAGTGTGTTCATTGCAGAAATTCAGCAGCTCCTGTGTGTGTGACTTTTCATCTACACTGCCTCCAGGAATTATTTCTGCTACAACATTATTTACTACATTCTTCCATTTTGTGTGTCTTTTATTGAAGTCACCAAGCAGCTAGATGTTTGGTGATGGGGCTGGAAGGTTTTCCAGACAGTAGTCAATTTTTGATAGCTCTTCCTTGAACTGTTGGGAAGTTGCATCTGGTGGCTTATATACAAGTACAATGACTAAGTTTTGGTTCTCGATTTTTATTGTTACAACTTCAACTATATCATTTGTTGTATTTAGTATCTCTTTGCAAATGAGCTACTCTGACATACAGGCCAACCTCCCCTTGTTGCCTGTTCTTTCTGTCACATCTGTAAAGGTTGTACCCAGGTATTCATATTTCCTAGTCGAAGTAATAATTTTTGTGGGTCTCTGTGAAGGCTGCAAACATTTCATTTGACTCCCCTAGAAGTCCACCGATGAAAGATTTTTTTTTGTTGGTGGATGGCTTAAGGCCCTGTATATTAGAAATTATTAATGAGGTTGTGTTGCATGTTTGTTGGGGGGATTTTGTTGTTTGTATCAGTAATTGAGTCTGGAGGCGCCACTGGCTGTGCCTCCAGTCCAATAAGGTTCCAAGGTGGTGAACTATTTTGGTTATTTCTTTCCATTTTCTTTCTTCGTTTCTTACCACTAAAAAATCACTTGGAGTGGAGTTGTCATAACTGCTGTAACTACTATTTGTTTTACGGGGTGCGTACCTCCTGGTACCACCCATCTTAGGGTGGAAGAATGTGCGAGAGGTAGAACAACACACTCCTTTAGACAGGACGTCGCGGCATTTTTTAGGATGCTCAAAGTTGCATGTCCCATTTGTTATCCCTGATATTCCATGCTTACAGGTCCCCCAAGCATAAAAATTGCATCATTTTGCTTTTGGTTTGATGCAATTCGTACTGGATGTATTCCTAGAACTGCACTAGTCCTCGATAGTCAAGCCAGAGACACCACCATCTGTTTTCAGGAGGCCAACAATTTTGCTGAATTAACAGATCTATCCAGGCTGGGTCCAGGCGAGAGATGAGGAGTCTTGTTCTGTTCTCTACTCTGCCAAGAAGTCGCATATGAGATGGAGGACAGGCAGTCCAAGAAAGTGGAGCATGCTGAAGGTGTGAGCGTACTTGTGCATCGTACAGAATCGTGCAACTTCTATTGTCGAGCAGATACTAGATACGTCGAAGTACCGTAATGGTTGAACAACAGATCAGCAGCAGAGTAACCTTTCCTGAAGCCATATTGACGATCACAAAGTAGTGAGTGGTAGTCAAAAAAATCTGTCATTTGTCTTGAGATAATTGTTTCAAGGATCTTACCAGTGATTGACAGGAGTGACACTGGTCTGTAGTTACTGATTTCTGCTCTGCTCTTCTTTTTGTGAACAGGGACTACATTTGCCTCTTTCCATGGAGAGGGCCATTTACACTGTACTAGGCAGTGCTGAAAGATGCGAGTTAGAGGTGCTGCTAGCTGGTCTGCACATCTTCTCAACAATCTTGGGCTCAACTTGTCTGGGCCCACAGCCTTTTCTTGGTCAAGTGATTTAAGAAGGAAATGCACCTCCTCCTGCCTTATTGTCACCACTGACAGTTTTGACACAGTTCTTGCAGCTAGCCAAGGAGGGTCCCTTGCTGGATCAGGAACTTGCATTTTGGTAGCAAAGTGTTCAGCAAAGAGGTCCGCCTTCTCTTGACTACTAGTAGAGGTGGTCCCATCCTGTCGATTTAGAGGTGGAATAAGTTCATCAGGCAGATAACCTTGTCTGTCCTTGACCAGGGACCACCAGGTTTTGGAGCCTACCCTACCTGATGCTAACTTTCTTTTAGTGTCCACCTCCCATTTAGCAATGGCCCACTTTTGAACATCACCCATATGCCTACAGGCTTGCATGTGCAAGTTCCTGTTATAGGTGGTAGGATGTCTCTTATACCTTCGCCATGCTTTGTACTTAGCAGTAGCAGCCTCTCTACAACGAAAGCCAAACCAAGGCTGATCTGTAGGCTTTGTCACATATTGCCGGTGAGGAATGTGTTCTTGTTGCAGATTAAGGATGTGTCCAGTGAAGGCTTTCACTTGGTTGTCAACATCCCCCTGGAGAAGAGCATTCCAGTCGGTGGTGGCGAGCTCAGAGCAAAGGGCTGGCCAATTACCTCTTTCCCATAGCCAGGTTGTGCGTGTGGACTCCTCACCTCCTCACCTCTCTCTCCCTCTCTCTCTCTCCCTCTCTCTCTCCCTCTCTCTCTCCCTCTCTCTCTCTCTCTTCTCCCTCCTTCCTTTCCCCTTTCTTCTTCTGTCTTCCCCCTGTCATTTCCCCCACCGTTTTTCTATAACCAAATACTCTTACATTTTCTTTGCCTCTCTTGTTCACCCTTTCCCCTTCTCTTGCATTACTTCCCTTAATCCCCTTCCCCCAATCACCCTCCACACTTGGTACTCGCCCCTTCACCCTCACCGTAAGGTTTTGACACAGTTGTGCTCCCTTTAATCTAGATACACCCAGGCAGGCATTCCCAGTCTTCTCCCCTTGACTTGTAGCTCCTTGACTATTCACAACCCTGGCACTGCCTTTAATTTACCTTCATCTCTCCCCTTTCTCCGCCTCATTTCCTCTTCAATCCCTGCAATTTTCCGTCATTTCCACTGGTTAATCCTTAGCCTTATTTTTGGTTCACCCTTCAATTTCTTCATTCGAGTTTCCATCCCTTGAGCTTCTTTCACCTTACTTTTTTTCATGTTTTATAACCCCTTTACTTTCCTTTTCATTCCTTTCCTCTATTATTATTTTCACATCTCTTCGAGTTTACCCTTCCAGGTTCTCTAATTTTCATTCGAGATCCTGCAAGTCTCCTTCCACGTTTTCAGTTCTTCCGGGTCCTCCAGGATGAAGAGTAATGCAGCAGGCTACTGATCCATGCTGCTGACTCTTCACTGTATCTCTTTCTAGTCACAAGCAACATTTGTTACCATAAACCTTTGTAAATCTCCTCCAGCATGGCTCAATTCTCCTCGTTTACCTCCATCCCTACTCATTTATTTCTAACCGTCTTAGTTCGTATTCACCTTTCTCCAGCTTTTTCATCCATTCGCAGTAAACTTCCAACCTCTCTCCCTTTACCTTAACCTTTTGACTTCCCCATCCCTATCCTCTTCTCTCAGGTTCTTCTACTTTGTTTCCCTTCATTTTGGATTTTGTTCTTTTGTCTAGTCAGTCATTGAAGAAGGTTAGTGTGTCAGTCTTCCATTGTTCTCGTTGCCTTCTATCTGCAACTTGATAAATTAGACACATGTGCAGCACTTAGGTATCATTATTGAGGAAACGTTTCTCTACAGAGTGGTTTCATCAGTCCATACAAAGGAGACTGGTGAAGAATAGGAGTAGTTTGAGGTAATCAGTCCCTCAGCCTTGAATCGAAGTAATCAGTTCATCAATCTTGAAAAGAACACAGCATAAATACTATAGAGAGGTGAGGTGAAGCAGTCATGCTTAAAGGTTTAGGCAAGTGAAGAATTCCTTGTATCAGGATCCCAAGATGTTGCTGTGTCTGACAGGAATGTAGATGAATGGTTCAGAGAGCCGACACGTTGATAAATTAGACACATGTGTAACACTTGGGTATCTTTATTAAGGAAACGTTTCACCACACAGTGGCTTCATCAGTCCATGCAAAGGAGAATGGTGAAGAACAGGAGAAGTTTGAGGGACTGATTACTCCAAACTCCTCCTGTTCTTCACCATTCTCCTTTGTATGGACTGATGAAGCCACTGTGTGGCGAAACGTTTCCTCAATAGATACCCAAGTGTTGTACATGTGTCTAATTTATCAACTTGTCAGTTCTCTGAACCATTTATCTACATATCTGAAACTTATTTTATAGTGTTCTCAGTCATGTTTCTTCAGCACCTTGAACGATTTTGTTCTGTTTGATGAATAAATGTTCAGTAAGTCTTGGTGTTGTTTGGTCAGCCTCTCTACAATATTTTGGTAATTTCTCTGTTATGACGGTGGTTATTTAACCTTTTGACAAGGTTTGCCACGAGTCTTTGCTCTGCTAAGCATAGTTCTTCGGATTTCAGGTTTAATTTTTGAAACTAATTTCGAACTTAATGAATTGATTCATTTCTGTTGCCGTAAATAGTTTCTGCCACTTTCTGTATAAATTGTCTTGTTCCGCAAGGCTGTGTACTGTCCCAAACTCTTTCTTTATCCATCAGTAGTGTTCACAGTTCTAGATCTGATGCTGATGACTCAGCTTTGCATTCTTCTTCATACTTGTGTCACGACCCGTCTGTCTCTCTCTCTCTCTCTCTCTCTCTCTCTCTCTCTGGCACGTTAAACTCCAGTTCTATTGACAATACTGGCATTATTATAATGGGTTTTTTAAAACAATCGATGTTTTTCCATTGCAAGGTCAATTAAACCAATTTCTCTGATTGCTAATGGATTTATTGTGAGATACCAGTACAGATCAACTATTTTACATTGATTAATATTTGGTTTGACCAACCTAGCTTCCATAAATGCTTTAACACTTATGCGCATAATGCCAACCATCAAAGTTTTGCATAATTGCTTGATTCTGGCAGAATGAAACCAAACCTTAATAAGGCGTCCTATGAGTTGCACTTTGGTTGTAATGGTAACTTCGTGTATCTCGTCCTTCAATACAGACAGTAAACTCTCCAGAGGGTTCATGTAGGGATAATTTTCAGCCCATGGGAGCAGCTCAACGCCATTTCGCGCACATGTCTTTATCGATTTTGCCGTGTGACATGTCTGAGTCTTGTTGGAATATCCAGTGTCCATCACCATACTAATCCCTTATCTGAGGCAGTAATTGACGTTGTAGTGCTTATGTATACTCAAACTGGTCATGGTACCCTCAACAATGTGGAAACGATTTGTTCCATGAACAGAAATGGCTCCCAACACCATGATTTTCTGAGGAAATTTGGCCGTCATGTTCAGCCATTCCAGCATAAATTCCTCACCTGACAATCGTCTTAGGGTCATCCAGCACTGCAGTGGTTGATGCAACCAAATAAGCTGAATGGTAATCTTAATTTTTTCAAAGAGAATTGTCATTTTACTAATAATTAATGTTCTTTTACGAACAACAAATGAACTGAATGTCTAAATAGAATTCTTACCTGTTACCATGGGTTCAAAAATCCACTCACTGTGATTCTTAGTCCAGGCTAAACGTTCCCGTATCATAGGTTCAGTAAGCCGCGGCTTCTTTCTGGGACAATATTCTTTCAGTTCACTCTCCAAAAGTTTCTCATGAAGTGTCTTTCCGGCAGGGCTAACACTTACTGCTGCTGCTGCTGCTGCTGCTGCTGCTGCTGCTGCTGCTACTGCTGCTGCTGCTGCTGCTACTGCTGCTGCTGCTGCTGCTGCTGCTACTGCTGCTGCTGCTACTGCTGCTGCTGCTGCTGCTGCTGCTGCTACTGCTGCTGCTACTGCTGCTGCTGCTACTGCTACTGCTGCTGCTGCTGCTGCTGCTACTGCTGCTGCTGCTGTTGCTGCTGCTGCTGCTGCTGCTGCTGCTGCTGCTGCTGCTGCTGCTGCTGCTGCTACTGCTGCTGCTGCTGTTGCTGCTGCTGCTGCTGTTGCTGCTGCTGCTGCTGCTGCTGCTACTGCTACTGCTGCTGCTGCTGCTGCTGCTACTGCTGCTGCTGCTGTTGCTGCTGCTGCTGCTACTGCTGCTGCTGCTACTGCTGCTGCTGCTACTGCTGCTGCTGCTGCTGCTGCTGCTGCTGCTGCTGCTGCTACTGCTGCCGCTACTGCTGCTACTGCTACTGCTGCTGCTGCTGCTGCTGCTACTGCTGCTGCTGCTGTTGCTGCTGCTGCTGCTGCTGCTGGTGTTGCTGCTGCTGCTGTTGTTGCTGCTACTGCTGCTGCTGCTGCTGCTACTGCTGCTGCTACTGCTGCTGCTGTTGCTACTGCTGCTGCTGTTGCTGCTGCTGCTGCTGCTGCTGCTGCTGCTGCTGCTGCTGCTGCTGCTGCTGCTACTGCTGCTGCTGCTGCTGCTGCTGCTGCTACTGCTGCTGCTAGGTCAGAGGAAGTCTGCCTGCAAATGCTCTTCTGTTATTAAGAGCCATTAGTATTATTTTTCTGTCTAATCTCGTTGTTTTCAGTTTTATACTCCATCTTCTCACTTATATTTGAGTTTAACTCTTGATCGTAATTCAATTTCTTCTTAATTTTATTGACTGTTTCAGTTCAAACACCAAGTTTTATTTCTATTTCTTTGTTTCATAGTGCTATTACTCAATAAAACGCTTATCTATCCCACTTTGCGAGGACTCAAGTCGCTAGTTTTACCCGTTTCTGCTGACTTTCTAACCATTAAACTTCAAGGAAAAAACAAACAAACAAAAAGGCACTTTTAGTAGCAAGCACGAGGGCAGAAAATGCACACTAATGGAATTATCACAGTTAGTAAGAAACAGAAAGCATCCTTTGTGCGCCCCACCAGGACAGCAACTGATACATCTCTGGATGAACACTATGCGTCCCGTCTAATTCAGTGTTGATATCCATTCAGAGTTGCCAGGCAAAAATTCACAAATTTTAAATTTAAAAAAATCCATAATAATGCCAGTATTGTATATTGCTTTTTGAGTCAGTTATAGCTTCGTCATTATTAACTCTATCAAAACAATTTTTTTAACTATTAACGGTAAAACAACTCTAGTTGATTGCAGGCTTTGCTTTGAAAAATCGTGTCATTATCTTAGACTTTTGTCACTTTTTTTTACTTGTCCTGGAAACCTCTCGTTTTTGCAGTTTTCAGGAGAACATATAAAAATTATGAATTATCTGTCAAGTTAAGATAATTCACTTTCAGTTGGCGAAGCTTCAGAGTGTTGGCAGTCTCTTGTGTCGAGCAGTGAGCTCTCACCTCCCGGGAATATTTTCCTCTGGCAGAATTTTTGATGCAGTTGAAAGAAAATTTATTTGTCCTATCTTTAAACCCTTGCCCTTACATCTCATCTTGAATAATTGGCTTGCTGTTGTTTCCAAAGTTGTATTTCTCTCCCTTTTACTACAGATTGATAGCTCTTGCTCTCAGGAACTTTCCGGGTTGCATAACCTTTCCTCAGATGGACAGGTAATTCAATGTGTTTTATTCTCATGGGTACTGTGTGTCAGCCGCAAAATACAACACACTGCTGTCTCATCATTCCAGGAAAGTGCTCTTCTGTGGAGCAAACTACCACCTTGAGCTTTCCTTGATGCCTTGCCTCTCTACTGGTTAACGAGTCGTCTGTGGACTCATCTTTTTGGTAATAATAGTTGATATTCCTTATATTTACACTGGAGGCGTATTGAATTCTCTTTACCTTGCCATTAGGAAAGTCAAGCCTCAAACCGGGCTGCGAGGTCAATTGTTTTCTGTTTAAGGTACCTCCATCACTCTCCAATTTGACTGTTTTAACTAGTATACCTGGAAACTCCTTTTTATTCCTCTCCACCATCTTGGTTCACCACCTCACACTCTCGGGTTGCCTCCCACCAATCTGTGCTGGTCTGGCCCCTACTAGTCCTGGCCTGTGCTTTAATCCTAGCAACCATTCCCCTTCACCATCCTGAAAGTCACACATAATCTCCTTAAGCCACCCCAATTCTCCTCCCCTTCTGATCGCCTATTTCTCCAGCCCCTTACTTTTCCCCCTTTTTTCCACTTTCCCCTTCCCTTTTTCTCCTTTCCCTCTCTTACTCTCTTATTCTCTTACCTCATAGTCCTTCACTTTCCTCACATTCCCAGCTTTTTCCTTATATTCTCTCTCCTCACATTCCCTCTTCTACCCTCAGGTTCCCTTTTTTTCCTCTTTCCTTCATTTCTTTCCTCCAGTTCCTTTGTTCTCTCTCATTCTCTCCTTCGTTTCCCTCATACCTCTTTCCTTCCACTTGCTGTCCTGGCATGGCTGCCGTCACACGGTCCCCTCGCCAGCATTATGATGAATGATCGGCAGAGCGGTCACGAGCAGGGGAGAAAACCTGTCATGTGTGGCCCTGTTTGACGCGTTTGCTGCTACTGCTCTCTCTCTGTCTCTCTCTCCTACCGGAGCTAGGCTCAATGTTTCTGCGACAGTTTTGCAATGTTAAAAGTGTTTTCCCATTTCAGCTCCTCTAAAGCCCAGCTCTGTCTGTCACCACGTCCCCAGGATGCGACCCACGACAGTCGACTACTATCCGGATACCCATTTACTGCTAGGTGGAGAGAGGCACCAGGTGTGCGGTGTCTTGCCAAGGTGTTCACCATATTGATTGCAAAATTTTGTCTAAAAGTCTGTTTCTGGCAACACTGAGAGCTGCATATTGGCACACAGTTGGTGGCACCGAGAGCTGCATATTGCCACACAGTTGATGGCGGTAAGAACTACATATGGGCACACAGTTCGCGGCACTGAGAGCTGCATATTGCCACACAGTTGATGGCGGTAAGAACTACATATGGGCACACAGTTGGTGGCACCGAGAGCTGCATATTGCCCTACAATTGGTGGTACTGAGAGTTTCATACTGACACAGCAGTTGGTGGCACTGAGAGCTGCATATTGGCATACAGTTGGTGGTACTGAGAGCTGTAGAGTGCCACACACAGCGAGTGGTACTGAGAACTGCAGAGTGCCACACTAAGGAATTCATTGATTACAAAGCTTGGGTTGAATTTTGTGCTCTGCGTTAAAAAACAGCTGTTTTTTTTAAATTAGTTGTAGTGTTAACCCCCACCCCAACCATCACCCCACCATCCCCACGATCAACCCCATCACTCCACCCTCACCCCCACCATCACCATACCATCACCCCACCATCACCATACCATCACCCCACCATCATCCTCATGATCATCCCCATCACCCCACCATCACCCCACCATCACCTCACCATTGCCCCCACCTCCGGGAGGAAGGAAGGGAGTTTGCAGTCACACTAACAAAGGAAGGAGTGTTAGGCGTCACACTGACATAGGAATCATTGTTTATAGCTCCCTGTGACGTATCTGTGACTAGTTTCAAGGACTTTTTAGGGAGTCCAGTACGGGTAACCGCCTTTACTAATGAGTTAAGAGAGTAATGGACCGGGTCTTGAATCATGGTCCTGACATGTAGTAGGCCCTGTGTGGTGATGTGTTCTCGGCTCTGACCACTACCAGTTGCATCATACATACATGATAAAATTGTTAGCGATTTAACATACTGTTATGAAGGCAATGTAATTCTGTATTCAATGTTGCTTGATAGGTGCAACGTTATGCGGTATATTAAAATATATGCATAGTCAAACTTCTTCTGTCTCGTAAAACTTCTTCTGTCTCGTAAAACTTCTTCTGTCTCGTAAAACTTCTTCTGTCTCGTAAAACTTCTTCTGTCTCGTAAAACTTCTTCTGTCTCGTAAAACTTCTTCTGTCTCGTAAAACTTCTTCTGTCTCGTAAAACTTCTTCTGTCTCGTAAAACTTCTTCTGTCTCGTAAAACTTCTTCTGTCTCGTAAAACTTCTTCTGTCTCGTAAAACTTCTTCTGTCTCGTAAAACTTCTTCTGTCTCTTAAAACTTCTTCTGTCTCTTAAAACTTCTTCTGTCTCTTAAAACTTCTTCTGTCTCTTAAAATTCCTACTATCTCTTAAATCACCTTTTATCTCGTAAAACACCTAAGTCCCATATAAAGCTAATAAAACATTTAAACTACTGCTGGAATAAGTGTAGAAGTCAACAGGAGGAAACTCGACAAGTACTTACGTCACATGCCTGATCAACTAGGCTCTGATGGATGTATGGGCCAGTGGACCATCAGCAGCAAACGCTTAATTAACCATGCAAAGCCTGGTATGTAAAGGGTATACCTCTTGTAACACCTGTCTCTTAAAACACCACCTGTCTCGTGTTGACAATAACCAAGCACCTTAATTGTACCTTTTTTTCATATATTATCATTCTGCATACTTCTATATTTCTGTTTGTTGATTTCCACGTTGTTAGATTAAATTACAAAGGAGCGTTAATCTTCTCTAGACACATGTACTTTTCACTTTATCTGGAACATTTCTGCGTGCAATAGAGGCCACAGTTATTGTAAACATGATATATTATGACAAGCTAGTAAGCTACAATATTCCTATACGGTGGTTGAACTCCAATAGCCACTTGTTAGACCATATTTGTAATTCGTCTAAATCATCCTGTACTCTGTCTTGTCAGCATGTGTTTTTTTTTATCGGTTTTGCACTGCTAGTACACAGGGACACACAAGAATCGCGCCCCTGGGGGGGGAGTGGGGGGGTAACGTGTGCACGTCTTCGAATACTCGTCAAATTGTCAATATTTTTTGGCTGATGAAAATTTCGTCTAATATTGGCAGACTGCAGATGTGGCGAGCAATGACATGGATGTGGGGGGGGGGAGTGGAAGGTGTGTGATGAGGGGAAAGAGGAAGAGAAAGGCAGATGTTAATAACAGGTGATAAATAACGTTTCGCACATTAATGTCCTCACAGAAACGTGGCGTGGGTCAAGTTCGTACAGGAACTTCACGGAATTTCTGGGACGGTGAAGTGAAGACACTAATATAATGCACATTTATGTACCGCGGCGACACAAGAATTCACTGAGCTCAAGAAACTGCAGACCATCATTGAGAAAGTCAAGAAAATTTCTCCTCCTATTACTATCTTTCTATGAGCTTATGATGGAAAATAGCAGATAAAAGCAAAATGGGGAGGGGGGAATATAACTTGACAGTCGTCAGTCAACAAGTGTACATTTGAGAACTCGAGAAACAAGACACGTGTGCAACACTTAGGTCTCTTTATTGTGAAGATGTTTCTCCAAGCAGTGGTTTCCATCATACTGGAGACAGTGGAAGGCGTGAGGTGGTCAGTACCACAGCCTTGATAGGTGAATCTGATTCATCAAGATTCAAGACTGTTGTATTCATTACCTTCTATCAAGGCTGAGGGACTGATCACCTTAAACTACTGGTGTCGGTTTTTATAACATCAACATTTAATAAAAGGAGAGCTCCTTACACTGCAACAAGTTAGTCTTGTATCAGCGGGCAGTATAACCTACTAAAATACATAATATTTTAGATTTGTTCAGATGACCTAAAGCTCCAGCTGTGAGCCATATGATGACCCACAGCTGGAGAGTCAGGAAGATCTTGTCCTGTTTCCTGACAAACGTTACCTAACCCAACCTAGATTTGTTCCTCCCAAAAAAAGTGGTGAGGTCGCGAGGCATTTCAGGGTTGCTCATACAGAACATTGAGATAACGCACTCATGGACCTACATACACGTCATGGTGAGACAAAAGATCATCCAGCTTGATGGATTGTGTATTAATTAGTGCTCAGGACGTAAGTGCGAGATGCAGACTGGACGGAGTAAAAGATCTTGTGAAATTCTACACAGAGCGAAAAGTTGCCACAATAAAAGCTTGTTGTGGGTATGTTCTTCGCCGAGCCGGTGATGATACGCTTCAAGTCGTTTGTTCTCTTCAGGGAGGAATACTGCTGTATACTAACGACCCTTCACGGCAGGCGAGATTGCTGGGCTGGAAAACATACGGAGAACTTTCAGTGCTAGTATACATTCAGTGAAATGTATGAATTATTAGGAATCACTTTTAAGTCCCTTTAATCGTATTCCTCGGAACGTTGTCGGGAAAGATACATCATAATTTACACCTGTAATCACTAGTCCAAAACCTGCACACCGAAATCACTCGGTATGCAAACTAGAGACTTAGCTGACGTTGCAAAATATCTCCAGTAAAAAGCGAGGTCACGACGAGTACACTAAAATAACTCAATGAGTGTAGAGGTCCTCAACGCCCTTCCTTCCTGTACAAGGGAAATTATCAGTAAACATCTGCTATCTTGAAGAGGAAACTGGATATGTTCCTCTTGGCTGTGGTTCGTAAGTTGGACTACGTACGGCCAGTAGTAACAGACTGGTTGATCAGGCCTTGATCCACCAGAAGGCCTGGTCTGGGACCGAACAGCGGGGGCGTTTACCAGGTATTCTTCAGGTCAATAAGTAAGATAAGCAGCAAGTAAACAACTTTCAGGTCATGTGGAACGAATGTGAAAGAATGTGAAGAAAGATTTGATATTATTTATTATAATCAAAAAGAAGCGCTAAACCACAAGGGCTATACAGCGAAAGATTTGATAAAATCTTCTGTTCTATATCAAAATATAAAAAAAAAGCTAGAGTATTAGTTCCTCTTTAGAAAATACATACTTATGAAGTGTACACTTAGAAAGTAAAAGCTTTGAAAGTTTCTGCTTTGAAATTACAAGCTTTGAAAGTAAAGAGAGGGAGCAACAAAGAGAGAGAGAGAGAAGTGGATAGGGGGGGGGTAGGCGAGATTGGGATAGCAGGCCGGAGGGGCGCGGCGCCCCTCAGGAAGTTCAGTGGGTGCGCCCCGGTCCCACTCAACGTTTCCGATTGATGATTGATCACACATTCCTCGCACATTTCTCTCATTTCCCCTCGCTGTTTCTCCATCTCTGCTGCTGGCTGTGATGGAGGAAGAGAAGATGGAGATGATTACGAAATGGAGGAGATGGAGATGATGGAGGAAGAGGAGATGAAGATGGAAGAGGAGGAGATAGAAATGGAGATGATGGAGGAGAAGGCAGGCATATATTCCGGAATTCGTTTTCACAAAGAAGAAACGCTAAATCCATGTGGGTCAACCCTGGCAGTGTTGTTACGCTCGATCCTCCGCTTCAAAACATCACTCACGCAGTCAGGTCTCTGTTATATCAAGAGAACTGGAAAGATTTTGAGGATATTATTTCCTCTGTGGGTAATATACACAAAGTCTGATTGGCTGTCGCTGGCCCGTCTCCTCCAATTACAGAACGACATCCCTTAGAGGACGTGGAAGATGCTTAGCTTATATGTTGAAAGTGTTTACAAATATCTTGCATCTTGTAAGATTTTTATCCCCCTCCCTCTCTCCCCCTCCTTAGTTATCTAAAATTCCCCCCATCCTTAGGTATCTAATTTTTTTGAGAAAATATTTTTGATGTTATGGAGCAGCTCTCTTTTTCCTCCTCTCCACCAACCCCTAATCTTGTAATAACCCCCTTTTCCTGCCTCCCCCTTTTCTGACCCCTAGTCCTCCCCCTTTTCTGATCCCTAGTCCTCCCCCTTTTCTGACCCCTAGTCTTCCCCTTTTCTGACCCTTAGTCCTCCCCCTTTTCTGATCCCTAGTCCTCCCATTAATTTCACTAACCCCATACCATTCACCTGTCCTTCCACTCTCTCCCTTTTCCACCTCCCCCTCCTAGCTACCTTCCCACTTCTACCCTCAGATATAGAAAGAGAGCGTAAAAGAAAGTACAGAAGATGAAAAAAGGGTTAACGAATTGCACTACAACGTGAATGTCACAGCGAAGGACAGATAATCTTAGCCAAGAGATCACAGAGATAGACCAAAAACTTAAGCTGTCGTACCAAACAGAAGAAACACAAAGGGAACAAAAAGTCATCTAGGATATTACAAGAAGTCCCAAACACAAATAACCCGCACATAAAAGAGAGAAGCTTACGACGACGTTTCGGTCCATTGACAAAGTCACAAGTCGGACCGAAACGTCGTCGTAAGCTTCTCTCTTTTATGTGCGGGTTATTTGTGTATCGTTCCAGTCACGGTATTGTGCCTTTTTGTTATTTAAGAAGTCCCAAAATATTTCTATACATATGCAAAATCCATAGACAGGAAGTGAGCGAAATTCTAAAAGATCAACATTAGACGATGATTAGCAACCCAATAAATGAAAGCAAGGTGGAGAATGCAGATTTTTTTTTTATCTGAAGGCCGCGCAAACCAAGTAATTGACACAGACACTGATCCTGTAGAATTCAAAAAATAAATAGAAAACATGTCCGCACATTCAACACCTGGACCGGATTCGTGGAATTTCTTCTTTGTAAAAAAAATGCAAAATAACACTAGCACCAGCACTCGGTATCCTTTGGAGAAAGAGCCTAGATCTAGGTGAAATACTAGAGACCTTCCAGTTCAGACATAGCTCCTCCGCATAAGTAAGACACATATGCAACAGTTAGGTATCTTTATTATGAAACGTTTCGCCTACACAGTAGGCTTCTTCAGTCAAGTACAGAAAAGGTAGAAGCAGAAGATACTTGAAGACGATGTAATCAGTCCATCACCCTTAAAGTTTTGAGGTGGTCAGTCCCTCAGTCTGGAGAAGAGCATTGTTCCATAGTATGAAACAATATGGAGATGAAGTGACAGGATGGAGCCTACGTCTCACCTCTTGGCGCTATAAAAAGCTCCATCCTGTCACTTCATCTCCATATTGTTCCAGACTATGGAACAATGCTCTTCTCCAGACTGAGGGACTGACCACCTCAAAACTTTAAGGGTGATGGACTGATTACATCGTCTTCAAGTATCTTCTGCTTCTACCTTTTCTGTACTTGACTGAAGAAGCCTACTGTGTAGGCGAAACGTTTCATAATAAAGATACCTAACTGTTGCATATGTGTCTTACCTAACAACCTGTCGGTATTTTATACCATTTTAATGTTCCTCCGCATAAGGGAGATAATAAGAGCGCTAGCCAAAAAAGCACATATCAATAGCACTTAAGATTCCATATCATAAAAGCCTCTGAAAGAATGATGAGACGTTAAATTTGAAGTTTTATGTAACACAATCTGCACAACAAAACCAGCTGAGAGATCATACTTTTCACAACTGTTAAACCACTGTGACAAGAATTACAGAGGCATTGGAAAAAATAAAACACAGACGTGATATACACAGATTTTGCAAAGGCGTTTAACGAATGCGATATTTATCTGTACCTTTGGTGAGTTTCGAGAGTCTTACTACTTCCGGAGCCCGGCTATGGGCCAGGCTCGTCTGGTGCTAGCCTGGCCGACTAGGCTGTTGCTGCTGGAGGCCCACTGCCCCACATATCCATCACAACCTGGTTGATCTGGCACCTGGTGAAGATACTTGTCCGATCATGGAGTGATTGCACACAAAATGGCGTCTTTAGACATAACGGGGAAAGTAGTCAAATGGGTTTTCAACTTTCTGGCAGAATACAAAGAGTATTTTTTTTTATATTTTATTTAAAACCAATACAGTTTAACATAAAAATAAAGAAACAGTATGGATCTCAATCAAATTAACTGACAAACGGCTTGCATCTATATGCTCGCTAGATATTGCTGCCAAACATACAACAAGAACTTCCGGTAAGAACATAACTAAAATACTGTCACAGGATCATGAATTGACACATATACACATTTATTGATGCAAAAACTTGCATATATATAAATTGTACATGTAACATGACCTCTGACAAAGGCTCAATACACTTGAACATAAAATATACAAAGAAGTTATATTAGTTAAATCCCATCCTTCGCATTAATCAAAAAACCAAAACCTAACATCATAATCTTACTAGAACATCTACAAACGTATCCCTAACAATACAGCTTTACATATACCAACATACGAATAAACAGAAAAAGAATACAGCTTAGAACACAATAACTGGAGCACTATACTGTTACAATAAACCCATATACAAAATCTCAGACACAAATGGACTGCGTCACTAAACTGTCTAGATATGTCTGTATACCATACAGACTAAAACTTAACATCAAGAACTTTGCATTGACACCAAACCGGTATCAGGGTACAGACCAGAATTATAAACTTTAAAAAGAATCGAATCCTACATATATAAAGTGTTACATAACTTCTGACCCATGACAAAGGCTCAATACAATAGAAAGGGATATATATATACACACACACACACACACCCACACACACACCCACACCCACACCCACACCCACACCCACACCCACACCCACACACACACCCACACACACACCCACACACACACCCACACCCACACCCACACACACACCCACACACAAAAACTTTCACAAAATCACATTAATCAGATGTACTGTATGCACAAAGCAACGCAGTATATAAGTACATCTCATCATGCAAAAACCCAGCACGTAACATAAATACAAACTAAAACACACTTCATGTCGCAAATAACTTATTACTCAAGAATCGTGTCATACAAGACTGATACACATCAAAATTATACATTAAAAAATCTACTATATTATACCTACATTCTGAAAAGTGTTATATCTAACATAACGAGACCTTGGGCTCTACATCCACACTTGGATGCCATAAAGTCTCAATGAAAACCAGGAAACCATTCCAAACCCACATTCACAACACTCTCACGACTCCCCCCGCCCCCTCAAAAAGGAGGCGAGCCCGCTGTGACCCCCTGACTCCTATGAAAACCCCTTCACTCACTCATTATCAATCACAGATTTACGAGAATCCCTAACGTTAGCATTCTATACCCCTCTGAGAAAACCTGATCCCACCTCCTCCCATACAAATCTCTGTTACGACACATCGTACGATAGAACGTTACCGCAAGAACCTTCCTTCTCTCCTCACTATCCCCTCTCCCCCTCATCACCCACGACATATATATATAATCTACCATGATATAATCTAAAGCTCTTATGACACCCTCGTCTAACCCACCCATATCTAGAGGACCCCAATGGAAATAAGTCACTCTGTCTGACTTTTTTGGGCTATCCTAGGTTCTCTACACATATGCTGCTATGTATGA
Organism: Cherax quadricarinatus; assembly: GCF_038502225.1. NCBI lineage: Eukaryota > Metazoa > Arthropoda > Malacostraca > Decapoda > Parastacidae > Cherax > Cherax quadricarinatus. Next base: position 1,197,460 of record NC_091312.1, on the reverse strand, counting down.
TAATTCTATGTAACTGTATTGTGTATACCTGAATAAATTTACTTACTTACTTACTTACTTAAAGCACGCAAAACCGACACCCCACGGCCCCCCACCCTCTGTACCAACCTACTTAACCAGCACCAAACCACCACTAGCCCTTCACAAAAGTAAACTACATGGAACGCTGTCTCATCCCCTCCACAGATACCACACCCCCCACCCTATACAACCTGTCTGTTTCGTAGTATCTCACCAGACGGAAGGATCCCATGCACAAAACAAGAAAGAGTATTAGTAGGAAACGGCAAAAGCAACATCAACAAGAACAAAAACCTCCGGAACCGTGGCGCCTCTACTGTTTTGTATCATTTGCGGATGTTACCAAGATAAACATCAAAATCACTTTGGTAGAAAGCACTAAAAAATTAAGAAAATATAATCAGGTTTACCAGTGGGCTCTGGAGAACATGAGGTTCAGTGGGGATAAGTTCTAGCTGCTTAAATATAGAAAGAATGAAGAGCTCGTGCAACAGAGTGAAGAAATGCGTGAAAGATTAGAGTAATAATGTTGGATGACCTTTTTCAAAGAATACAATAAGGCAAATGTAACGACAGCCAGAAAAATGACGCAGTGGATTATCATAACTTTCAAAACAAGGGAAATAATGGTGGTACTATTCAAATTGCTCTTTCTCTCTCGTTTAGAATAATGTTCAGTGTTGACGGCCTCGTTCAGGGCAGGAGAGATATCAGAGCTGGAACAGATACAGATCGTTAAAGGTACCATAGAGGTAAAGCATTTAAATTACCGGGAACTCATCAGAGGAGAGATACTTGATAATATATGCCTATAAAGTTACTTGAGGCCCTAGTCCCAAATTTGCACACTGCCATAACAACATACTGAAGTAAGAGATACGGGAGGAAGTGTAAAATAAATCCAGTGAGAAGTCGGGGCAGCATGGTCACAGTGAGATAACATTGTTATCAGACTATTCAGCAACCTATCAGAAGGTAACACTCTACTGGGACAAATGTAGAAGTCTACAAGAGGAAACTAGACAAGTGTCTACGCTAAGTTCCAGATCAACCAGACTGTGATGGATATGTGGGTCAGCAGGTAGCCAACAGCAACAGCCTGGTTGACCAGGCAAACAACAGACAACCCTGACCCAGGGTCGGGATTCGGTGGTAGAAAAACTTTCGAAACACATCAAAGGTACATCTTCCTGTCCCCTCCTTCCTTTATTCTTGGTCTTTATTCCCACAGTAATTCTCCTCCCTCCCCCGACACCCCTCCCTTCACTGACACCCCTCCCTTCACTGACACCCCTCCCTTCACTGACACCCCTCCCTTCACTGACACCCCTCCCTTCACTGACACCCCTCCCTTCACTGACACCCCTCCCTTCACTGACACCCCTCCCTTCACTGACACCCCTCCCTTCCCCCGACACCCCTCCCTCCCCCGACACCCCTCCCTCCCCGACCCCTCCCTTCACTGACACCCCTCCCTCCCCCGACACCCCTCCCCCTCCCTCCTCCGACACCCCTCCCTTCATTGACACCCCTCCCTCCCCCGACACCCCTCCCCCTCCCTCCCCCGACACCCTTCCCTCCCCCGACACCCCTCCCTTCACTGACACCCCTCCCTCACCCGACACCCCTCCCTCCCCCGACACCCCTCCCTTCACTGACACCCCTCCCTTCACTGACACCCCTCCCCCCGACACCCCTCCCTTCACTGACATCCCTCCCTTCACTGACACCCCTCCCTCCCCCGACACCCCTCCCTTCACTGACACCCCTCCCTTCCCTGACACCCCTCCCTTCCCCGACACCCCTCCCCCCCGACACCCCTCCCTTCACTGACACCCCTCCCTTCACTTACACCCCTCCCTCCCCGACACCCCTCCCTCCACGGACACCCCTCCCTCCCCCGACACCCTTCCCTCCCTCGTTCCTCCTGACTCACGCTAAAAACTCGCTTTCAAAAGCCATTTTCAGGAGACAAGCAGCACGGAAAAATAGTTTGTCGATTGAAATCTCCAGAAATTAAGATAGATTTTCTGGACCGCTCGCCCCAGTCAGGCGTCATTGTCCGTAGTTGATTGGTCCGTGAGTTGTCTTTTTGCAGTCCCCAGACTGTGGTAGTGGTTGTCGTGTTGCAGACTGTGTGACTCTATTAGTTGCTGCAGTAGTATCTGTGTGTGTGTGTGTGTGTGTGTGTGTGTGTGTGTGTGTGTGTGTGTGTGTGTGTGTGTGTGTCTGTGTCTGTGTCTGTGTCTGTGTGTCTGTATACTTAATTGTACACTTAACTCAAAAAAGCCACAGTTGGCAAGACATTGTGATCAGACTAACTCGTCGTGGTCAAGCATTGCATTACAGCCTGAACAAGCCATTACAGCCTGAACAAGCCATTACAGCCTGAACAAGCCATTACACCCTGAACAAGCCATTACAGCCTGAACAAGCCATTACAGCCTGAACAAGCCATTACAGCCTGAACAAGCCATTACAGCCTGAACAAGCCATTACAGCCTGAACAAGCCATTACAGCCTGAACAAGCCATTACAGCCTGAACAAGCCATTACAGCCTGAACAAGCCATTACACCCTGAACAAGCCATTACAGCCTGAACAAGCCATTACAGCCTGAACAAGCCATTACAGCCTGAACAAGCCATTACAGCCTGAACAAGCCATTACAGCCTGAACAAGCCATTACAGCCTGAACAAGCCATTACAGCCTGAACAAGCCATTACAGCCTGAACAAGCCATTATGGCTGGTTTCAAC
>NC_091312.1:1129680-1192180 GCF_038502225.1 Cherax quadricarinatus | reverse complement strand
TTGATGTAGTGTGTTGATGTGTGTTGATGTGGTGTGTTGATGTGTGTTGATGTTGTGTTGATGTGGTGTGTTGATGTGTGTTGATGTTATGTGTTGATGTGTGTTGATGTGTGTTGATGTAGTGTGTTGATGTGTGTTGATGTGTGTTGATGTTGTGTGTTGATGTAGTGTGTTGACGTTGTGTGTTGATGTGTGTTGATGTGTGTTGATGTTGTGTGTTGATGTAGTGTGTTGATGTGTGTTGATATTCTGTGTTGCTGTGTTGATGTAGTGTGTCGCTGTGTTGATGTAGTGTGTCGCTGTGTTGATGTAGTGTGTTGATGTTCTGTGTTGCTGTGTTGATGTAGTGTGTTGATGTTGTGTATTGATGTGTGTTGATGTAGTGTGTTGATGTGTGTTGATGTAGTGTGTTGATGTTGTGTGTTGATGTGTGTTGCTGTGTTGATGTTGTGTGTTGATGTAGTGTGTTGATGTGTGTTGATATTCTGTGTTGCTGTGTTGATGTAGTGTGTTGATGTGTGTTGATGTGTGTTGATGTTGTGTGTTGATGTTGTGTGTTGATGTAGTGTGTTGATGTAGTGTGTTGATGTTGTGTGTTGATGTGTGTTGATGTTGTGTGTTGATGTGTGTTGATGGTGTGTTGATGTAGTGTGTTGATGTTATGTGTTGATGTAGTGTGTTGATGTGTGTTGATGTTATGTGTTGATGTGTGTTGATGTAGTGTGTTGATGTTATGTGTTGATGTGTGTTGATGTGTGTTGATGTAGTGTGTTGATATTGTGTGTTGATGTTGTGTGTTGCTCTGTTGATGTAGTGCGTTGCTGTGTTGATGTAGTGTGTCGCTGTGTTGATGTAGTGTGTTGCTGTGTTGATATTCTGTGTTGCTGTGTTGATGTAGTGTGTTGATGTGTGTTGATGTGTGTTGATGTTGTGTGTTGATGTAGTGTGTTGATGTTGTGTGTTGATGTGTGTTGCTGTGTTGATGTGTGTTGATGTGTGTTGCTGTGTAGATGTTGATGTTGTGTGTTGATGTGTGTTGATGTTGTGTGTTGATGTTGTGTGTTGATGTAGTGTGTTGATGTAGTATGTTGATGTTGTGTGTTGATGTAGCGTGTTGCTCTGTTGATGTAGTGCGTTGCTGTGTTGATGTAGTGTGTCGCTGTGTTGATGTAGTGTGTTGCTGTGTTGATGTAGTGTGTTGATGTGTGTTGCTGTATTGATGTAGTGTGTTGATGTGTGTTGCTGTGTTGATGTAGTGTGTTGATGTTGTGTGTTGCTGTATTGATGTAGTGTGTTGATGTGTGTTGCTGTGTTGATGTTGTGTGTTGATGTAGCGTGTTGCTCTCTTGATGTAGTGCGTTGCTGTGTTGATGTAGTGTGTTGCTGTGTTGATGTAGTGTGTTGCTGTGTTGATGTAGTGTGTTGATGTTGTGTGTTGATGTTGTGTGTTGCTGTGTTGATGTAGTGTGTTGCTGTGTTGATGTAGTGCGTTGTTGTGTTGATGTAGCGTGTTGCTGTGTTGATGTAGTGTGTTGATGTAGTATGTTGCTGTAGTGATGTAGTGTGTTGCTGTGGTGATGTATTGTGTTACCATAGTGATGTAGTGTGTTGCTCTGGTGATGTAGTGTGTTGTTGTGGTGATGTATTGTGTCGTTGTGGTGATGTGTGTTGCTTTGATGTATTGTGTTGTAGTATGTTGCTGTGTTGATGTTGCGTGTTGCTGTGATGTATTGTGTTGATGTAGTGTGTTGCTTTGGTGATGTAGTGTGTCGTTGTGGTGATGTATTGTGTTGCTGTAGTGATGTGTGTTGTGTGGTGATGTAGTGTGTTGCTTTGGAGTGTGTGTGTTTGTGTGTGTGTGTGTGTGTGTGTGTGTGTGTGTGTGTGTGTGTGTTATTTAGACTGCTATCACCACTTCACTCTTCTTCCACACAGGAGAGAAGTGTGTTTCTCAGTGTATATACACCGAGAGGTGTATGTTTCTCAGTGTATATACACCGAGAGGTGTATGTTTCTCAGTGTATATACACCGAGAGGTGTATGTCTCTTAGTGTATATACACCGAGAGGTGTATGTTTCTCAGTGTATATACACCGAGAGGTGTATGTTTCTCAGTGTATATACACCGAGAGGTGTATGTTTCTCAGTGTATATTCACTGATACCTCACTAGAGTCCCAATTAGAGTAATTAAAGTATCCCTGACTGGTGGTGAACAGGTTACATGCAGCCTTAAATGACCCTTTGAATAGTCGATACGCTTTAAGCCCAATTAACCACTTAACCCCGTCAACTCCAGTTCATTCTCCCTCCATTACTTCCTCTTCTCTCCTCCCCCCCTCCTTTTCCTCTCTCCTCCCTATTCCTCTGCATTCCACCTCAATTCCCCTCTGCGACCATCTCCTCTAAGGATCGAACTCCATGTTGCAGGTGTAATGTGCCTCTCACGCTTCTCTTCTCTCCTCCCCCCACTGCCCTTTGTCCCCTCCTCGTTAACATTTCTCACCAGTGTTACTGGTGTTGTGCAGTTCTCCATCACGGTCACATACTCCACCTCCAACACACGGTCACATACTCCACCTCCAACACACGGTCACATACTCCACCTCCAACACACGGTCACATACTCCACCTCCAACACACGGTCACATACTCCACCTCCAACACACGGTCACATACTCCACCTCCAACATATTCGACCACGACTGCCTGAAGGTAAGATTTGAACCTAATATGAGGTGGAGTAGGTTGTGTTTAATGGTTCTGTACTCCATCTACGATAGTAGCTAGGTATTGTATTCCGTCAACGATACCAGTGAGGGGAAAATGTTTTGAACGAAGTTTGCAGCAGTATAAATACAACATAACAACTGGGCAAGAGACTAATGTTGGAGAGCATATTCTTGCATGGGATTTTAATCTACCAACTGATGAGTTAAAAACTAAGAAAGTTGTAACACAAAATCAGTGCAGACATAACTCCTATGCATAAGGGGGGTAGTAGAGCACTAGCTAAAAATTACAGACTAGTAGCCCTAACTTCTCGCATCATAAAAATCTTCGAAAGAGTGATGAGGCGGCAGGTTACAAATTTCATGGACCAGCATAACCAACATAACCCGAACCAGCATGGTTTTAGAGCAGGACGATCATGTCTGTCACAGCTGCTGAACCATTATGACAGAATTACGGAGGCACTGGAAGACGACCAAAACACAGATGTGATTTACATACATTTTGCAAAGGCGTTTGACAAATGCAATCATGGAGGGATGGGGCGCAAAATGAGTGCCGTGAGCATTACGGGGAAGGTAGGCAGATGGATTTTCGGGTTCCTAACACACAGGACACAGAAAGTAGTAATAAACAGAGAAAAATCCAGCATCAACGAAGTAAAAAGCTCAGTTTCCCAAGGTACTGTCCTCGTACCTCTACTCTTTCTCATCCTCACAGCAGACATAGATCAAAACACCCGTCACACTTTTGTATCATCATTTGCAGATGAAACTAAAGTAAGCATGAAAGTCAGTACGGTGGAAGACACTAAAAAATTTACAGGCAGATACAAGCAGGGTTTTCCAGTTGGCAGTGGAGAACAACATGACGTTCAATGGTGATAAGTTCCGGTTGCTTAAGTATGGAAAGAATGAAGAACTCAAAAGGAGCACTGTATACAAAACTCAAGAGGGTCACCAAATAGAACGAAAAGAATAAGTAAATGACTTAGGAATAATTATGTCAGCTGACCTTTCTTTTAAAGAACATAATAAGACAAAGATCACAACAGCCAGGAAGATGATGGGGTGAGTATTGAGAACTTTCAAAATAATGCCGATGGTGACACTCGTCAAATCGCTAGTGCTTCCTCACTTAGAATATTGCACGGTGCTGACGACCCCTTTCAAAACACGAGAAATATCAGAGCTCAAGCAAATAGAGATCGTTTACGGCTCAAATTGAGCCAGTAAAGCACTTAAATTACTGGGAACGCCTTCAAGTCTTGAACATGTATTCACTGGAGCGGAGGAGAGACAGAGATATGATAATATATACCTGGAAAGCACTCGAGGGCCAGATGCCAGATCACCCAGGCTGTGATGGATATGTGGGGCAGTGGGCCTCCAGAAACAACAGCCTGGTTGACCAGGGAAGCACCAGACGATCCTGGCCCATGGCCGGGCTTCGAGAGTAGTGAAACTCGAAACTCTTCAAAGGTATATCAAAGTTGTTGAAAGAACTAGTATCGTGCTCTATAATTACAATTTGAGTACAAATCCAGGATTGTATAAGCTTGATTCATTCACAGTACATAAAGTTTGTGAGGATTATAAGCTGTGTTGACACATTCACCTTTACCTGACATATCGCTCTTAGCGTTCTAAAAAGTTGAGGAGAATATAGATGTAGTGCAGTAGGTCTTCTCAGTCAGTGAGGGAACAAACACTGTGAGGGAAAAATAGGTGTGAGTGGGGTTAGGGTTGTTCAGGCAACCAGGAACCATTAGCGAGTTACGTCGCGCACCCCCCATCCTCTCTCTGGCGGGCTGGGGCGAAACTAGTTCTTGGTGTCTGATTTGTTTCAATTTCTACTCCTGGTAGTATTGAGCTTACCTGGTGTGGGTTGAAGTTTGGAGAGTCACTTCACCTCGTAATCAGGTAGGGTGATCTACCACGAGTGTTACTGTTTATTCCTTTCTTTTGTTTGCTGGTTACCAATAATGATTTTGGCATTTATCACTCTTTTTCCATTCTTAAATGTTATATTATCATGACCATTGGTAACCAGTTTATTTTTTCTTATTACTAGCTGTGTTCCTGGTGTGGTCATCCAGGGTAGATGCCAGATAAAGGAGCAAGACATTTGTTAATTGGACTTATTAACATTATTGGACTACTACCGGCCCTTATTTATTCTACTTGTGGTGCTCCAACCAAGTGGTAGAGGAGATTCCAAAGCATCGGACTATCACCATCCGCCCAGGATAACCTACATCTTTAATATCAGAAGATCTGTCCAGGGCCTTACCTACTCCTGCCCGACTACAAGAGCCAGAACCAGAGGCCATTTTTATTTTATTTAAATTTTAAGTAAAATCCTCAAAAGTCGTTATCCTTATTTTTCGTAGCCGTTTTTTTTTATACTTTTTTTTCCATTAGTTTTTTGTTCAGATGGACGTCGTTCCACTAACACACATCACTGTACATTTGAGTGACATTATGTTAAACTTCTTGGATAATTACTTTTGCTGTTTTTTTTATTTTTTTTATAATATGACAGATCATTTAGCAAGAACTCATTGAAAATTAAGTCCTTTCTAAAATTTTCTCTTATACGTTTTAGTATGTGTGTGTGTATATATATATATATATATATATATATATATATATATATATATATATATATATATATATATGGAGTATGGAGGAGGTGAATGTATTCAGATATTTGGGAGTGGACGTGTCAGCGGATGGGTCTATGAAAGATGAGGTGAATCATAGAATTGATGAGGGAAAAAGAGTGAGTGGTGCACTTAGAAGTCTGTGGAGACAAAGAACTTTGTCCTTGGAGGCAAAGAGGGGAATGTATGAGAGTATAGTTTTACCAACGCTCTTATATGGGTGTGAAGCATGGGTGATGAATGTTGCAGCGAGGAGAAGGCTGGAGGCAGTGGAGATGTCATGTCTGAGAGCAATGTGTGGTGTGAATATAATGCAGAGAATTCGTAGTTTGGAAGTTAGGAGGAGGTGCGGGATTACCAAAACTGTTGTCCAGAGGGCTGAGGAAGGGTTGTTGAGGTGGTTCGGACATGTAGAGAGAATGGAGCGAAACAGAATGACTTCAAGAGTGTATCAGTCTGTAGTGGAAGGAAGGCGGGGTAGGGGTCGGCCTAGGAAAGGTTGGAGAGAGGGGGTAAAGGAGGTTTTGTGTGCATGCAAGGGATGAGATGAAAAGCTGTAAGCCTTTTCCCTGAAAGCTGGCTGCCTTGGATCAAACGTCTAGCGCAAGCTGGACGCCAAGGTATTGGTCCAGTGTGGTGAGAATGGTAAGGCACTGCGTACCTTGTTCCAAGGTTCGTAGGTTCGAGTCTCCTTCAGCCAGAGATCAGTGTTTGTGTATATTTCGCCTGCTCTTGCGAATTCTTTGTGTGTGTGTGTATAATATATATGCGCAAAACAACCACTGTGAAAGAATAGAGAAATTCCAAGCGCTTTCGTGACTGCTCACATTATCAAGGAACAATGATTGTTCCTTGATAATGTGAGTAGCCACGAAAGCGCTTGGAATTTCTCTGTTCTTTCACAGTGGTTGTTTTGCATATTCTGAAATCACCTGTTTACTGTGATCTTATTGTATATATGTATATATGTATATATATATATATGTGTGTGTGTGTGTGTGTGTGTGTGTGTGTGTGTGTGTGTGTGTGTGTGTCTTACCTTTCGTAAAGACTTGCACTTGGAGTGAATAATAGCACTTTTGAGTCTCCTGAGTTACAAGCAGCAACAGACGGTTTGGTCACGTCAAGCCGAAGCCGCGTCGCCGGACATCTAGCTGCCTTTTAAGAAATAAATACATGCAACATTATCTAAAGGAACATGCATAGTGATGTTAGCTTTAGTTTGTTGCTTATCTACTGCACGAAGATTATCAAGGATGCGCTTTCTTGTGCTCTACCGTCAAATATGACTGGTAAATGGTTAGAACATGTTAATATTTTAGAGGCGGGAGAACGTGGAGGCTGAGAGGCAAGAGAAAAATTCACTAGCTAGAGCTAGAGGCTTACGTTGGACTTCATGCGGCGAGCACTAACAGCCTGGTTCATCAGGTCATGCACCTGGAGGCTTGGTCTGGGGCCGGGCCGCCAGGGTGAGGGGGGAGGTTAACCCTTGGAACACACTCCATGTAGACAATAATGGTGTACAATACCTACAGGATGAGTAATCAGACGAAGGCTAGACAAATCCTGATTGATTAGGGAATAGGTAAGACTGGCAGACTAGATAAGGCTAGATGGATAGCCATACTTTCCAGGCGCAATCATCGGAGATATACCGTGTTTACTTTCCCAGCAGCTTAATTCAGGTGAAGAAAGCTGTGTGTCCAGCTGTTAATCTTCCCCTTGTGTAAGCTTGGGATTGGCGGCTGGGGTTATAGAGAAGGGAAGGGACATGGTAAGTGGTGATTTGACGTGGGGGGAATAGAGGAGATTCTTCAAGAAGGAGGTAATTAGGAATTATATGGAAATTAGGGAGATGGCTAAATTAATTGGCCAATAAAGAGACGTCATAGATTGGGTAAGAGGAGCAGTAAAGAAAGTGATGTGGAGGGTGGTAGCTAGAAGGGAAGGAAGGGCGTCTCTCTTTGCTGATGGATCCACCGCTGAAGCTTCCTCGAGTAGTGGCACTGCATTGTAGTCTTTCGAGTCTTACATATCTTTATCTTAAATTGTGTGTGTAGTTCTTCTCCACCATATCGACTTGATAATATTTTCTTACTATCCTGAGACCGAAAAAATGCATTTTATAACGTATTTATTCGTAATCTGTAGTGTTTTAGCTTGCACTCGTTTCTCCTTGTTCACCCTATCAACTTCATCAAGATCTTCCACGTTTGAATCGTTGTTTTCTAAAGTCATCAGGTTCAACTTCTTTAGTTTCTCATAGTGCACACCCCTTATCTCTAGCAGTAGTCAAGGGGCACACCTTTGAATGTATTTAGTTTTCAGAATGTGCTTGATCAAGTGGATGGGGGCTGTATGCTCGTGCTGCGTATTCTGTGATGGCTCTTACATGCGTTGTGCAAAGAGTGCTGAAGGATTTTTTCAAGTGACAGATTCGCTAGTCTCACAAAGGCTGTTGAGGTGATAATATTGATTTGCTTCTCCTTTGATGAGTTTGGTATGATCATTTCCAGATATTTCGTCGATGTACTTAGTTTTTGGTCTCAATCTGTACTCCGTCTTTTGTCTTCCCATTCCTTCGAATTGCATAACTTTCAATTTATTGAACTCCAGGAGACACTTGTTTGATCAGCCCTGCAGCTTGTCTAAGTCATCATGGTGGCAGTCTCCTCCTCACCCGTTTGTATTCTTCTCAATAATTTAACATCGTCTGCAAACACACAGGATTCACGCCCCTCTCTCAGGTCATTTACATATATCAGGAACGGTGTGTGTGTGTGTGTGTGTGTGTGTGTGTGTGTGTGTGTGTGTGTGTGTGTGTGTGTGTGTGTGTGTGTGTGTTTCCACCCTGAACAGCATGTTTGTAGTTACTAACATGAGTGTGTGGGTGTTGGTTGAGGTGATGTGTTGATGTTTCAGTCATTACACAGTTTGTGTCGTTCCATTTCACAAATTTTTGTCTGCAGTAACCTCTTCGGTGTTCCTTGACGTCAGTGGCTCATCTGTTTGTTTAGTTTGTATGTCTATTTTCATTGTGAACTTATCCTCGCATGCCTTCTCCTTGTTCACCTTATCGGTGCCCCAGGATTATTTTGTATATATTGCTTATATCTCCTCTTGTTCCCCGTTCTTCGAGTCGCGATGTGCAGTTAAATCTTTCATCCGAGCTTCTGTTTCTTAATGCCTCTACCGGTGTTGTCTTAACTTTTGCACTTTTATAAGTTTCATTATGCTGAACTAGATGTGGTTTCACACTGGTTGTACGTATTCGAAGCTTAATCTTCCATGTTTGGTGACTAGTACATTGAACACTTCTTCGCTCAGGTTTCTGAAGAATGTTCTTCGTCTCTGCATTTATCATATATCTGCAGTGTTCAGTTTGTTTGATTCCAGAGGCGGATTGAATACGTTCATCTTCGTATCTCCGTTTCTACTAACCAAAACCACAGACAGATAACAGATGTTTTTTAATTAAACCATGTTAGAGAATTGCTCATCGTAGATATGCTTAGCTCCTGCCTCCCTTCTCTCATTTTCTTTGCATTTATTGGAGTTGAACTTCAGCAACCTGTCTGTTTTTGTTTGACTTTGTTCACTCGTCCCTGTGTGCAATCCTGTGACTGCACAGTGTGTATACTCCTGTCTTTCTGTTTGGGACAGTTTGTAATCTGTGGTGTGTGTATGTGTGCGTGTGCGTGCGTGTGTGCGTGCGCGTGAGTCAGTGTATGTACCTGTCTGACAGTCCAAATACGTCACAACTCAGGAGCGACGTCTGGAATACGGCTCTCACACGTGGTAAATACCTCTGGCGACTGTTTTGCTTGGACAAAGGTCAGAGGTGAAGGTGTTTGCGTGTGAGATTGGAGGTTAGTTGAGGTCGCTGTCAGCCCAATAATGAAGACCGTGCTTCGTAGAAAACGAAGCGTGGGGCTAGGGGCTCGGGGAATGGCTGGGCGCTACTAGGGAACAGTATTGTTGAGGATTGAGGACGAAGGATAGGAGAGGTGGAGTAAGTAAAACTAGACGTTCAGAGCCCCTAGGTTTATACGGCTCCGCCGTTTTCACCTGACCACATGCGAGCACACAATCCTTATCATATAGAATAGGGTAGCAGCATACTGCGGATGTATCTAATTAAAAAAAAAAATCTGACCACGTACGTAACTCATCCTGTGTGGTGGAATGTGACAGGGAAGCAGCTGGCTTTTGTTCCAGTGTAACTTTTTTTTTTTTTAACTCAACGGCCGTCTTCCGCTATGGCAGGTTACCCAGATAAAAAAGTTAACTTTACGATCATTCATTCAGTCGCTGGTTTCCAGATGTGTGCTGTCCACAGACTACTCTACAACTGCAAGATCCCCCACCCCTCTTCCAGAATACACGCAGTCCTTTCCACCCCCATGTCTATATAACTATCATATACATTAGGATAGTAGCACATTGCTGATATATCCAATATTGTCAAAAAAATAAAAAAGCCTGACTACGTAGTCATTTGTCCTCTTCCTCCTCCTCTTCCTCCTGCTCTTCCTCTTCCTCTTCCTCCTCCTCTTCCTCCTCCTCTTCCCGAAAGCAGAAGAGAAATCAGAGGGGGACATATACAAAGGTCATATCCAACATACATAGAATCAGTAAAACATCTTGAGGTCTTTATTACAATCAAAGGTAGTATTATATATTGCATGGCCTGTTGTACCTGGCCATAAAGATAGAACACCAGCAAGAGAACAAGTAATAAGCAATCGAAAAATGTTAGATAAAAAAAGCGTCGACCAGAGATCACGACAGCCAGGAGAATGACGGGGCGGGTATTGAGAACCTTCAATTTGAACAAGGGAAATAATGACAATGGTGACGCTCATTTGGAATTTTGCTCAGTACTGACGGCCCCGAGCCGCTCAAAGCAGGGAAAAATCAGAGTTGGAACAGATACAGAGATAGTTTACTGCGCACATAGAACCATTAAAGCAGTTTAATTACTGGGAGCGAAAAAAAGTCTTGAACATGTACTCACCTGAGCAGAGGAGAGAGAGATACATGATAATATATACCTGGAAAGTTCTCGAGGGCCTGGTCCCAAATCTGCAAACTGCCATAACAACATAATGGAGTGAGAGATATGGGAGGAAGTGTAAAATAAACCCAGTGAGGAGCAGGGGTGCGGTGGGGACAATAAGGAAACACTGTGTCAAAGATGGCCACAGACTTTTCAACATCTTACCAGAAAATATCAGAAACACGGCTGGAACAAGTGTAGAAGCCTTCAAGTGGAAACAAGACAAGTATCTTCACCAAGTGCCGGAACAACCAGGCTGTGATGGATATGTGGGGCAGTAGGCCTTCAGCAGCAACAGCCTGGTTGACCAGGCAAACACCAGACGAGCCTGGCCGACGGCCAAGCTCCGGGAGTAGAGAGACTCTCGAGGCTCATCAAAGTATATCAAAGGTATATACCAGACGTTTTTTGAGTACTGTATGTAGATGAGATTTTGGTGCAGATACTTTACTGTACAGTGGAACCTCTGGTTACGACCATAATTCGTTCCAAAACTCTGGTCGCGACCTGAATTGGTCGTGACCCGAACCTAATTTCCCCATTGGATTGTATGTAAATACGATTAATCCGTTGCAAACCCTTATGAACTGTATGTAAATATTTTTTTTTTTAAATTTTTAAGCGCAAAAGTAGTTAATTATACCATAGAATGCACAGTGCAATAGTAAACTAAATGTAAAAACCTTGAATAACCCTCAGAAAACCTTGAACAACAGAGAAAACTAACATTGCTTGAATCCGTTCTAGACCCCTACGAACTGTTCGCTGTAAACACTTTTTTTTTTTAAGAGTTGTAAGCACAGAAAAAATAATCGGTTTGAAAAGTCCTTAATTATAGAAAATAATGCACAGTTTGAGAAAAAACCTTAAATAACAGAGAAAAAAAAACATACCGTAAACAACCAAGAAAACAAAATTAATTAAAAAACACATGAAATACAACACAAGAAGTTGACAGTGAATGAACAATGAATGTAAGTGTGACCGAGACTGACTACAAGGCGAGGGTGTTTGTTAGGTGCACACAAGCAACAGGAAGTGGGGAAATTGTCACGTGCGAAAACAAAAATGGCGCGGAATGTAAAAATTGGCGCGGCTTTGTTTGTTCAGCACCCGATTATGTGTTCGTGACCAAATGCAAAAATTTGGCAAATTTTTTGGTCGTGAACCGATTTGTTCGTGTTCAGAAGCATTCGTGACCAGAGGTTCCACTGTATATAGTTTGAAACGAGAGACGAAGAAGAGCACTGTTGCTTTATACCCATCCAGAGGACACCAGTGTATTATATGTTAACCAGCTGAAAGCAAACGAGAAACTGAAACTCCACACCTCCTCAATCTTGCTTGACGTTTACAAATGGTGATTATTCATCAGTGTGAGTGGAGGGGCCCATTCACTTACACTGAGAATAATATATCACACTTTTAATTGACTATTGATGGAATGCAAGATGTGTGGTGCACTCAGAATAAACTTGACGTATTCTGTGCAGATCATATTCGTGATTCCTAACTTGTACAAAGCTGTAGCGAATTACTGTTGTGAGAGATATGGGAGGTGTGGAATAAAACCAGTGAAGAGCAAGGGAGCCAGTGGCACAATTAGAAAACAGTATGTCAGCATGCAGATATCAGAAAGATTGTCGGAACAAAGACAAGTTTTTCAAGAAACAGCTGTGCAGTTTCCTGTTATGAGTGGCAGATCAGTCGAGTTGCAATAACGGTGGTGCGGGACTGTAGCTTGCTAGCACAAACAGCCTGGTTGACCAGGCGGTCAACCAGGAAGACTGTCATCAGGCCAGGTAAAGCCGTGACCTTAGTAATGCATAAGCTCATCACTTTGTTGAAGTCTTCAAGCTCACCTTGACAGATCTAATTATCTTATTTGAGGACGTGCTGGGGCGGGAGGTGGGCGTGCTGGGGCAGATGTGGGCATGCTGGGGGTACTGTACTTGGGTGGAGGGTGGGGGTACTGGGGTGGGAGGTGGGGTACTGGCGTGGGAGGTGGGGTACTGGGGTGGGTGGTGGAGGTACTGGGGTGGGAGGTGGGGTACTGGGGTGGGTGGTGGGGGTACTGGGGTGGGAGGTGGGATACTGGGATGGAGGGTGGGGGTCCTGGGGTGGGAGGTGGGGTACTGGGAGGGAGGGTGGGCGTACTGGGTTCGGAGGTGGGGTACTCGGGTGGGTGGTGGGGGTACTGGGGTGGTGGGGGTGCTGGGGTGGGAGGTGGGATACTGGGATGGAGGGTGGGGGTACTGGGGTGGGAGGTGGGGTTCTGGGGTGGGAGGTGGGGTACTGGGGTGGGTGGTGGGGGTACTGGGGTGATGGTGGTGGGGAAGGGGCATTAATGTCGTCCTCTAATCTTTTAATTATTCCGAGTGGACGATAGCCACGCTTATCCGTCTCCCCTTCCTATAACCTCTGTCCTCTATCTCTCCCCCTTCTCTCTTTCCCTCCTCCCCGCCATCGCCCCCTCCTATTATCTCACTCCCCTCCCTCTTCTCCCCTCCTTACTCCAACACCTGAAGGATCCCCGAAGAAGAGGTATGGAAGAGGACTGGGGAAAAGAGAGAGAGAGAGAGAGAGAGAGAGAGAGAGAGAGAGATTGGATTTAGATTAGAGCTGCTAGTTTATGTGCATTCCATACCTATCCAGTGGAGGGTAGCACAGGAGCTTATGGATGCACAAAAGGCCTAAAAACTAGGCCCCAAAAAGGTTAACAGAAGTACATCAGGATTTAGGTCTAGGTTGACTTATCTGTTGCAAGCAGATTTAGGATATTTGCTTAATATATATGGTATCTTATTTTCCTTAATAAGGTATATTGACAAACTATATAATATCCAACGTGATATCTTTATATTTCCCAATAAGTACACAGTGAAGCACATAATGTTCAAGATAGTGACCAGCTATATGCTTTGCATTTGGTTTCATATATGTGTCTGCCAGCCAAACTGCCAGGTGGTCTTGCAACCAAGCCTAACCCTGGCTACTAGAACATCAGTCAGTCTGTTCATATTGCAAGTTGCTCCATTAACGTACCTATGTAAGTTCATATTATCATAGTGGGTTATAGGTCTACTCCTGCTTCTAAATGCATTCCTATAACATTCAGTGTCATTATTTACTTCTCTCTTAATATTATTCCTAATGATACACAGACAGAGACACGTCAAAGGTATATTCTATATTCGTCTTCAGGGTACTTTTTTTTGGCTAATTTATCAGCTTTTCATAAAGGAACTATCCAGTATGTGATAGAATCTATAACAATTGTAAATTAATTCCTAAGGAAGAGGATGTTGATGGACGAGTAAATGAAGAGGCAAGAATTATTGGAGAAATAAACACACGAGAAGAAGGTATGATGAAGGTAACGAGGAGAGGGATGGTGATGGGTAACGAGAAAGAAGCCCACACCAGTGTCCCCACCACCACCACTACTACTACCGAACCACCACCTATTGCCAGCACAGCTACCAGTGTCGCCACCACCACTACTACCTCAACCACCCTTTACTACCATCACCACCACAGCTACCAGTGTCATCACCACCACTACTACCCCAACCACCTTCTACCATCACCACCACAGCTACCAGTGTCATCACCACCACTACTACCCCAACCACCTTCTACCATCACCACCACAGCTACCTGTGTCTCCAACACAGCTACCATCATCTCTCTTCCACGCCACCCTCTCATCTTCTTCCCCCACCCGTCTCATCTTCCACCACCCTCTCATCTTCCTCCCCCACCCTCTCATCTTCTCACCCTTTCAGCTTCCCTCATCCTCTCGTCGTCCTCCCCCACCCTCGGATCTTCCTCTCCGCCCTCTCATCTTCTACCCCCACGCTCTCAACTTCCCTCACTCTCATCTTCATCCCTACCCTCTCGTCCCCCACCTTTTCATCTTCCCCCACCCTCTCATCTTCCTCCCCGCCCTCTCTTCCTGGTCGTCCTCTTGATTACCGTCTCCACCAGCGCTGGCTGGCTACCGTTGAAAAGTTTGCAGGGTGGTGTTTTGTGTGCGCGTGGGGGCCGGGCCGCTTCAAGGAAAATGTTGGGTGTTGTTATTTGGGCTCTGCTTGTATTGTAGTTGATAACAGAAAGGCAATATTGCCTTTTGTAGTGTGAGAATTTATTGAGTCAGTGTTGGGTGTTGTTTTTGTCGTTGCAGGTCCCCCTGGGAGGCGTGTGTGGCTCTTTGTACTCGCCAATGTTGTGTTTAAGGGTCGAGTCTCCGCTCCTCTTCCGGCCTCTAAAACTATATTGATCAGCATTATTTGTTTCTAGCCTCTTGGGCGAATTCTTGAACTCTTAATTCCACTTTTCAACCACCGCCAGAGTAAAGAAATACTTCCTAACATCCCTATGCCTCATCTGTTTCTTCAGCTTCCGCCTCTGTATTCTTGTACCTAGTCTTCATAACTGAGAGTCTATCCTGATCTGTACTGCCTGTTATTCTTAAAATTCACCAGAAATTCGCACTTAGGAGATGTGTCTGTTCGTTCTGGACCATTGTCAACTCACAACTGGGGCGAGAAAGTAGAGAAGGCCGCAAGAAAATAGGGGGGTGGGTAAGAAAGGAGTGCATTGTTCCAGCAACGATATTTTGACTTTGTATTCTTTATTCTTAAAATGTTGCTCGTCGTTATGCTCTAGTCGCTCTCTCTATTAAAGTCGTCAGGTTCGTGGCTTTCAAAATATCATAATTCATTCCTTAGTTCTGGGACTAGTCTTCTTGCAAATGTTTAGGCTGTTCACATGTTTAACCAGGTGGGAACTCCACTCAAGGCCACGTGCTCGATGATGGGCCTTACATATAACGTTTTACAAGATTCTCTGTTTAACTTCCTGAATGCTGTTATGAGGTTTGTAATTACGTCTGGACCGGTGATGTTACGAGTTGTGTGTTCCACCGACGAGATGTTTTGCATGCTAATAACGCCCATGCATCAGAGTTTCTTCCTGACTTGCATATTGAGAAATCACGTGGACAGGAAATTGAAACATAAGCAAAAAGAGATATGAATATATACAGATACCTAAGATACAGATACCTTAGATACAGATACAGATACCTAAGATACAGATACAGATACCTGCAGATACATAATTCTTGTGCCTGTATTTCAGTTTTGTATAAGTGGTTTCTGTATTTACATCTTTCAGTATTTATGACACTTTAATCTAAAGAGAATGTGTGTGTGTGTGTGTGTGTGTGTGTGTGTGTGTGTGTGTGTGTGTGTGTGTGTGTGTGTGTGTGTCTATGTGTGTGTGTGTCTATGTGTGTGTGTGTGTGTGTCTATGTGTGTGTGTGTCTATGTGTGTGTGTGTGTGTGTCTACTCCTGTTACCCTTGGGTACAAACCTCTCCTCAGCCTCCTTGCATTTTGTTGCGTGTGTGTGTGTGTGTGTGTGTGTGTGTCTATGTGTGTGTGTGTGTGTGTGTAATCATTACTCTCGTAATAAACGACAATGACTAAATTCAGGGAAAACGGCGTCTTTTAAGGTGGGCAAAACTGCAGACCTAGAGAATGTACAGAGAACCTTCACTGATCTTATAAATGCAGTAAAACACCTAAATTACTGGGAATGTTTGAATTCTCTCGATCTGGTCTACCTGAAACGCAAATGAGAAAGATCAGTTATTATTGAGAGTTGGAAAACCTGAGAAAGATTAGTTTCAAATCTGCACACACTAATTATTCCCTACGAAAGGAAGAGAGACTGCCGATGATTCAGTGTATACACAATGAAAAGCAATGTTGCAATGTGTACACTAAATGTAAGAGACCCAAGACTTTTCAACAGCCTCCCATCTTACATAAAGGGAAATTGCCAACAGACTCTTGGTTGTCTTCAACAGGAAACTTTATCAGTTCCTCAAGTCATTGCCTAATTAGTCAGTTTGTGGTGCAAACCATACCACGGGCGGGGCTTGAACCCACGGTTAGAGAGTCGTTAAACTCCAGACCGACGCGTTAGCCACTGGGCCAACTGGCTAATTGGATGAATCTTATTGTAACCAGCTGGCAAAGTGGCTAATGCGTCTGTCTGGAGTTTTACGATTCTCTAACCGCGGGTTCAAGCCCTACCGATGGTATGGTTTGTTTGCAATCGTGTCATTACTATTTCGTGAGTCACTGTGGTGCTAGCACCAACAGTCTGAGTGATTAGCCTATCCACTGACTAGGAGGTTGGTGTGGGACAGGGCTACCGCGGCCTTGACCCTAAGAAGACTCCAAGTTGACTCCACGACTCTAGGGGCGTGTGAAACACGCTAGACCACTGTACTATGGTGGTTACAATAGAACAACCATGGTTGGGTAATATACAGACGCTGCGGTCTGCCACAGCAGCTGTCAGCTTTTTATAGCTCTCTCCCACCAGTCATGTCCCTTTACTCCTGTACTTTGAAACAAGTCATGAACGACGTATTACCAAAAGACATAAGGAATGTCGTAGAAACAAAGTTGGTTGTAACGACTCTGCGGAGGTGCGTGTCACTAGCACAAATAGCCTGGTTGACCAGGTAGTCAACACGGAAGCCTGGCCTCAGGCCAGGCAACAGGAATAGAAAAACCCTTGAAACCGGTCGCAGGTATATCACAGTTATGTGTAGTGCCACATGACCCGGGTAGGGCCACAGTGGTCCGGGAGGATCACTGACTCGGGTGTTCTATGCCTGGCGGCTCTCTATGGTTCGATACTGTTGGATTCAGTGAGTTGCAGTGCAGTGTGAATTAAATTGCACCGTTGAGGGTAGAGTGTGGAGCCTCGGCAGTGATTGATCCATATGTGAGGTAGGCGGCTCCCTGGTCCTCTTAACCCAGCCTTACCTCTAGCCTTCCTTCGTTACCTCTATCCTTCCTCCTTCACCTTTATCCTCTATCCTTCCTTCTTCACCTCTATTCTTCCTCATTCACGTCTATCCTTACTCCGTTACCGCTATCCTTCCTCGTTTACTTGGCAGTATAAAACAAGAGATTAACAAGTGATAATGTCATGTCTTCCATTTTTCTGCCACTAGAGTTAAAATGGAAACCACCATGAAAATGATAGGCTGGATAACTAGAACCTTCAAAACAAATGCCAAGCCAGCGGTAATCTGAGTCGCTTCTCTCAGTCTCTGCAGCAGTACTGCTGTACGCTAACAGTCAAGTACTCTCCACCAGCCACGCCACCATGCGGATATCACACCAGCCACACTGGTGTCACACCAGCCACACTGGTGTCACACCAGCCACACTGGTGTCACACCAGCCACACTGGTGTCACACCAGCCACACTGGTGTCACACCAGCCACACTGGTGTCACACCAGCCACACTGGTGTCACACCAGCCACACTGGTGTCACACCAGCCACACTGGTGTCACACCAGCCACACTAGTGTCACACCAGCCACACTGGTGTCACACCAGCCACACTGGTGTCACACCAGCCACACAGGTGTCAGACCAGCCACACAGGTGTCAAACCAGCCACACAGGCGTCACACTAGCCACACAGGTGTCAAACCAGCCACACAGGTGTCACACCAGCCACACAGGTGTTACACTAGCCACACAGATGTCAAACCAGCCACACAGGTGTCACACCAGCCACACAGGTGTCAAACCAGCCACACAGATGTCACACTAGCCACACAGGTGTCAAACCAGCCACACAGGTGTCACACTAACCACACAGGTGTCAAACCAGCCACACAGGTGTCACACCAGCCACACAGGTGTCAAACCAGCCACACAGGTGTCACACTAGCCACACAGGTGTCAAACCAGCCACACAGGTGTCACACTAGCCACACAGGTGTCAAACCAGCCACACAGGTGTCACACCAGCCACACTAGCTCCCCTCACATCCATTCCCATTTCCATCTTCAATATAAACGACACTAGTACTGAAACATGGCTGCTGCTGCTGCTGCTGCTGCTACCGCTGCTGCTGCTGCTGTTCCTGCTGCTACCACTGCTGCTGCTGCTGCTACTACTACTGCTGCTGCTGCTGCTACCACTGATGTTCCTGTTCCTGCTGCTGCTCCTGTTGCTTCAGCTGCTACATCAAAGTTTCCTGCTTCTACCTTTACTCATCCCCATCAGCTGCTGCTCCTCTCATTCCCTATATCCATCTTCCCCCCCTTTACTCGTGTCCTTTCCTATCTCCTCCACCCTCTTCCTCGTCCTCTTCTTCACCTTCTCAAAGAGTCTCTTCCCCATTTTCTTTGCAAAATTTCCTTTAAAAGCATGAACGTGTTCATAACCTGTTTTCAGTAGTGAGATAAAGAAAAGTGTTGTCCATATTCGTTCGTCTGTCAGTCTGTCCATCCGTCTGTCAGTTTGTCCGTCCGTCTGTTTGTGAACCGATCCGTCTATCCGTCAGATCTTCCCTCCCTCCAGAAAAGTAATGAACACATACTTTTGCAGATGTCACCATCATGGTGTAATAATACCCACCATGGTATGATAGTGCCCACCATGGTATGATAGTGCCCACCATGGTATGATAGTACCCACCATGGTATGATAGTGCCCACCAGTTACAGAATCACGTACAAGGGATGTTTTGGACGGAGAGATAAAGATAGAAAACTACAACATGTATAGATGTTTTAGAATTAATAGGTCACAGGGAGGAGTAGGAATCTATGTCAAGGATACTTTCTGTTGTACAGAAGTGCTGAACTCTACAAATGATATAGTAGAAATTCTAGGCATTAAAGTTGAAAATAGGAATTTGGTAATTATCCTAGTATACAAACCACCATCAGCAACTGCTGAGGAATTCACAGATCAGCTAAGGTAGATAGGTAGCTATGTGGATAAGCTAGAAAATCCCACACCAAATATTTTACTCCTTGGAGATTTTAATCTCCCTCATGTAAAATGGAAGATGAACGCAACGTGATGTTATACTGGAAATATCTGCTGGCAGCACTCTGGTTCAGCAGGTACATACCAGGGAACTAATGAGGCTTTGTGAAAAGTACTCATTAAACCAACAGATAACTGATCCCACTAGAAATGAAAATACTCTGGATTTGAGATTCACAAACAACGAGGAACTAATCAGAGACATAACAGTTACAAAAACAATATACTCGGATCACAGCATCATAGAAGTTCAAACGAGTATTAACTCAGGGTTAGGGAACTGCGTCACTAATGTTAGAGACGGGATATTTAGTAAGTTTAATTTTAACAACCATAGAATTGACTGGGAAAAAATAAACCAAGAGCTATCAGACATATCCTGTGAATCAGACATGAGCGACCTAAATACCCACCAGTGCCTAGAGAAGCTTAGTATAGAAGCATGAAAGGTCTGTATTAAACAGTACCATTGAGGAAGCCCAGAAGATCAAATATAGAGAGAGAGCGTAGGAGATGGTACAGAAGAAGAAAACAGGTTACTGGACTGCTTAAAAACACAAATATGCTACAACAGAGGAAAGATAGTCTTAACAGAGAGATCACTGAATTAGAACATAAACTTAGGATGTCATACCTCACAGAAGAAGTACAAACGGAACAAAGGGCCAT
The DNA here is from genome assembly GCF_038502225.1 of Cherax quadricarinatus. Classification (NCBI taxonomy): domain Eukaryota; kingdom Metazoa; phylum Arthropoda; class Malacostraca; order Decapoda; family Parastacidae; genus Cherax; species Cherax quadricarinatus. The sequence goes on along the minus strand of NC_091312.1, from coordinate 1,172,171 downwards.
ACAGGATATTGCAAGAAACCCAAAATATTTCTATTCCTACACAAAATCCAAGCTAAGAACTACCTGTATAATTGGACCACTACTGAGAGGAGACTCGTATACTGACGATGAACAGGAAATGAGTGAAATCCTAAAACAACAGTATGAGTCGGTGTTCAGCAACCCACTAAATGACAGCAAGGTAGAAAATGCAGAAATATTTTTCACTCCAACAAAAGGCCGCGCAGACCATCTAACTTTAGTACATATACCATAGATTTCGAAATTGGAATGGAAAACATGCCCACTCACTCAGCACCTGGACCAGATTCATGGAATGCTCTATTTATAAAGAAGTGCAAAGTACCACTAGCACGACCCCTCAGTATTCTCTGGAGAAAGGACCTGAATCTAGGTGAAATACCGGAGGCCTTAAAGAGTGCAGACATAGCTCCTTTACACAAGGGAGGTAGTAGAGCACTAGCTAAAAATTACAGACCAGTAGCCCTAACTTCTCACATAAAAATATTCGAAAGAATGATGAGACGGTAGATTGCAAATTTCATGGACCAGCACAACCAACATAACCCGAACCAGCATGGTTTTAGAGCAGGACGATCATGTCTGTCACAGCTGCTGAACCATTATGACAGAATTACGGAGGCACTGGAAGACGACCAAAACGCAGATGTGATTTACACAGATTTTGCAAAGGCGTTTGACAAATGTGATCATGGAGTGATAGCGCACAGAATGAAGGTCATGGGCATTACGGGGAAGGTAGGCAGATGGATTTTCAAGTTCCTAACACACAGAACACAAAAACTAGTAGTAAACAGAGCGAAATCCAGCATCAGCGAGGTAAAAAGCTCAGTGCCCCAAGGCACTGTCCTGGCACCTCTGCTGTTTCTCATCCTCATGGCAGACATAGATAAAAATATCCGTCACAGTTTTGGATCATCAGTTGCAGATGACACTATAATAAACACGAAAGCCACTACGGTAGAACTTGTGTTACCAGAGACTTTTTAAGATGGGGAAGGATGAAAGATTGGTAAGGATGGAAATATGGGAAAATGGTGAGCGAGGGGCAGTAAGGTGGGATAATAGAGGTAAGTAGCCTATCCATTTTGGACTACGGTAGAAAACACGGAAAATTTACAGGAAGACGTAAGCAGGATTTTCCAGTGGGTAGTGGAGAACAACATGATATTCTTTAGTAATAAGTTCCAGCTGCTTAGGTATGGAAAGAATGAACTCAAAAGGAATACTGTATATAAAACTCAAGAAGATCACCAAATTGAACGAAAGGAACACATAAAAGGCTTGGGAATAATCATGTCAATTGATCTTTCTTTCAAGGAACAAAATAAGACAAAGATCACGACAGCCAGGAAGATGACGGGGCTGGTATTGAGAACCTTCAAAACAAGAGAAATAATGCCAATATTGACACTCTTCAAATAGCTAGTGCTCCCTCATTTGGAATATTGCTCAGTGCTGACGGCCCCGTTCAGAGCAGGGGAAATATCAGAGCTGGAACAGATACAGAGATCGTTTACGGCTCACAAACCAGTAAAACACTGAAATTAGTGGAAACGCCTTGAATTCTTGAATATTTACTCACTGGAGCGGAGGAAAGATACATGATAATATATACCTGGAAAGTACTCGAGGGCTTGGTCCCAAATCTGCACACTGCCATAACATACTGGAGTGAGAGATATGGGAGGAAGTGCAAAATAAACCCAGTGAGGAGCAGGGGTGCGGTGGGGACAATAAGGGAACACTGTATCAACATCCGGGGTCCCAGACTTTTCAACATCTTACCAGAAGATATCAGAAATACTGCTGGAACAAGTGTAGAAGCCTTCAAGAGGAAAATGGACAAGTATCTTCACCAATTGCCGGACCGGCCAGGCTATGATGGATATGTGGGGCAGCGGGCCTTCAGCAGCAACAGCCTGATTGATCAAGCAAGCGCCAGACGAGCATGGCCCGTCTGGCGTAGAGAGAGACAAAACTCATCAAAGGTATTAAGGTATACCATGTTGTAATAGTACCCACTATGGTATGATAGTACCCACAATGTTGTAATAGTACCCACTATGGTATGATAGTACCCACAATGTTGTAATAGTACCCACTATGGTATGATAGTACCCACTATGTTGTAATAGTACCCACTATGGTATGATAGTACCCACCATGTAATAGTACCCACTGTGGTATGATAGTACCCACAATGTTGTAATAGTACCCACTATGGTATGATAGTACCCACCATGTAATAGTACCCACCATGTTGTAATAGTACCCACTATGGTATGATAGTACCCACCATGTTGTAATAGTACCCAATATGGTGTAATAGTACCCACCATGTTGTAATAGTACCCACTATGGTATGATAGTGCCCACCATGGTGTAATAATACCCACTATGATGTGATAGTACCCACCATGATGTGATAGTACCCACCATGAGGCCTGGTCTCAGACCAGGCCGAATGGGGCGTTGACCCCCGAAACCCTCTCCAGGTAAACTTTAGGTAAACCATGGTGTAATAGTACCCACAATAATGTGATAGTACCCACCATGGTGTAATAGTACCCACCATGGTATGATAGTACATACCATGGTATGATAGTACCCACTATGGTATAATAATACCCACCATGGTATGATAGTACCCACTATGGTATAATAATACCCACCATGGTATGATAGTACCCACCATGGTATGATAGTACATACCATGGTATGATAGTACCCACTATGGTATCATAATACCCACCATGGTATGATAGTACCCACCATGGTATGAGAGTACCCAACATGGTATGGTAGTACCCCATGGTATAGTAGTACCCACCATGGTATGATAGTACCCACTATGGTATAGTAGTACCCACAATGGTATAGTGCCAAGTTATGATAGTACCCACCATGGTATGGTAGTACCTACCATGGTATGGTAGTACCCACCATGGTATGGTAGTACCCACCATGGTATGGTAGCACCCACCATAGTATGGTAGTACCCACCATGGTATGGTAGCACCCACCATGGTATGGTAGCACCCACCATGGTATGGTAGCACCCACCATGGTATGGTAGCACCCACCATGGTATGGTAGCACCCACCATGGTATGGTAGCACCCACCATGGTATGGTAGCACCCACCATGGTATGGTAGCACCCACCATGGTATGGTAGCACCCACCATGGTATGGTAGCACCCACCATGGTATGGTAGCACACACCATGGTATGGTAGCACCCACCATGGTATGGTAGTGAAGGGTGGACAGTGTACTTCTGAATACTAACAATAATTTTCCTTCTCATTCTGAATAATGAGAGTGTAATGTGTTCCTTACTAGACCAAGTGAGAGTGACAGCCACGGGGGCCACATGTCTAGAAGACAGCCACGGGGCCCACATGTCTAGAAGACAGCCACGGGGGCCACATGTCTAGAAGACAGCCACGGGGGCCACATGTCTAGAAGACAGCCACGGGGGCCACATGTCTAGAAGACAGTCACGGGGGCCACATGTCTAGAAGACAGTCACGGAGGCCACATGTCTAGAAGACAGTCACGGGGGCCACATGTCTAGAAGACAGCCACGGGGGCCACATGTCTAGAAGACAGTCACGGAGGCCACATGTCTAGAAGACAGCCACGGGGGCCACATGTCTAGAAGACAGCCACGGGGGCCACATGTCTAGAAGACAGCCACGGGGGCCACATGTCTAGAAGACAGCCACGGGGGCCACATGTCTAGAAGACAGCCACGGGGGCCACATGTCTAGAAGACAGCCACGGGGGCCACATGTCTAGAAGACAGCCACGGGGGCCACATGTCTAGAAGACAGCCACGGGGGCCACATGTCTAGAAGACAGCCACGGGGGCCACATGTCTAGAAGACAGTCACGGGGGCCACATGTCTAGAAGACAGTCACGGAGGCCACATGTCTAGAAGACAGCCACGGGGGCCACATGTCTAGAAGACAGCCACGGGGGCCACATGTCTAGAAGACAGCCACGGAGGCCACATGTCTAGAAGACAGCCACGGGGGCCACATGTCTAGAAGACAGCCACGGAGGCCACATGTCTAGAAGACAGCCACGGAGGCCACATATCTAGAAGACAGTCGTGGAGGACACGTGTCTAGAAGACAGTCGTGAAGGACACGTGTCTAGAAGACAGTCATGGAGGACACGTGTCTAGGAGACAGTCGTGGAGGACACGTGTCTAGAAGACAGCCTCGGAGGCCACATGTCTAGAAGACAGTCGTGAAGGACACGTGTTCTGAAGACAGTCGTGGAGGACACGTGTCTAGAAGACAGTCGTGGAGGACACGTGTCTAGAAGACAGTCGTGGAGGACACGTGTCTAGAAGACAGTCGTGGAGGACACGTGTCTAGAAGACAGTCGTGGAGGACACGTGTCTAGAAGACAGTCGTGGAGGACACGTGTCTAGAAGACAGTCGTGGAGGACACGTGTCTAGAAGACAGTCGTGGAGGACACGTGTCTAGAAGACAGTGGTGAAGGACACGCGTCTAGAAGACAGTCATGGAGGACACGTGTTTAGAAGACAGTCATGGAGGACACGTGTCTAGAAGACAGTTATGGAGGACACGTGTCTAGAAGACAGTCATGGAGGACACGTGTCTAGAAGACAGTCATGGAGAACACATGTCTAGAAGACAGTGATGTAGGACACATGTCTAGAAGACAGTGATGGAGGACACGTGTCTAGAAGACAGTGATGGAGGACACGTGTCTAGAAGACAGTCGTGGAGGACGTGTGTCTAGAAGACAGTGATGGAGGACACGTGTCTAGAAGACAGTCGAGGAGGACACGTGTCTAGAAGACAGTGATGAAGGACACGTATCTAGAAGACAGTCGTGGAGGACACGTGTCTAGAAGACAGTGATAGAGGATACATGTCTAGAAGACAGTCATGGAGGATACGTGTCTAGAAGACAGTCATGGAGGACACGTGTCTAGAAGACAGTCGTGGAGGACACGTGTCTAGAAGACAGTCATGGAGGACACGTGTCTAGAAGACAGTCGTGGAGGACACGTGTCTAGAAGACAGTCATGGAGGACACGTGTCTAGAAGACAGTCATGGAGGACACGTGTCTAGAAGACAGTCGTGGAGGACACGTGTCTAGAAGTCAGTCGTGGAGGACGCGTGTCTAGAAGACAGTCGTGGGTGACACGTGTCTAGAAGACAGTCATGGAGGACACGTGTCTAGAAGACAGCCTCGGAGGCCACATGTCTAGAAGACAGTCATGGAGGACACGTGTCTAGAAGACAGCCTCGGAGGCCACATGTCTAGAAGACAGTCGTGAAGGACACGTGTCTAGAAGACAGTCGTGGAGGACACGTGTCTCGAAGATAGTCGTGGAGGACACGTGTCTCGAAGATAGTCGTGGAGGACACGTGTCTAGAAGACAGTCGTGGAGGACACGTGTCTAGAAAACAGTCGTGGAGGACACGTGTCTAGAAGACAGTCGTGGAGGACACGTGTCTAGAAGACAGTGATGAAGGACACGCGTCTAGAAGACAGTCATGGAGGACACGTGTTTAGAAGACAGTCGTGGAGGACACGTGTCTAGAAGACAGTCATGGAGGACACGTGTCTAGAAGACAGTGATGGAGGACACGTGTCTAGAAGACAGTGATGGAGGACACGTGTCTAGAAGACAGTGATGGAGGACACGTGTCTAGAAGACAGTGATGGAGGACACGTGTCTAGTGAAGACAGTAAAAGACAGTTATGGAGGACACGTGTCTAGAAGACAGTCATGGAGGACACGTGTTTAGAAGACAGCCATGGAGGGCACGTGTCTAGAAAACAGTCATGGAGGACACGTGTCTAGGAGACAGTCGTGGAGGACACGTGTCTAGAAGACAGTGATGGAGGACACGTGTCTAGAAGATAGTGATAGAGGATACGTGTCTAGACGACAGTCATGGAGGATACGTGTCTAGAAGACAGTGATGGAGGACACGTGTCTAGAAGACAGTCGTGGAGGACACGTGTTTTGAAGACAGTCGTGGAGGACACGTGTCTAGAAGACAGTCGTGGAGGACACGTGTCTAGAAGACAGTCGTGGAGGACACGTGTCTAGAAGACAGCCATGGAGGACACGTGTCTAGAAGACAGTCATGGAGGACACGTGTCTAGGAGACAGTCGTGGAGGACGCGTGTCTAGAAGACAGTGATGGAGGACACGTGTCTAGAAGACAGTCGTGGATGACACCTGTCTAGAAGACAATCGTGGAGGACGCGTGTCTAGAAGACAGTCGTGGATGACACGTGTCTAGAAGACAGTCGTGAAGGACACGTGTCTAGAAGACAGGCTCGGAGGCCACATGTCTAGAAGACAGTCATGGAGGACACGTGTCTAGAAGACAGTCGTGAAGGACACGTGTTTTGAAGACAGTCGTGGAGGACACGTGTCTAGAAGACAGTCGTGGAGGACACGTGTCTAGAAGACAGTCGTGGAGGACACGTGTCTCGAAGATAGTCGTGGAGGACACGTGTCTAGAAGACAGTCGTGGAGGACACGTGTCTAGAAAACAGTCGTGGAGGACACGTGTCTAGAAGACAGTGATGAAGGACACGCGTCTAGAAGACAGTCATGGAGGACACATGTCTAGAAGACAGTGATGAAGGACACGCGTCTAGAAGACAGTCATGGAGGACACGTGTTTAGAAGACAGTCGTGGAGGACACGTGTCTAGAAGACAGTCATGGAGGACACGTGTCTAGAAGACAGTGATGGAGGACACGTGTCTAGAAGACAGTGATGGAGGACACGTGTCTAGAAGACAGTGATGGAGGACACGTGTCTAAAAGACAGTTATGGAGGACACGTGTCTAGAAGACAGTCATGGAGGACACGTGTTTAGAAGACAGCCATGGAGGGCACGTGTCTAGAAAACAGTCATGGAGGACACGTGTCTAGGAGACAGTCGTGGAGGATACGTGTCTAGAAGACAGTCGTGGAGGACACGTGTCTAGAAGACAGTCGTGGAGGACACGTGTCTAGAAGACAGCCATGGAGGACACGTGTCTAGAAGACAGTCATGGAGGACACGTGTCTAGGAGACAGTCGTGGAGGACGCGTGTCTAGAAGACAGTGATGGAGGACACGTGTCTGGAAGACAGTCGTGGAGGACACGTGTTTTGAAGACAGTCGTGGAGGACACGTGTCTAGAAGACAGTCGTGGAGGACACGTGTCTAGAAGACAGTCGTGGAGGACACGCGTCTAGAAGACAGTCGTGGAGGACACGTGTCTAGAAGACAGTCGTGGAGGATACGTGTCTAGAAGACAGTCATGGAGGATACGTGTCTAGAAGACAGTCATGGAGGACACGTGTCTGGAAGACAGTCGTGGAGGACACGTGTCTAGAAGACAGTCGTGGAGGACACGTGTCTAGAAGACAGTCATGGAGTACACATGTCTAGAAGACAGTCGTGGAGGACACGTGTCTAGAAGACAGTCATGGAGTACACATGTCTAGAAGACAGTCATGGAGTACACATGTCTAGAAGACAGTCATGGAGTACACATGTCTAGAAGACAGTCGTGGAGTACACATGTCTAGAAGACAGTCGTGGAGTACACATGTCTAGAAGACAGTCATGGAGTACACATGTCTAGAAGACAGTCATGGAGTACACATGTCTAGAAGACAGTCATGGAGTACACATGTCTAGAAGACAGTCGTGGAGTACACATGTCTAGAAGACAGTCGTGGAGGACACGTGTCTAGAAGACAGTCGTGGAGGACACGTGTCTAGAAGACAGTCATGGAGTACACATGTCTAGAAGACAGTCGTGGAGTACACATGTCTAGAAGACAGTCATGGAGTACACATGTCTAGAAGACAGTCATGGAGTACACATGTCTAGAAGACAGTCATGGAGTACACATGTCTAGAAGACAGTCATGGAGTACACATGTCTAGAAGACAGTCGTGGAGTACACATGTCTAGAAGACAGTCGTGGAGGACACGTGTCTAGAAGACAGTCATGGAGTACACATGTCTAGAAGATAGTCATGGAGGACACGTGTCTAGGAGACAGTCGTGGAGGACGCGTGTCTAGAAGACAGTGATGGAGGACACGTGTCTAGAAGACAGTCGTGGAGGACACGTGTCTAGAAGACAGTGATAGAGGATACGTGTCTAGAAGACAGTCATGGAGGATACGTGTCTAGAAGACAGTGATGGAGGACACGCGTCTAGAAGACAGTCGTGGAGGACACGTGTCTAGAAGACAGTCGTGGAGGACACGTGTCTAGAAGACAGTCGTGGAGGACACGTGTCTAGAAGACAGTCATGGAGTACACATGTCTAGAGGACAGTCATGGAGTACACATGTCTAGAGGACAGTCATGGAGTACACATGTCTAGAAGACAGTCGTGGAGTACACATGTCTAGAAGACAGTCGTGGAGGACACGTGTCTAGAAGACAGTCATGGAGTACACATGTCTAGAAGACAGTCATGGAGTACACGTGTCTAGAAGACAGTCATGGAGTACACATGTCTAGAGGACAGTCATGGAGTACACATGTCTAGAAGACAGTCGTGGAGGACACGTGTCTAGAAGACAGTCATGGAGTACACATGTCTAGAAGACAGTCATGGAGTACACGTGTCTAGAAGACAGTCAAGGAGTACACATGTCTAGAAGACAGTCATGGAGTACACATGTCTAGAAGACAGTCATGGAGGACACGTGTCTAGAAGACAGTCAAGGAGTACACATGTCTAGAAGACAGTCGTGGAGGACACGTGTCTAGAAGACAGTCAAGGAGTACACATGTCTAGAAGACAGTCAAGGAGTACACATGTCTAGAAGACAGTCATGGAGGACACGTGTCTAGAATACACTCATGGAGTACACATGTCTAGAATACAGTCATGGAGTACACATGTCTAGAAGACAGTCGTGGAGGACACGTGTCTAGAAGACAGTCATGGAGTACACATGTCTAGAATACAGTCATGGAGTACACATGTCTAGAATACAGTCATGGAGTACACATGTCTAGAATACAGTCATGGAGTACACATGTCTAGAATACAGTCATGGAGTACACATGTCTAGAATACAGTCATGGAGTACACATGTCTAGAATACAGTCATGGAGTACACATGTCTAGAATACAGTCATGGAGTACACATGTCTAGAAGACAGTCATGGAGTACACATGTCTAGAATACAGTCATGGAGTACACATGTCTAGAAGACAGTCAAGGAGTACACATGTCTAGAATACAGTCATGGAGTACACATGTCTAGAATACAGTCATGGAGTACACATGTCTAGAATACAGTCATGGAGTACACATGTCTAGAAGACAGTCATGGAGTACACATGTCTAGAATACAGTCATGGAGTACACATGTCTAGAAGACAGTCAAGGAGTACACATGTCTAGAATACAGTCATGGAGTACACATGTCTAGAATACAGTCATGGAGTACACATGTCTAGAATACAGTCATGGAGTACACATGTCTAGAATACAGTCATGGAGTACACATGTCTAGAATACAGTCATGGAGTACACATGTCTAGAATACAGTCATGGAGTACACATGTCTAGAATACAGTCATGGAGTACACATGTCTAGAATACAGTCATGGAGTACACATGTCTAGAATACAGTCATGGAGTACACATGTCTAGAAGACAGTCATGGAGTACACATGTCTAGAATACAGTCATGGAGTACACATGTCTAGAATACAGTCATGGAGTACACATGTCTGGAAGACAGTCATGGAGTACACATGTCTAGAATACAGTCATGGAGTACACATGTCTAGAAGACAGTCAAGGAGTACACATGTCTAGAATACAGTCATGGAGTACACATGTCTAGAAGACAGTCAAGGAGTACACATGTCTAGAATACAGTCATGGAGTACACATGTCTAGAAGACAGTCATGGAGTACACATGTCTAGAATACAGTCATGGAGTACACATGTCTAGAAGACAGTCAAGGAGTACACATGTCTAGAATACAGTCATGGAGTACACATGTCTAGAAGACAGTCATGGAGGACACGTGTCTAGAAGACAGTCGTGGAGTACACATGTCTAGAAGACAGTCGTGGAGGACACGTGTCTAGAATACAGTCATGGAGTACACATGTCTAGAAGACAGTCGTGGAGGACACGTGTCTAGAATACAGTCATGGAGTACACATGTCTAGAAGACAGTCGTGGAGTACACATATCTAGAAGACAGTCGTGGAGGACACGTGTCTAGAAGACAGTCATGGAGTACACATGTCTAGAAGACAGTCGTGGAGGACACGTGTCTAGAAGACAGTCATGGAGTACACATGTCTAGAAAACAGTCGTGGAGGACACATGTCTAGAAGACAGTCGTGGAGGACACGTGTCTAGAAGACAGTCATGGAGTACACATGTCTAGAAGACAGTCGTGGAGTACACATGTCTAGAAGACAGTCGTGGAGGACACGTGTCTAGAAGACAGTCATGGAGTACACATGTCTAGAAGACAGTCGTGGAGGACACGTGTCTAGAAGACAGTCATGGAGTACACATGTCTAGAAGACAGTCATGGAGTACACATGTCTAGAAGACAGTCGTGGAGTACACATGTCTAGAAGACAGTCGTGGAGGACACATGTCTAGAAGACAGTCGTGGAGGACACATGTCTAGAAGACAGTCGTGGAGGACACATGTCTAGAAGACAGTCGTGGAGGACACATGTCTAGAAGACAGTCGTGGAGGACACATCAGGCCTTCAAGATTAGGTAAAAAAAAAGAGTTGCAATGAGCCTCACAGTCCAATATATCAATTTCGAAAAAATCAAGAAATCTTCCTCTGGGGAACCCTGTGTTAGATCACCCAGACTGTGCTGGATTTGTGGGCCAGCGGACTTCCAGCAGCAACAGCCTGGTTGACCAGGCAAGCACCAGACAAGCCTCGCTCAGGGCCGGCTTGTCCCTAAAGTCATCAAAGGTATATGAAAGTTATATATCCGTCATTCAAGGAACACTGTAGCGTTGTGACGACTGGAAGTTAATGATCGACTACTCGTGAAGCTAGACTTTGATGGTTCTCTTAAGGGTAGTTGTGTTGACTACTGGCATGTTGATGTACACTAACACATTTTTAGGTCGGAATGATTGGGAATGCGGAGAATGTATCGGAGGATCATGCCACTCACAAACAGTGCATTAAAACCATATCCCCGGCCGGGATTGAACCCGCGGTCATAGAGTCTCAAAACTCCAGCCCGTCGCGTTAGCCACGTAGACCAGCTAGCCACAATTGTGGCTAGCTGGTCTAGTGGCTAACGCGACGGGCTGGAGTTCTGAGACTCTATGACCGCGGGTTCAATCCCGGCCGGGGGTATGGTTTGTTTGCAATCGTGTCATTACGATTTCTTAAGTCAAACAGTGCATTATTTTCATAAACTTTACAAATCATCTGACAGGTGCGATCGCTGAGTGATTGTATATAATGAGGTCAAGTGTTGTAAGAGGAAGACTGGAGTGGTTGTAAACAAAAGTCTAACAAGGGAAAGAAGTTCAGCGCTGAAATGCAAATATAAGCTATCAGAATCTTAAAATGGGTCAAAAAACAATGGCATGATGCTCACTGGTAACACGTTGTAGTTGCAAAGGAAGAATCAACAAGAAGATTCAGGACGCTCGCAGACCACTACAACAAAAGCAACGCGTAAAAGAGATTTACAAACAATAATATTAATAACAGCAGAGGTCAGGAAAATGATAGGATACCAGTGATGCTACTATTCAGATTACTTCCATGGCCCCCATCTCTTCCCATTTCCTTCCCCACCCACCGTCTCTATCTTCATGGCCCCATTCGTTTCTTCCATGGCCCCATCCCTTCTTCCCATGTTCCTCTCCCTACCTCCATTGCCCCCATGTCCTGACACTAACGAGTTCACTTGTCATGCAGTGACCCTCTTTTTCGCCCGTTTTATCTCTCTTCCCTTCACTGTTTTCTTTTTCTCCCTCCCTTTATTTACCTCACTTTTACTAGATCATAAATTCTGCAAATCTTTAAATTTTCTCCCTCTTTTTGTGTTAGTTTCTCTCTCTCTCTCTCTCTCTCTCTCTCTCTCATTGATAAAGATCTTTCGGTTTTCGTCGTGGGTATGTTTTTGCTCTGCTATTGGGTCCGCCACCTAGTTTTCGGGAGTTTTTGTGAATGATTTTGTCTTATCTTTCTCTTGTAAGAACAGCGTGGCTACCTGGCGGCACTTTTCGAGTGCCCTCTGGTGCCTTTTTTCTGTATGAAAAAAAAATTCAGTATAGCCTCCTGGTGGCCCATTATGGACCTTAAAATCTCAATCCTCAGATTAACAAAAAAAATTATTTTATTAAAGATAGAAAAAAAAAACTCATACTGGTGTCACCTTCAGTCCTGTATAGACCTTATCTAAAATTAATTTAAATTTCGCGAGTCGATTCCGTAGAGTATTCACCTGTTTTATACATCATTAATGATGTCATTGTCTCACTGAAGTCTTCCAGCTTAGTCTGACGGATTTCAACATCTCGTATGAGCCCCACCTTATGTGATGGAATATGACAAGGACACATAACTACCATTTGCTCCCACTGTACAATAATCATGTGAAAGAGGTTAGCAGCGCACTTCAAATGTTTCCTGTTTTGTTTAAGTAAAAAATCATAAAGGCTGGAGGCATCGTAACCCTCTGGTGAGAGTATTCAACTCCCAATCGCAAGGTCCCAGTTTCGATTCCCTGGCATGGAGAAACGTATGGGTAAGCTTGTTTGCTCCCCTGCTGCCCCTGTCCACCTAGCAATAAAAACAGACGCCTGTGTGTTAGCTCACTGTCGTGGGTCGCATCCAGGAGAAATTGAATTTGAAAATTCCAGTACCTGTCAGAATGTTATATCCTGTGTAAGACAACACTACAGTCTTGTGTGTAAGACAACACTACAGTCTTGTGTGTAAGACAACACTACAGTCTTGTGTGTAAGACAACACTACAGTCTTGTGTGTAAGACAACACTACAGTCTTGTGTGTAAAACAACACTACAGTCTTGTGTGTAAGACAACACTACAGTCTTGTGTGTAAGACAACACTACAGTCTTGTGTGTAAGACAACACTACAGTCTTGTGTGTAAGACAACACTACAGTCTTGTGTGTAAGACAACACTACAGTCTTGTGTGTAAGACAACACTACAGTCTTGTGTGTAAGACAACACTACAGTCTTGTGTGTAAGACAACACTACAGTCTTGTGTGTAAGACAACACTACAGTCTTGTGTGTAAGACAACACTACAGTCTTGTGTGTAAGACAACACTCCAGTCTTGTGTGTAAGACAACACTACAGTCTTGTGTGTAAGACAACACTACAGTCTTGTGTGTAAGACAACACTACAGTCTTGTGTGTAAGACAACACTACAGTCTTGTGTGTAACACAACACTACAGTCTTGTGTGTAAGACAACACTACAGTCTTGTGTGTAAGACAACTCATTCTATAAGTATTCACGTGTTAGATAACAGGTTATCTTGTTCCTGGTGATGTTAATAATAAACAAATCTTTATTGAACTTGTGCTATATGTGTTGTGTTTCTCAGTACAGACTGGTGTTATTATAGGTCTAATATTACCATTTCTGCCACTTGATGAAACCCCCACAACCCCCATCCCCCTCCCCTCCTCCCTCCCCTCACCCTTCTCTCCCCTCTCCTCCCCCTCCTCTACCCTCCCCTCCATTAACACCACTGTTATCAACTGATGGCACCATTAACACCACTCCTGTCAACTGATCGCACCACATGCTGTGTGGTGGATCCACAGATGTCAGTTTGTTGATGTTGGTAACAGCTGATATCATGTTGATGGCTAATAATGATAGCTGATACAATTTTTATCAAGAAGACAAGTACTTTCAGAGGCCTGTTGTATCTGGTGGTGCAGGATACCAGTGTGACCACAGTCAGTACAGCAGTCATCAGAATGAAGAATAAAATATACACCAGATGTTAGCCTTTTGATTTAATATATATTCAGAACATCAAACTTATGTGCAATTATTTACACTGTATACAAAAGGTCTACTAAATATTATAATTTAAGTGAGTTGAAAAAAGAGGGAGCGTTTGAGAAGTCTCACTGCTACAACTTTAGACGCCCGTTCAGAGGACAGACTCTACCACCCCAAGGCTCGTTAGGATCTGAAATTCCAGGGCTGCACCTACATGAAAGGTAGCTTACCATGGGGCTCTCTTCCCTCACCCTGACAGACACACCTCCAGCACAGTCTAGCAGTCACCCCGTATTCAAATAGCTCATTCGCTCTGACAGATTGGAGTGCTAGTGCTTGATCATCCTTCTGACCCTGTACCTGCTAACTCTAATCACCTGACTGGTACACGTACTGAATGTCACTACTCATTGCAGTCATGACAGGTGATAACACCGCAGGTGTCAGCCAACGCCACTACCTTTGATCCTCCTTACTCACTGAATTGGGCCCCTGTAGGTCAGATGAACGCTCTGTATATGTAAATCTTACCCTAGCAAGGTAAACAGTTATTTCAGTTATTACCATCTTTGGGTTTTGACATACTTTGTAATGTTTATTAGACTGTGTGTCATTTTGAAGTTGCTGTATAAATAAATTAGTGCCTGTTACTATATCTAGTTACTTCAGAATTTGTGTTCGTGTAATTTAGTTGAGTAGATGCTTAGACTTTAAGATTTGCTCTCTATGACTGTGTTGTTTTCACATGACTGTGTGTCATGTGGCTTGTGTGCACCAGGCTACTCTTGCCTGTTAAGTACTATTTAGTCTTTTGTATATAATTAATGCCAGAACCCACAGACCACTTGAATAACGATCAGTCTATCACATATTCCCACTGTGATCCACTAAAATTCATTATTCTTTCAGTATGATCTACGAGTATGATATATATTTTTCCTATTGTACGAAATTCTTTTGCATTGTATAGAATCATTGCCTAATATTCTTCTCTGTAGCCTCTGCCCGTCCGTTTATGTTGTATGCATTCTTAGCCCATCAGCCTGTAAGATGTCATCTTGCAAGTCGCATGTTCCAAGCTGTCAGTGATATGTTAAGTAGGATACTGTTACTTAGTGTTATGTCATAGGAATGTGAAGGTTGAATTTGAGTCACTATAGGTCAGCAACGCTGACCTACATGAGTTCAAACTCTGGCACTGACCTTGGGCATGGTCAGTTTCGATGTAGACATCAGTGAGATAAGACGGCTGGCAGTAAACTTAACCTGGGCAGAGCAGTCATATATTACTCCAATTGTCTCCAACTGGTTTACTGGCTTGGTGCTTGCTGGCTTGCGTGCTGTGCATAAACTGTGACAGCTGTTCTTTAACACCTCGGAAGATTTTGCAGAAACACTAGCAAAGCAATTTGGACACTGTTAGCGTAGTGGAAGACATGGCCGTTGACCATCAACATTGATGGTCAGGGTGACCTGTGCCAGCCGAGTCTCTGTGATGTAGGCAGGCGAGAATGTCCACTTCACACCGCAAAATTCACCAGAATTCGTGAGAATTTCGCCACAGCTGCCACCAGAATTGTTGTGAGATAAGTTTGAGTAATATAATGGAAGTGATTGGAGTAATACACGACTGCTCTGGCCGGGTTTAAGTAGAAATAGCCTGTCTGCTGCCAGCTGTCTGGTCTCTCTGATGTCTACACCGTAACTGTCCATGCCCACGGGCAGTGCTAGAGTGTGAACTCATGCAGGTCAGTGTTGCTGGCCTACAATGACTCAAACTCAACCGTCACATTCCTATGACATGACACTTTGTAACAGTATCGTACTTAACATACCACTGACATGACACTAGGCAACAGTATCTTACTTAACATACCACTGACATGACACTAGGTAACAGTATCCTACTTCACATACCACTGACATGACACTAGGTAACAGTATCCTACTTCACATACCACTGACATGACACTAGGTAACAGTATCCTACTTCACATACCACTGACATGACGTATCACTTACAGTTGCTCCTTCACCCATTCCTAAACTCATTGCTGCTCATCCACCCACTGCTGTTCCACCCACCTCTGCTGCTCCTCCACCTACTGTTGCTGTTGATCCAACTACTACTACTGCTCCTCCACCCACTGCTGCTGCTGCTACTACTTCACCCACTGCTACTGATGCTCCACCCACTGATACTGCTGTTCCACTCACTGCTACTGATGCTTCACCCACTGATACTGATGGTTCATCCATTACTGCTGCTGCTTCACCCACTGCTACTCATGCTCCACTCGCTGCGCTGCTGCTCCACCCACTGCTGCTGCTGCTCTACCCACTGCTGCTGATGCTCCACCCAATACTGCTCCTCTGCCCATTGCTTCTCCACGAGCGTGGTTGTGTATGGTAGTGTGTACCTCCCTACTACCTACTTGACACTGGATATAGACTGGTCTGCCTGGTTTACTGCTGTCATTACACTCTAGATGGCAGTCTTTACAAACATAAACAAACACACTCCGGCCTCTGATCTGCATGGTTATGGGAGGGAGGCAGGGAATAACTATGGGGCATGGAGATGGATGTGGAAGGGGGAAGAAGCGTGAGGGAGGGAACAATGGAAGAGAGGCTATGGGAGGGAAGGTAGTTGTATGGTAACGTGGGGATGTCGCAAGAGAAATGGAGTGGAATAATGGGAGGTAAAGGGTAGGTTGAGGGAGAGGAACGGAAGAGATAAGAGAGGGGAAGAGGAGAAGGAGGGTTCTGAGGTCCCGAGGGAGGAACAGGAAAGAAATAGGAAGTGGTAAAGGTAATAGGAAGGACATGATTAGTGTGACTATGGGTGAGGAGAAGGGGACTGTGGGTGAGGGGAAGGAGACTGTGGGTGAGGGGAAGGAGACTGTGGGTGAGGGAATGAGACTGTGGGTGAGGGGAAGGAGGCTGTGGGTGAGGGGAAGGAGACTGTGGGTGAGGGGAAGGGGACTGTGGGTGAGGGGAAGGAGACTGTGGGTGAGGGGAAGGGGACTGTGGGTGAGGGGAAGGAGACTGTGGGTGAGGGAATGAGACTGTGGGTGAGGGGAAGGAGGCTGTGGGTGAGGGGAAGGAGACTGTGGGTGAGGGGAATGAGACTGTGGGTGAGGAGAAGGGGACTGTGGGTGAGGGGAAGGAGACTGTGGGTGAGGGGAATGAGACTGTGGGTGAGGAGAAGGGGACTGTGGGTGAGGGGAAGGAGACTGTGGGTGAGGAGAAGGGGACTGTGGGTGAGGGGAAGGGGACTGTGGGTGAGGAGAAGGGGACTGTGGGTGAGGGGAAGGGGACTGTGGGTGAGGGGAAGGGGACTGTGGGTGAGGGGAAGGAGACTGTGGGTGAGGGGGAGAAGGGAAGACTGTGGGTGAGGGGAAGGAGACTGTGGGTGAGGGGAAGGGGACTGTGGGTGAGGGGAAGGAGACTGTGGGTGAGGGGAAGGAGACTGTGGGTGAGGCGAAGGGGACTGTGGGTGAGGAGAAGGGGACTGTGGGTGAGGGGAGACTGTGGGTGAGGAGAAGGGGACTGTGGGTGAGGGGAAGGAGACTGTGGGTGAGGGGGAGACTGTGGGTGAGGGAAGGGGACTGTGGGTGAGGGGAGACTGTGGGTGAGGGTATGGGGACTGTGGGTGAGGGGAAGGGGGCTGTGGGTGAGGAGAAGGGGACTGTGGGTGAGGGGAAGGAGACTTTGTGAGGGGAAGGAGACTGTGGGTGAGGGGAAGGGGACTGTGGGTGAGGGGAAGGAGACTCTGGGTGAGGGGAAGGAGACTGGGTGAGGGGAAGGGGACTGTGGGTGAGGGGAAGGGGACTGTGGGTGAGGGGAAGGAGACTGTGGGTGAGGGGAAGGGGACTGTGGGTGAGGGGAAGGAGACTGTGGGTGAGGGGAAGGAGACTGTGGGTGAGGGGAAGGGGACTGTGGGTGAGGGGAAGGAGACTGTGGGTGAGGGGAAGGGGACTGTGGGTGAGGGGAAGGGGACTGTGGGTGAGGAGAAGGGGACTGTGGGTGAGGGGAAGGGGACTGTGGGTGAGGGGAAGGGGACTGTGGGTGAGGGGAAGGAGACTGTGGGTGAGGGGAAGGAGGCTGTGGGTGAGGGGAAGGAGACTGTGGGTGAGGGGAAGGGGACTGTGGGTGAGGGGAAGGAGACTGTGGGTGAGGGGAAGGAGACTGTGGGTGAGGCGAAGGGGACTGTGGGTGAGGAGAAGGGGACTGTGGGTGAGGAGAAGGGGACTGTGGGTGAGGAGAAGGGGACTGTGGGTGAGGGGAAGGGGACTGTGGGTGAGGGGAAGGGGACTGTGGGTGAGGAGAAGGGGACTGTGGGTGAGGGGAGTGAGGGGAAGGAGACTGTGGGTGAGGGGAAGGGGACTGTGGGTGAGGGGAAGGAGACTGTGGGTGAGGGGAAGGAGACTGTGGGTGAGGAGAAGGAGACTCTGGGTGAGGGGAAGGAGACTGTGGGTGAGGGGAAGGGGACTGTGGGTGAGGGGAAGGAGACTGTGGGTGAGGGGAAGGAGACTGGGTGAGGGGAAGGAGACTGTGGGTTAGGGGAAGGAGGCTGTGGGTGAGGGGAAGGGGACTGTGGGTGAGGCGAAAGGGACTCTGTGTTAGGGGAAGGAGACTGTGGGTGAGGGGAAGGAGACTGTGGATGAGGGGAAGGAGACTGTGGGTGAGGGGAAGGGGACTGTGGGTGAGGAGAAGGGGACTGTGGGTGAGGGGAAGGAGACTGTGGGTGAGGGGAAGGAGACTGTGGGTGAAGGGAAGGAGGCTGTGGGTGAGGGGAAGGAGACTGGATGAGGGGAAGGAGACTGTGGGTGAGGGGAAGGGGACTGTGGGTGAGGGGAATGTGTGGATGAGGGGAATGTGACTGGGGTGAGGAGAGTGTGACTTGGGTGATGGGAATGTGACTGTGTGTGAGAAGGGGACTGTGGATGAGGGGAATGTGACTGGGGTGAGGAGAGTGTGACTGATGTTAGGGGAGCGTGACTGGGGTGAGGAGAGTGTGACTGGTGTGAGGGGAGTGTGACTGGTGTGAGGGGAGTGTGACTGGTGTGAGGGGAGTGTGACTGGTGTGAGGGGAGTGTGACTGGTGTGAGGGGAGTGTGACTGGTGTGAGGGGAGTGTGACTGGTGTGAGGGGAGTGTGGACACTTGTAATGTGGTGCTTGTTGACCTCGTTAAAAACTCTTTGGTCTTACTGTCAGATAACTCGGGCCTTCCCCTCTCCGCCCTCGTAAGACTTGCCATTATGATATATCCCCTCAGAGTAGAGAAGGATACCTTCTCTACTCCAAGGTGGTCAGATTTAGTTCCTTCAACCCCTCGTCATAGCTTTTGTGCGAGCACGCATGTACAAGAGCTAGAGCTTGGTGCATTTTGTATTATTTTAGGAACAGGAATGATGACTGCTTCCTTCCATTTTAGGAATGAGAGTTATCCCAAATTTTCTCATTTTCCTCCCCCCTATGTGTACGGTGAATGAGTGACAGTGTCATTTCCCAGGACAGACAGTGCCGTGGCCGCACCAACGGTGCCACTAACAATAGTTCACTAATCACCGTCAAATTGCCTCTAGGGGCCTTGCTAATGGACCCGTCCCCCCAACCAGCCAGTTTCTCCATATTTCTGTGGCGTCCCAAGATTTTATGAGCCTACTCTATATAGGCTGTCTTTGTTTGGGCTCTTGTTTTGGCGTTTACAAGTGTGCTCTTGTTGCAGGATTTTCACAACGTTCTGGATGGATAAATGTAAATGATTGAATGTTGAGGATGGATGACATTTGTTATTATTATTCTTATTATTATTATTATTATTATTATTATTATTATTCTATTATTATTGTAAAATAATACCCAGTTGGTGTCTAATGTGTAATATGTTGAATAAAGCACAGTAAGAGAACATTGTATCAACATCCATGGTCCCAGACTATTAAACATCTTACCAGAAGATATCAGAAACACTTCTGGGACGAGTGTAGAAGTCTTAAAGTGGAAAGTTGACAAGTGCTTCCACCAAATGCCTGATCAACCAGGCTGTTATGGATACGTGGGCCATAGGGCCGCCAGCAGCAACAGGCTGGTTGACCAGGCAAGCATCAGACAAGCCTGTCTCAGGGCCGTGCTACAGTATAGAAAAACGCTGGAATCTCATCAGATGTTATATCAAAGGTATGTGAGAAGTGTATGAAGCGGCAGCGACCACCTTCACTATTACACTAATCACACCAGCGTAATGGAGGCAACCCTCATGTTTATTGCTGCTAATTATAAGGTTAGTTTTTGTGCAAGATGCCGCTAATTAATGACCTGGAGGTGATGCTTTATGGTTCTTTGTCCCTCTCTAGGTGTGTCGTTCTCTAGTGTTGGGAGAGCCTTCACGGAGAGAGAGAGAGGGGGGGGTAGATGGGGGTAGGGGGTAGGGAGAATGATAGTGTGTGTAGTCCAAGTTCGTACAAGGCTACATTAGTGGCTGCTGGCCCACTCCTCTTCCTCACCTGTCCAACCATTCCACTCTCGGGGAGGGGCAGGAATCCAGAAGGGAGGAGAGAGGGAGAAATGAGGGATGGATGGGTATGAGAAATGATAAAAGAGGAGCAATGATAAAATAAGTTTTGTCAACATTATGTAATTTCTCTTCTTCCCCCCTCTCGTCTCTCTCTCTCTCTCTCTCTCTCTCTCTCTCTCTCTCTCTCTCTCTCTCTCTCTCTCTCTCTCTCTCTCTCTCTCTCTCTCTCTCTCTCTCTCTCTCTCTCTCTCTCTCATATAAGGAGTTTTTATCCTAATCAGCTTATTTCAGTTCTTGTTACTAACTTTATCTTTGTAAATATTGGTGATTATATTTAATATTCATCAGCATGATAGAGCCAGGAGAAAGATGAAGTCAGCTAGAAGCCAAAGCTTCCGTTTGTCAATTTGCTTGATTTCTCCAAATAACGGTATGTTGAGTGAACCCGTTCCAAACACCATTCAGTCGATTAGTGTATGACTGGTGATTAAATGATGCCCTTGAGGAGGGAACAACCAGAGCGAACTGCTGATGGCTGCCAGTCTTGCGGTATAATGATATCTTCCAGTCAGGCCGTACAAGTATAAGGTTCTTCCACCTAGAGAGGCACTATCGTAGGAGTGTGAAATAGAAACCCGTTAGACGCTGACCTCAGTACGACTCCCTCTCATATTCATTTCTTTCTTTACTCCTTGTGCTTGCTCCGTTACTTCTAACTCTCATCTACATTTCTTCCTTCTCTACTTCCTGGGTTTTCTTCAGTACCACCACCTTCCTTTCGTCTCCATTTCCTCCTGTTTTTCTTGTTCTACCCTCCCCTCTTTCTCCATCCTTCCATCAGCTTGCCCTTCTTTGTGTGTCAGCCACCAGAGTCCTGGACCAGCTGGAGGAGTCCCACATGACTCGCCTCAGTAATCCACAGATAAATTAAAGTCATATATGCTTTTGCTCGAAAGACTTTGCTCCCTCACTTCCTCCGTCCCGACACGGCTCCCATTGTTTTCCTCTTTATTTCCTTCACTTTTATTAGTTTCTCTTCTTTCACTGTCTCCCTTGTTTTATTTGTCTTCCTTTATCGTCCTGGTTTTATTATTCCACGTTCTATGCACTTTTGTTACTTATTATTCAAATTTCTCTGTATTTTCATTAGTTTTCTTCCGCTTCCTCC
The DNA here is from genome assembly GCF_038502225.1 of Cherax quadricarinatus. Lineage (NCBI taxonomy): Eukaryota > Metazoa > Arthropoda > Malacostraca > Decapoda > Parastacidae > Cherax > Cherax quadricarinatus. Next base: position 1,150,406 of record NC_091312.1, on the reverse strand, counting down.
TTAGTGTTTTTTACTTCCATTTTCGCACTAGTTTTATTACCATATATTCTTTCTACTACTGTATTGGACTTGGAGTTTTTCAGTTAATATGTAACATTAAATTTCTGGGCAATTTTTTCCCTTTAATGGCAGTTCAGAGAATTAATTTGATTAAAAATAATAATATATTGGCGTCCCTTTATAAGCTGTAGTTACTGATACTTCGTGTATTTCAAGGTTTTCAATTTTTCAGTGTTCAAAGGTTATTAGTAGTTCAGTGGCCATCTACAGTACCAACAATATTTTTCCCTTTTTTTTATGGCATCAACGAAGGTGGATGCCTGATTTTTTAAATCCTACCTTTAGATTTTATTTCATAATTCGAGAATGCTTCATCCGATTGGATTCGAATTTTGAAACCTAGTGTATGGTAACGAGGACCAGATTCTAGGAACAACTGGCATGTGCAGGTGCCCTAGGACCCATTCCCAGCATCATGGAATGGCTCAGATAACTTCCAAAACCCTTAGCAGCGTAGCTTCAAATGGACGACAGTGGAGAGCGAAATTCAAATGTGTAGTTAGAGATTTGACCACTCGGTGCAAAATTGTGTGAAATTCTGATTACCATTTAATCATCAAAATCAAAATATCTGCCTCTTCTGAATGCCTTCAGTATTTTACGGATGATTCATATTATGGTCAGATTAGTATCTGTTCAGTTTAGTTTGTGTGTGGGTAGATCATTTTATAATTAATACAACTTTAAAAAAGAACATTTAAAAATGTACTGAAAACTCAAATTTTTTTTATAGTGTGTTTAAATTTCCTGAGTCTTTCAATACTACACAGTGTGATCCAGAGCCGTTCGCTTGCTAGCTACAGTTTTCTCATTCCATCTAAGGTTTTGGTTTATAACTTCAGAAAGCCTTAGCTAATCTACTTCAAATTTCAAACCCTGGTCAGTTATTACTCCTTGAAAGGTTATAGAGCAATTGACGTGTACAGTTACTCTCTACTTAATTTTATATAGACTTTTCCGGAAATTGACTTGCATGAGAGTGCTTCTAGGATCCTCTTTTCATTGGTTTCACATTTTTAGAAATCGCCCAGTGATTATTATTAGTTTTATTAGTTTTAGATTCAAATGTATACACAGGTGTTACACGTGTTACACAGGCTTTACATCAGTAAGCTATATCAGTGCCTCTCTTTGACATATTTTTATTAATTGTAACTTGCCATAACAAGTAGTTATGAAACATTTGTTACAGTAGTCGTTTAGTCAAGTAAAACAGATTTTCTGGTACTAAAATGAGCTTTTAAAATGATTTGCTAATGGTAATGTTGATTTATGAAAATATTGCATATTTTTTTTATCTATAAAACTAGAATTTCACACACACACACACACACACACACACACACACACACACACACACACACACACAGGCAGGATCCATACATAGCTTTAAGCAGAGGTATGATAAAGCTCACGGCTCAGGGAGAGTGACCTAGTAGCGATCAGTGAAGAGGCGGGGCCAGGAGCTCGGACTCAACCCCCGCAACCTCAACTAGGTGAGTACAACTAGGTGAGTACACACACACACACACACACACACACACACACACACACACACACACACACACACACACACACACACACACACACACACACACACACACACACACACACACACACACGCACACACACACACACTCACACACACACACACACATGGTGGCCCAGAAGGGAAGTCGAAGGCTCAGGGGATCAGAGGAAAATGGCTTGGTAAGGAAGAATGGATGGAAGAGCAATGTAAAATGATGGAGGAAGAGTGAGAGGGCAAACTAGGTGAGTTTTCTGCAAAAATGGGGAAGAGGATGGAGGAGAAGAAAAAGGAATGGGACTCACAAGCCAGAGCCGAAGAAGCCAGGATAAGGGCCCTAGAATATGAGGTAAATAGGCTGAAGTGAGTTACTGGGCTATTGCCCAGAGGAGACATAGCAACTGAAGCAGGTACACCCCTACCGAAGAAGGAGCCCAGTGGAAAGGAAGGAGACATGACTTACACTAAGGTCCTATCAGCCCATTAAACTGGGCCGAGGAATGAAGGGGTAGAGTAGTTTGGAGCAGGGATAGCAGTCAGGGAGGCGGGAGAAGGCAGAGAGGGGGTTAGGTCCCATGCAGAGGCACGATCATGCCACCAAGAGCTACAGGAAAAAAATAAGGGAAACGTCGCCTTTGTACAAATGGGACCCACAAACACTGGGAAAGGCAGTGGGAGGAGGAGAGGGAGAAGTCAGTGTTTATTCATGGGCTTCAGGAGAGCGAAGGGAGGACACACAAAGAAATACGACAGGAAGAAAAACAGGAGATTGAAAGCATCAAAGAAATAGGCGAGGAGGACATGACTGAGATAGTGAATTTTCAGAGAATAGGAGGTTACTTGAAGGGGAGAAAGTGGCCGGTCAAGCTGATTTTCAAGACAGAAATGGTGCGAAACAGAATTCTGCAAGAGAAACTACGGCTGAAGGAATCTATCTTCTAGACCGAGACAGAACAAGATCAGAATGACAGCAGTTGAGGGAGAGGACATAGAAGCAAAAGAGAGACAAGGACAGAATCAGCAGAGGACAACCAGAGCAGGGCAGAGCAACAAGTGCAAGCACACACAGAACCACCCCGAAAATCCCACAACCACTCTATCCTAATACAAACCATAGTCCACACGTACAGCCCCTACCCCTGTGGAATCCCACAGCACACTGCCAGGTCCACCATCCTCACAGATCCCTCAGAACACAGTGTTGGAGAGGAAACTGAAGGTATTGTGCACCAAATCTGATGGAGTAACAAATAAGTGGAAGGAGTGGCATGAAAGAGTCTAAGAGGCATCACCAGACATCATAGCTCTCACAGAAACCAAGCTCATAGGAATGATAACAGATGCCATCTTTACAACAGGATATCAGATCCTGAGGAAAGACAGAGGGAACAGAAAGGGTGGAGGAGTGCCACTGCTCATCAAAAACTGATGGGAGTTTTATGAGCTGGAGAGAGGACACAGAGAAGCAAGATACTACATAATAGGAGCACTTCAGTCTGGAGATTCCAAGGTGGTAATTGAAGTGATGTATAACCCACCACAGAACAGAAGGAGGCAAAGGTAGAGTATGATGAGAGTAATAGAGCGATGGTTGACACACTGGCTGAAGTGGCCAGAAGGGCTCATGCGAGCAGGGTAAAGTTGTTAATTATAGGTAACTTCAACCACAAGGAAATCACCTGGGAGAGCCTGGAACCACATGGGGGCCCAGAAACATGGAGGGCTATGATGATGGAGGTGGTACTGGAAAACCTCATGTACCAACACAAAAAGGACACTACCAGAGAGAGAGGAGAGGATGAACCAGCAAGACTGGACCTAGTATTCACCTTGAGTACTGCAGATATTGAGGGCATCACATATGAAAGAACCCTCAGGGCCAGTGATCATGTGGTTCTGAGCTTTGAATACATAGTAGAGTTACAAGTGGAGGGGGAAGCAGGAAGGGCAGGATGAATGAAGCCAAACTACAAGAAAGGGACTACACAGGCATGAAGAATTTCCTGCATGGGGTTCAGTGGGACAGAGAACTGGCAGGGAAGTCAGTAAATGAGATGATGGAATATGTGACAACAATATGCAAGGAAGCTGAGGAGAGGTTTGTACCTAAGAGTAAGAGAAATAACCAGAAAGCCAGGATGAGCCCTTGGTTCACCGAAAAGTGAAGAGGCTAAAACCAAGTGTGTTAAAGAATGGAAGAAGTATAGAAGGCAAAGGACCCAGGAGAATAAGGAGAGAAGTCGTAGAGCCAGAAATGAGTATGTACAGGTAAGAAGGGAGGCCCAATGACAGTACGAAAATGACACAGCTTTGAAACCCAGATCTGACCCGAAGCTGTTGTACAGCCACATCAGGAGGAAAACAAAAGTCAAGGACCAGGTAATCAGGCTGAGGAATGAAGGAGGGGAGATCACAAGAAATGACCGCGAAGTATGTGAGAAGCTCAACTTGAGATTCAAAGAAGTATTCACAGTGGAGACAGAAGGGACTCCGGAAAGAGGGAGAGGCGGGCTTCACCATCAAGTGTTGGACACAATACATACAACCAAGGAAGAAGTGAAGAGGCTGCGCAGCGAGCTAGATATCTCAAAGGTGATGGGGCCGGATAACATCTCTCCTTGGGTCCTGAGAGAGGGAGCATAGGTGCTATGTATACTACTAACAACAATTTTCAACACATCTATCGAAACAGGGCGACTACCTGTGGTATGGAAGACAGCGAATGTATTTCCAATTTTTAAAAAACGAGACCGACACGAAGCATTAAACTACAGACCAGTGTCACTGACATATATAGTAGGCAAAGTCGTGGAGAAGATTATCAGAAGAGTGGTGGAGCACCTAGAAAGGAATGAGCTTATAAACGACAGCCAGCACGGTTTCAGGGATGGCAAATCCTGTGTCACAAACCTACTGGAGTTTTATGACAGGGTGGCAGCAGTAAGACAAGAGAGAGAGAGGGATGGGTAGATTGCATTTTCTTGGACTGTAAGAAGGCATTTGACAGTTGCACACAAGAGATTAGTGCAAGAGCTAGAGGACCAGGCAGGGATAATAGGGAAGGCACTGCAATGGATCAGGGAATACCTGTCAGAAAGACAACAGCGAGTCATGGTACGTAGTGAGGTGACAGCGAGTCATGGTACGTAGTGAGGTGTCAGAGTGGGCGCCTGTGACCAGTGGGGTTTCACAGGGGGTCAGTCCTAGGACCGGTGCTGTTTATGGAATTTGTGAACGACATAGCGGAAGGAATAGACTACGAAGTGTCCCTGTTTGCAGATGATGTGAAGTTGATGAGAAGAATTTAATCGGACGAGGGCCAGGCAGAACTACAATGGGATCTGGACAGGCTGCAGGCCTGGTCCAGCAACTGGAAAGGGCAAAGAAGACGACAAACGGAGTACAGTCTAGGGCGTCAGAGACTACAAACCTCAAGGAAAACGATCATGAGATGAATATAACACCTGGAGTTTACCTGGAGAGGGATTCGGGGGTCAACGCCCCCGCGGCTCGGTCTGAGACCAGGCCTCACGGTGGATCAGGGTCTTATCAACCAGGCTGTTACTACTGGCCGCACGCAAGCTGGCGTATGAACCACAGCCCGGTTGGTCAGGTACTGACTTTAGGTGGGCACATCTGAGGCACACATCAACCAAATAACTGATGCAGCATACGGGCGCCTAGGAAACCTGAAAGCAAGATTTCGACATCTTAATTAATAAGGAATCGTTCATAATCCTATACACTGTATACGTTAGGCCCATATTTGAGTATGGAGCACCAGTTTGGAACCCACAACTAGCCAAGCACGTAAGGAAACTAGAGAAAGTGCGAAGGTTTGCAACAAGACTAGTCCCAGAGCTAAGGGGTATGTCCTACTAGGAGAGATTAAGGAAAATCGATCTGACGACACTGGAGGACAGGAGAGATAGGGGTCACAATTAGAAGTTAAACACTCAGATGAATCACAGGGATGTTAGGAAGTTTTATTCAGCCACAGAGTTGTCAGGAAGTGGAATAGTCTGGGAAGTGATGTAGTGGAGGCAGGATCCATATATAACTTTAAGAAGAGGTATGATAGAGCTCATGGAGCAGGAAGAGTGACCTACTAGCGACCAGCGAAGAGGCGGGGTCAGGAGCTGTGAGTCGACCCCTGCAACCACAACTACGTGAGTACACACACACACACACACACACACACACACACACACACACACACACACACACACACACACACACACACACACACACACACACACATACACACACACACACTGAGCTTTGGGAAAACCCAGACGATACTGCTGATATTTTTATCTGATGGTCATGACATAAGAAATTGTGATTAGATCAAGGTAACGGCGATTTCCTTCTATTTTCCGTAGTTTTCAATTTTGTTAAAAGGTTAAAAACTATTTAGTTTGCCTAAGAACGTCCGAAAATGCTGTCATTTTAGACACTGGAAAAGGTCATTTTCTACATATCTTGGCAATATTTGATCAGGAAGCAATAATTCAGTCTCAGAGTATGCTATACAAACAATAGCCAGGATTGGGCCAGTGTTTGTATAGCAAACTCTGTATAGCGTAAGTCTGCCTGTAGAAGTATCGTTAACAAGAAATACATTTACCAGTAACTGAATAATTTTGCTTGTACTGTGTGATGTTGATTCAGGCTCAGCAAGATTATTTTGAAAAAGTTTATAGTATTTTTGACCTTAATTCTGGTAAAGAATTGACGCCATAAATGATAGATTTCCATCTTGTTATATTTAAGATGTCCGGTTGTTGGAGACGCCAGTTATTACGGGAATAGTTTAATTACTTTTCGGGGAGGTTTGGTCTTTTTAGGTACAAATTTCTCAATTTCCTAGCCTACTTAATAAACTTCAATTTCTTACATTTTGTGCAGATAGTTGAAGACTACAGCTCCTGGTCACCTTTAAATTTTTAGTGCTGATGTATTTTTCTCAACACTTAATCATTATTTTATCAAACAAACTGTTCTGTGAAGTAACTGGAGAATGTTTCTCCTGATCACAAGTCATTGTTTAATTTTGTTAAATTAACCCATGTTAAATCTATTTAATGTAATTTTTATATACCTGTGATATATACTTGCCATCAAAGCCCGTGTAACAAATTTGTATGTTATGTATCCAAAGCCTAAATAAAACTTGCTAAACCTTAATCGTCAGTCAGTTTTACTTAGAGGAAAGATTGTCTTGATTTTGGCGTGTGTGGGGCCCAAATTACCAATTTTACTGAAGAAATTTGGATAATTTGAATGCTGGTTTTGATAAGATAAATTATGAATTCCTCAAACCTTCAACCAGATAACTTGGTAATGCAACTTCTGAGCGGCTTCAAACTTAGTGTGTTATCGGATATTAATCTACATGTATGTGATATAACTACAGAATGCCTCTTCAGTTTGGCTTTAAATTTTTAAAGTTGGTCATTCTTGGTAGAAAGTTTGAGTTTGTGGTGGTCAGTATGTTATGTAGGATTGTGCATGACATTGTAATGTTGTTATGCAGGGTTCTGCATGACATTGTAATGTTGTTATGCAGGGTTGTGCATGACATTGTAATGTTGTTATGCAGGGTTGTGCATGACATTGTAATGTTGTTATGCAGGGTTGTGCATGACATTGTAATGTTGTTATGCAGGGTTCTGCATGACATTGTAATGTTGTTATGCAGGGTTCTGCATGACATTGTAATGTTGTTATGCAGGGTTCTGCATGACATTGTAATGTTGTTATGCAGGGTTCTGCATGACATTGTAATGTTGTTATGCAGGGTTCTGCATGACATTGTAATGTTGTTATGCAGGGTTCTGCATGACATTGTAATGTTGTTATGCAGGGTTCTGCATGACATTGTAATGTTTTTATGCAGGGTTCTGCATGACATTGTAATGTTGTTATGCAGGGTTCTGCATGACATTGTAATGTTGTTATGCAGGGTTCTGCATGACATTGTAATGTTGTTATGCAGGGTTCTGCATGACATTGTAATGTTGTTATGCAGGGTTGTGCATGACATTGTAATGTTGTTATGCAGGGTTGTGCATGACATTGTAATGTTGTTATGCAGGGTTCTGCATGACATTGTAATGTTGTTATGCAGGGTTCTGCATGACATTGTAATGTTGTTATGCAGGGTTCTGCATGACATTGTAATGTTGTTATGCAGGGTTCTGCATGACATTGTAATGTTGTTATGCAGGGTTCTGCATGACATTGTAATGTTGTTATGCAGGGTTCTGCATGACATTGTAATGTTGTTATGCAGGGTTGTGCATGACATTGTAATGTTGTTATGCAGGGTTGTGCATGACATTGTAATGTTGTTATGCAGGGTTCTGCATGACATTGTAATGTTGTTATGCAGGGTTCTGCATGACATTGTAATGTTGTTATGCAGGGTTCTGCATGACATTGTAATGTTGTTATGCAGGGTTGTGCATGACATTGTAATGTTGTTATGCAGGGTTCTGCATGACATTGTAATGTTGTTATGCAGGGTTCTGCATGACATTGTAATGTGTTATGCAGGGTTCTGCATGACATTGTAATGTTGTTATGCAGGGTTGTGCATGACATTGTAATGTTGTTATGCAGGGTTCTGCAGGACATTGTAATGTTGTTATGCAGGGTTCTGCATGACATTGTAATGTTGTTATGCAGGGTTGTGCATGACATTGTAATGTTGTTATGCAGGGTTCTGCATGACATTGTAATGTTGTTATGCAGGGTTGTGCATGACATTGTAATGTTGTTATGCAGGGTTCTGCATGACATTGTAATGTTGTTATGCAGGGTTCTGCATGACATTGTAATGTTGTTATGCAGGGTTGTGCATAACATTGTAATGTTGTTATGCAGGGTTGTGCATGACATTGTAATGTTGTTATGCAGGGTTGTGCATGACATTGTAATGTTGTTATGCAGGGTTCTGCATGACATTGTAATGTTGTTATGCAGGGTTCTGCAGGACATTGTAATGTTGTTATGCAGGGTTCTGCATGACATTGTAATGTTGTTATGCAGGGTTGTGCATGACATTGTAATGTTGTTATGCAGGGTTCTGCATGACATTGTAATGTTGTTATGCAGGGTTCTGCATGACATTGTAATGTTATGCAGGGTTGTGCATGACATTGTAATGTTGTTATGCAGGGTTCTGCATGACATTGTAATGTTGTTATGCAGGGTTGTGCATGACATTGTAATGTTGTTATGCAGGGTTCTGCATGACATTGTAATGTTGTTATGCAGGGTTCTGCATGACATTGTAATGTTGTTATGCAGGGTTCTGCATGACATTGTAATGTTGTTATGCAGGGTTCTGCATGACATTGTAATGTTGTTATGCAGGGTTCTGCATGACATTGTAATGTTGTTATGCAGGGTTGTGCATGACATTGTAATGTTGTTATGCAGGGTTCTGCATGACATTGTAATGTTGTTATGCAGGGTTCTGCATGACATTGTAATGTTGTTATGCAGGGTTCTGCATGACATTGTAATGTTGTTATGCAGGGTTGTGCAGGACATTGTAATGTTGTTATGCAGGGTTCTGCAGGACATTGTAATGTTGTTATGCAGGGTTGTGCATGACATTGTAATGTTGTTATGCAGGGTTCTGCATGACATTGTAATGTTGTTATGCAGGGTTCTGCATGACATTGTAATGTTGTTATGCAGGGTTGTGCAGGACATTGTAATGTTGTTATGCAGGGTTCTGCAGGACATTGTAATGTTGTTATGCAGGGTTGTGCATGACATTGTAATGTTGTTATGCAGGGTTCTGCATGACATTGTAATGTTGTTATGCAGGGTTCTGCAGGACATTGTAATGTTGTTATGCAGGGTTCTGCATGACATTGTAATGTTGTTATGCAGGGTTCTGCAGGACATTGTAATGTTGTTATGCAGGGTTCTGCATGACATTGTAATGTTGTTATGCAGGGTTCTGCATGACATTGTAATGTTGTTATGCAGGGTTCTGCATGACATTGTAATGTTGTTATGCAGGGTTGTGCATGACATTGTAATGTTGTTATGCAGGGTTGTGCATGACATTGTAATGTTGTTATGCAGGGTTCTGCATGACATTGTAATGTTGTTATGCAGGGTTCTGCATGACATTGTAATGTTGTTATGCAGGGTTCTGCATGACATTGTAATGTTGTTATGCAGGGTTCTGCATGACATTGTAATGTTGTTATGCAGGGTTCTGCATGACATTGTAATGTTGTTATGCAGGGTTGTGCATGACATTGTAATGTTGTTATGCAGGGTTCTGCATGACATTGTAATGTTGTTATGCAGGGTTCTGCATGACATTGTAATGTTGTTATGCAGGGTTGTGCATGACATTGTAATGTTGTTATGCAGGGTTGTGCATGACATTGTAATGTTGTTATGCAGGGTTGTGCATGACATTGTAATGTTGTTATGCAGGGTTCTGCATGACATTGTAATGTTGTTATGCAGGGTTCTGCATGACATTGTAATGTTGTTATGCAGGGTTCTGCAGGACATTGTAATGTTGTTATGCAGGGTTCTGCATGACATTGTAATGTTGTTATGCAGGGTTCTGCATGACATTGTAATGTTGTTATGCAGGGTTCTGCATGACATTGTAATGTTGTTATGCAGGGTTCTGCATGACATTGTAATGTTGTTATGCAGGGTTGTGCATGACATTGTAATGTTGTTATGCAGGGTTCTGCATGACATTGTAATGTTGTTATGCAGGGTTGTGCATGACATTGTAATGTTGTTATGCAGGGTTGTGCATGACATTGTAATGTTGTTATGCAGGGTTGTGCATGACATTGTAATGTTGTTATGCAGGGTTGTGCATGACATTGTAATGTTGTTATGCAGGGTTCTGCATGACATTGTAATGTTGTTATGCAGGGTTGTGCATGACATTGTAATGTTGTTATGCAGGGTTCTGCATGACATTGTAATGTTGTTATGCAGGGTTGTGCATGACATTGTAATGTTGTTATGCAGGGTTCTGCATGACATTGTAATGTTGTTATGCAGGGTTCTGCATGACATTGTAATGTTGTTATGCAGGGTTGTGCATGACATTGTAATGTTGTTATGCAGGGTTGTGCATGACATTGTAATGTTGTTATGCAGGGTTGTGCATGACATTGTAATGTTGTTATGCAGGGTTCTGCATGACATTGTAATGTTGTTATGCAGGGTTCTGCATGACATTGTAATGTTGTTATGCAGGGTTCTGCATGACATTGTAATGTTGTTATGCAGGGTTCTGCATGACATTGTAATGTTGTTATGCAGGGTTCTGCATGACATTGTAATGTTGTTATGCAGGGTTGTGCATGACATTGTAATGTTGTTATGCAGGGTTCTGCATGACATTGTAATGTTGTTATGCAGGGTTCTGCATGACATTGTAATGGTTATGCAGGGTTCTGCATGACATTGTAATGTTGTTATGCAGGGTTGTGCATGACATTGTAATGTTGTTATGCAGGGTTGTGCATGACATTGTAATGTTGTTATGCAGGGTTGTGCATGACATTGTAATGTTGTTATGCAGGGTTGTGCATGACATTGTAATGTTGTTATGCAGGGTTCTGCATGACATTGTAATGTTGTTATGCAGGGTTCTGCATGACATTGTAATGTTGTTATGCAGGGTTGTGCATGACATTGTAATGTTGTTATGCAGGGTTCTGCATGACATTGTAATGTTGTTATGCAGGGTTCTGCAGGACATTGTAATGTTGTTATGCAGGGTTGTGCATGACATTGTAATGTTGTTATGCAGGGTTGTGCAGGACATTGTAATGTTGTTATGCAGGGTTCTGCATGACATTGTAATGTTGTTATGCAGGGTTGTGCATGACATTGTAATGTTGTTATGCAGGGTTGTGCAGGACATTGTAATGTTGTTATGCAGGGTTGTGCAGGACATTGTAATGTTGTTATGCAGGGTTCTGCATGACATTGTAATGTTGTTATGCAGGGTTCTGCATGACATTGTAATGTTGTTATGCAGGGTTGTGCATGACATTGTAATGTTGTTATGCAGGGTTGTGCAGGACATTGTAATGTTGTTATGCAGGGTTGTGCAGGACATTGTAATGTTGTTATGCAGGGTTCTGCATGACATTGTAATGTTGTTATGCAGGGTTCTGCATGACATTGTAATGTTGTTATGCAGGGTTCTGCATGACATTGTAATGTTGTTATGCAGGGTTCTGCATGACATTGTAATGTTGTTATGCAGGGTTCTGCAGGACATTGTAATGTTGTTATGCAGGGTTCTGCATGACATTGTAATGTTGTTATGCAGGGTTGTGCAGGACATTGTAATGTTGTTATGCAGGGTTCTGCATGACATTGTAATGTTGTTATGCAGGGTTCTGCATGACATTGTAATGTATATACAGTAGAGATGGGTGTCATAATAGTATAAATGTTGTAATTGTAAAGCATAATTTTATAATTAGTTTCTATATATTTTTTAGTATCTCTTGGGACTGTCAACTGTTCGCTGCTTCTGATCGTTGTATTATCCTTGCAGCGATACAACAGTGTTTGCTCTCTATGATCACTCTTTATTAAGCTCTGAAGTTTTTTGAAGGCTTTGAGTGAGGCGTAGTCTGAGGAAGGACGGAGTTAATTCTCTCTCTCTCTCTCTCTCTCTCTCTCTCTCTCTCTCTCTCTCTCTCTCTCTCTCTCTCTCTCTCTCTCTCTCTCTCTCTCTCTTATATTTATCAAAGTGTTTAGTGGTAAGTGTTCACAGTGTAGTGCAGAGTTCACAAAGTGTTATGCCGAAAAAAATGAACTTTGACAGTTAGGTCCCAACAAACACTTCAAGAATTGCCAAACCACTTTGTTATTCTTCAGATTGTATGTACACTTTGTATTAATTAGATAAATTAACCTCTGTGATATGATTGCCATTTACGGACTGACTGATTTTTTGTAATATTACTGAGTTATACGTAATTATCTACACAAGAGTGAAGACTCTTTGTAACCTGTGTCGGTCTTCAGGGCTGTCATTCGCATGATGAGTTGCGGTGAGTACAGTACAGTACTACTGTTGACAACTACAAAAAAAGAAAAAGCTTATTGGTATTCCCCAGCAGCCTCTGGTACCAGATACCTGACCTGTTGACCCACACACTGTAGGAAGTTTGTGTGAGAGAGGCAGCCAGTGGTTGTCTGTAGAGGCTATGTGACTGCTACGTATTGTTGGTGATGCAAGTTGGGCTGCGGGTCACCGGCAGCAACAGCCTGGTTGATTAGGAAGTCGCTAGTGAACATGACTCAAGAAATCGTAATGACACGATTGCAAACAAACCATACCCCCGGCCGGGATTGAACCCGCGGTCATAGAGTCTCAAAACTCCAGCCACGGCCACGCTAGCTGGAGATTCGTCTGTAAAAACTTGCATTTGTGGTCACAGTGGTGCCTGTGCTAACCTTCCTATGGTGTAGAAATATACCTAGTTGGATGAATCTTATTGTGGCTAGCTGGTCTAGTGGCTAACGCGACGGGCTGGAGTTTTGAGACTCTATGACCGCGGGTTCAATCCCGGCCGGGGGTATGGTTCGCTAGTGAAGTCTGGACTCAAGACCGGCTTCTAGAGTCAGAGAACATTGGAAGTCGGTCACAGGTATGGTAGCTGATTGTATTACCCAGACAGTCAAAAGCACTTTTCAACTTTCAAGAATATTTACAGTTATGTTTGCTGCCTCTGTGCTTACCACAGTTGTACATTAGTGGTCATAAGAAGTCACAGATTACATGTGCACTTGTCAGGTGTTATGCCAGGCTTTTTTTCGGTAAAAATCAGTCAGTAGTTGTAGTTATGTCATGTGTGTAGCTTCAGAAAAAACTGAGTAACTGCCATTGTTGGAAATAAATGGTATAAAATACCGACACAATGGAAGTATAAACACATATGCAGTATAATGTGATCCTTTATTGACTACGTTTCGCCCACACAGTGAGCTTTTTCAAGTCACAAACAGATCTCAGATATGTTTGTGACTTGAAAAAGCCCACTGTGTGGGCGAAACGTAGTTAATAAAGGATCACATTATACTGCATATGTGTTTATACTTTCAACTGCCATTATTACAAACAAAACAAGGTGACCAGTGACCACTGGTCACCCTTGTGATCATTATTCAAAAGACAGTTCAGTCCCTCCATGTATTATCTGACTATCGTTGCTTTATGCTTTATACACTGTAGTATCTCTGTGTCTTAATATAAATTATTATACTTTATACACTGTAGTATCTTTGTGTCTTAATATACATTAAATTAATCCTAGAATTTTGCTATGTTTTCAGGTAAGTTGTGAAGTGAGAGACTATGGTAAGGTAGTACCTTCTCAGGGTGGACCAGTCTGTGCTCCCTCCCACCTACATCCCTGCTGGTAAGAACATTTGTCTGTTAATATCCATTAGGAGGGGGAGGGGGGAGAAGTTGTGGGTGTTAGGAGGGGCTTGGGTTAGTTTTTATGGTGAGGGTTGTGTGGCCACTTAGTTGGTTACATTTATTTGTACTGGCCTGATTGTACTAGCTTAATTGATTGCAGGAGTCGATTCATAGCTCCTGGCCCCGCCACTTAACTCTTATAGACCGACTTTACAGATTACTGGCCTACAGAGCCTGACCATGTGTACTATTGGCACTGTGTATTAGGTGATGAGAGGTCAAGTGATGGGTGGTGAGAAGTAGTGTTGGGTGGTGAGAGGTAGTGTTGGATGGTAGAAGGTAGTGTTGGGTAGTGAGAGGTAGTGTGGGGTGGTGAGAGGTAGTGTGGGGTGGTGAGAGGTAGTGTGGGGTGGTGAGAGGTAGTGTGGGGTGATGAGAGGTAGTATTGGGTGGTGAGATAGTATTGGGTGGTGAGATAGTATTGGGTGGTAAAATAATGTTGGGTGGTGAGAGGTAGTGTGGTGTGGTGAGAAGTAGTATTGGGTAGTGAGAGGTAGAGTTAGGTGGTGAGAGGTAAAGGTAGTAATGTTGGGGGGGAGGGAGTGAGAGGTAAAGCAGTGTTAGGTGGTGAGAGGTAACATAGTGATGGGTAATGAGAGGTAGTGTTAGATAGTGAGAGGCGGTGAGAAGTAATTTAGTATTGGGTGGTTAGAGGTAAGAGAGTATAGAGTGATAGGTGGGCGATCAGCTGGAGGATAGGTGTTCTGGGCAAGTGTAACATTCCTTGTGTCCTCCCTAAGTTGTTCGATGTGCGTCTCAATTTTACCCTCTAGCCAGCCTTCCCGAATTTTTGAAATTTACTTGAGGGTCCGTTTTGTTGTCTGTACGAGGCTTGTTGGTTGCCAGAGCTCGCTAAGGCACCTGCCCAGAGGCCACGCTCCATGAATATTAATGACGTGGTTTCTGTTTTCATGAATAAAAGTGTTCTCGTGGAGTCCTTGGCTTGGTTTTCAACATTTTTTTGTGGCGTAACATTGGGATCTAAATCCTCCTCAGTTTTTTTTCTCTCTCCTAATTGCGGTTCCTCGTTACGTGCACTGTCTCTCCTCCTTCAGGTATATTTCCTTCTTATACTTCACCTTCCCTGTCCCTCCTTGCCTTCTCTACTTTTCTTTATACCCAGCAGTTACCTACCTTGATGAATGAGACACCTGTGCAACATTTGGGTATCTTTATTGTGGAAACGTTTCGCCATCTAGTGGCTTCATCAGTCACTACAAAGAAAAACGGTGGAAGATGAGTTTGAAGTACTCAGTCCCTCAGCCTCTAGATGATATGTTCAGTCCTTCAGTCTTGATGAAAATGCTTTCTTCAAGATTAGTGGACTGATTATTATTATCAAAACTAAGCGGTAAACCCACAAGGGTCTGTAGGACTAATTTCCTCCAAGTGTCTCCTTCATCAACTTGTCGGTTGTCTAAGCTTTTATAATAATTATCTACCTTGATCTCTCTTTCTCTTAGCTACATATTATGACATCTATGTTTGTTTAGTCAGTCCCATTTACTTAGTTGTTCTCCTTACTGTTATCTCATTATCTTGTTTAAATTCTTCCTGGTTTTTTTTCCCCTCTCCTGTCACCTCCTGATACCCGTCCTGTGGCCTCATCCTGTCCCTGTGTTCTGCTCTTCTCTCCTCCTTTTTCTCTTCCCCCTCCTTGCATC
The DNA here is from genome assembly GCF_038502225.1 of Cherax quadricarinatus. NCBI lineage: Eukaryota > Metazoa > Arthropoda > Malacostraca > Decapoda > Parastacidae > Cherax > Cherax quadricarinatus. The sequence continues at coordinate 1,134,637 of NC_091312.1, read as the reverse complement.
CACTTCTATCCCCCGTTCTCTCACCTCCTCTTTGTTCTGCTCTTCCTCTCCCCTTCCCTACCCCATCTGTTTCCTTCTCCTCCCGGCCTTCCCCTTCCCCTAGACGTCCTCTCACCACCTTCCCGATCTCTCGTCTCCTCTCCTTGCTGTGTTGTCCTCTCTTCCTGGAGGCTGTGTTGTCCTCAAGAGATGGTGGTGTAGCTGTGAGAGAGCCGCCGAGTTCATGTTAGTTAGTGGACTTGTCTGTCACCAGGACGCGCGAATACTAATTAAGCCGATGATGTCTGTAGTAATTCTTACCCTAGCTGTGTCAAGTGACACTGCTGTGCTGTGTTGACTGACACTAATGTGCTTAGTCAAGTGACACTACTGCTGTGTTTAGCGACTCTGCTGTGCTGTGTCACGTGACACTGCTCTGCTGTGATGAATGACACTGCTGGCTCTATATCAAGTGACACTGCTACGCTGTTGAGGTTTGGGTGACACTACTATGCTGTGTCAAGTGACACTACTGCGCCACTGACTCTGGGCGACACTACTGTACTGTGCTGAGCTCTGGGTGACACTGCTGTGCTGTGTTGAGCTCTGGGTGCCAGTGCTGTGTGTGCTGAGCTCTGGGTGACACTGCTGTGCTATGTTGAGCTCTGGGTGTCAGTGCTATGCTGTGCTGAGCTCTGGGCGACACTGCTGTGCTGTGCTGTTCTTCCGTACCTGGGATGACCGGGCAGTTGAAGGACAGCATCCACTCTACTCTCCACCAATCACAAGTTGGGTCATTGTCTGCTCTCCACCAATACAAGTTGGGCCAGTATCTGCTCTCCACCAATCACAAGTTGGGTCATTGTCTGCTCTCCACTAATCACAGGTTGGGCCAGTGTCTGCTCTCCACCAATCACAGGTTGAGTCAGTGTGTCTGCTCTCCACCAATCACAGGTTGGGTCAGTGTCTGCTCTCCACCAATCACAGGTTGGGTCAGTGTGTCTGCCCCCAACCAATCACAGGTTGGGCCATTGTCTGCACTCCAATCACAGGTTGGGTAAGTATTTCACTCTGACCTCAACCAATCAGAGGACAGGCGGTATCTTACAGGTTATTTCATGTTTCACTTGTCATTCATACAGTAGAACCACCCTTTGTTCACCCCCTCCCCCTTACCCTGTTCCACCCTTTTGACTCCCCTTATCCTAAACCCCAGCCCCCGCCATAATCAATAGGATATGTAAATGTGTTTCCCTTCCGGTATACACTGAATCAAGCATCTGAACACTGTGGACATTGAAGGGACCTTTAACTGCATTCCTTGGAACGTGGCGAGAAAGGTACATCATAATTTACACCTAGAAAATCTTGGAATGACTGGTCCCAAACCTGCACAACTACATCACTCCGTATAACAACAAGAGACTTGGCAGACGGTGCATAGTACCTCTAATGAAACGTAGGGGCGCGACGAATACACTGAGAGAGAACTTTATGAGTGTCTGAGGTCCCCGACTCTTAAACGCCCTCCTTCCGTGCACAAGGGCAATTACCAACAAGCCTCTGGTGGTCTTCAAGAGGGACCTTGGCAATTTCTTAAAATCAATTCCTGATCAGTTGGACTGAGGTTCATACGCAACCAGAAGTAATAGCCTGATTAATCAGGTCTTGATCCACCAAGAGGCTTGGTCTGTCACCGGGCCACGGGCGTGTCGACCCCTGAAAACATTCTTTTGATATCCTCCAGTACCTCAGGCTGGGATTTACAAGTGAATTTCTTGTCATGGTTTGATGAGAAATGGGGATGTGCGGGTGTTGGGATATGTCGTGGGGGGATGTAATGTGATGGAGTAGCCTAGTGGTGTGTGTACTCACCTAGTTGTACTTACCTAGATGTGGTTGCAGGGGTTGATTCACAGCTCCTGGCCCCGCCTCTTCACTGGTCGCTTATAGGTCACTCTCGCTACTCCATGAGCTTTATTATACCTCTTCTTAAAGCTATGTATGGATCCTGCCTCCACTAAATCATTTTCGAGACTGTTCCACTTCCTGACAACTCTGTGGCTGAAGAAATACTTCCTGACATCCCTGTGACTCATCTGAGTCTTCAACTTCCAATTGTGACCCCTTGTTGCTGTGTCCCATCTCTGGAACATCCTGTCTCTGTCCACCTTGTCAATTCCTCTCCATTTTACATGTCGTCATCATATCTCCCCTATCTCTCCTATCCTCCAGTGTCGTCAGGTCGATGTCCCTTAACCTCTCCTCGTAGGACACGCCTCTTAGCTCCGGGACTAGTCTCGTTGCAAACCTTTGCACTTTCTGTAATTTCCTTTTGTGCTTGGCTAGGTGTGGGTTGCAACCTGGTGCCCCATACTCCAATATGGGCCTGACGTACACAGTGTACAGTGTCCTGAACGATTCCTTACTAAGATGTCGGAATGCTATTCTTAGGTTTTCTAGGCGCCCCATATGCTGCAGCAGTTATTTGGTTGATGTGCGCCTCAGGAGATGTGCTCGGTATTATACTCACTCTAAGATCCTTATCCTTGAGTGAGGTTTGTAGTCTCTGGCCCTCCTAGACTGTACTCCGTCTGCGGTCTTCTTTGCCCTTCCCCAGTCTTTATGACTTTGCATTTGTGTGTGTGTGTATGTGTGCTTCCGCCCCCCTGCACCTCCCCTCCATGACCCAGTCCTTCCTGCACATCCCCTCTATGACCCAGTCCTCCCTGCACCTCCCTTCCATGACCCAGTCCTCCCTGCACCTCCCCTCCATGGCCCAGTCCTCCCTGCACCTCCCCTCCATGACCCAATCCTCCCTGCACCTCCCCTCCATGACCCAGTCCTCCCTGCACCTCCCCTCCATGACCCAGTCCTCCCTGTCCATTCCTTCTACGCCTCAAGCTTTCCTGTCCTTTTTCCCTCCCCTTCCTTCCCTTTCCCCTTCTCTCAGCCTTCTACCACAAAGACGCATATAAAATTATGCTGGACACGGGGGCGTCAGTAACACCGTGTGAGACCTAGCACACGGGGGCGTCAGTAACACCGTGTGAGACCTAGCACACTGGGGCGTCAGTAACACCGTGTGAGACCTAGCACACGGGGGCGTCAGTAACACCGTATGAGACCTAGCACACGGGGGCGTCAGTAACACCGTGTGAGAAATAGCACATGGGAGCGTCAGTAACACCGCGTGAGATCTAGCACACGGGGGCGTCAGTAACACCGTGTGAGAAATAGCACATGGGAGCGTCAGTAACACCGCGTGAGATCTAGCACACGGGGGCGTCAGTAACACCGTGTGAGACCTAGCACACGTGGGCGTCAGTAACACCGTATGAGACCTAGCACACGGGGGCGTCATTAACACCGTGTGAGACCTAGCACACGGGGGCGTCATTAACACCGTGTGAGACCTAGCACACGGGGGCGTCAGTAACACCGTGTGAGACCTAGCACACGGGGGCGTCATTAACACCGTGTGAGACCTAGCACACGGGGGCGTCATTAACACCGTGTGAGACCTAGCACACGGGGGCGTCAGTAACACCGTGTGAGACCTAGCACACGGGGGCGACAGTAACACCGTGTGAGTCTTAGATCAAGGGAATTTAAAAGCAAGCCATTCAAACTGTATTTTTTTATGTACACCAGCTACAACAGCCTGGTTGACCAGGAAACAACAGAGGAAGAAACCTGGCCCAAGGCCGGGCTCCGGGATTAGAAACACTCTCGAAACTCATCGAAGGTATATCAAGGGTACGTTACATGTAGGATCTCTCAAGGAAATTGTGACCTAAGATTAATCACAGAGTGGAGTCACCTTCATCGACAGGTGTTCACCTTCAGTGACAGGTGGAGTTCACCTTCATCGACAGGTGTTTACCTTCAGTGACAGGTGGAGTTCACCTTCATCGACAGGTGTTTACCTTCAGTGACAGGTGGAGTTCACCTTCATCGACAGGTGTTTACCTTCAGTGACAGGTGGAGTCACCTTCATCGACAGGTGTTTACCTTCAGTGACAGGTGGAGTTCACCTTCATCGACAGGTGTTTACCTTCAGTGACAGGTGGAGTTCACCTTCATCGACAGGTGTTTACCTTCAGTGACAGGTGTTTACCTTCAGTGACAGGTGGAGTCACCTTCATCGACAGGTGTTTACCTTCAGTGACAGGTGGAGTTCACCTTCATCGACAGGTGTTTACCTTCAGTGACAGGTGTTTACCTTCAGTGACAGGTGGAGTCACCTTCATCGACAGGTGTTTACCTTCAGTGACAGGTGGAGTTCACCTTCATCGACAGGTGTTTACCTTCAGTGACAGGTGGAGTTCACCTTCATCGACAGGTGTTTACCTTCAGTGACAGGTGGAGTCACCTTCATCGACAGGTGTTTACCTTCAGTGACAGGTGGAGTCACCTTCATCGACAGGTGTTTACCTTCAGTGACAGGTGGAGTTCACCTTCATCGACAGGTGTTTACCTTCAGTGACAGGTGTTTACCTTCAGTGACAGGTGGAGTTCACCTTCATCGACAGGTGTTTACCTTCAGTGACAGGTGGAGTTCACCTTCATCGACAGGTGTTTACCTTCAGTGACAGGTGGAGTTCACCTTCATCGACAGGTGTTTACCTTCAGTGACAGGTGGAGTTCACCTTCATCGACAGGTGTTTACCTTCAGTGACAGGTGGAGTTCACCTTCATCGACAGGTGTTTACCTTCAGTGACAGGTGGAGTTCACCTTCATCGACAGGTGTTTACCTTCAGTGACAGGTGGAGTTCACCTTCATCGACAGGTGTTTACCTTCAGTGACAGGTGGAGTTCACCTTCATCGACAGGTGTTTACCTTCAGTGACAGGTGGAGTTCACCTTCATCGACAGGTGTTTACCTTCAGTGACAGGTGGAGTTCACCTTCAGTGACAGGTGGAGTTCACCTTCAGTGACAGGTGGAGTTCACCTTCAGTGACAGGTGGAGTTCA
>NC_091312.1:1087180-1122180 GCF_038502225.1 Cherax quadricarinatus | reverse complement strand
AGTGTGTGGTGGCAAGTGTAGTCCCACATTACCACAGTGTGTGGTGGCAAGTGTAGTCCCACATTACCACAGTGTGTGGTGGCAAGTGTAGTCCCACATTACCACAGTGTGTGGTGGCAAGTGTAGTCCCACATTACCACAGTGTGTGGTGGCAAGTGTAGTCCCACATTACCACAGTGTGTGGTGGCAAGTATAATCCCGCATTACCACTGTGTGTGGTGGCAAGTGTAGTCCCACATTACCACTGTGCGTTTTGGCAAGTGCAGTCCCACATTACCACAGTGTGTGGTGGCAAGTGTAGTCCCACATTACCACAGTGTGTGGTGGCAAGTGTAGTCCCACATTACCACTGTGTAATAACTCTGGCCACACCCACCCTCCCCCCTCCATCACCATTTTTTGAATAATCTGGACATCCCACCCCGCGCTTCTCCCGCTAGTTGGATCCTCGTAATAGTCACTCTAGTCCTCGTAGAGTTAAACCTTGGAGAGTCTAGTAGTTGCTGAGCGACGTAGTATGTAACTTGACTCTGCCCTCCTCGCCCTACTGAAGTCTCTTAGTTCAGGCTGACACACTTCATGACCTCGTGACCTCGGACTAACACCAGACAAACCTGGCCCATGACCGGGCTCCAGGAGTAGAAGGGCTCTCCAAACTCATCAAAGGTAATACCAAAGGTGCACTAAACCTGTCCTTTGTGATGTAACATGACAGGAAGCCGTCACTAGTTTTTGTTTCCACAGTGTAACTATCGTACAGAGTGAGGTAACCACACCATGTAAATTATAATAAGGATACCTTCGTACTGCTCGTTGACCTAATTTTGTAAAAAAAAATAATAAGTGTTCTTGTGGGTTCCAGTGAGGGAGCAAGTGGCATCGTGAGAGTGATAGTGCCACTGTTGGTGCCCCTGCTGTGGCTGCTGGTTCCATACTGTGGCTGCTATAGCCCTGCTGTGGCTGCTGGTGTCGTGCTGTGGCTGCTGGTTCCATACTGTGGCTGCTATAGCCCTGCTGTGGCTGCTGGTGTCGTGCTGTGGCTGCTGGTGCCATACTGTGGCTGCTATAGCCCTGCTGTGGCTGCTGGTGTCGCGCTGTGGCTGCTGGTGCCGTGCCAGAAGTAATCAAATGAATCGAACTGGGTTTAATTAAGGGCCATGTTGTCTCCAGTCACGGTCCACTTGAGGCTTAGGGCGTCCCCGGGTATCCTCCCTGGGGCTGTTAGTGTGCTGTTCACCTGTGACACGGTGGGGATATCCGACCTTCTGTTCAGTGTGGTGTGTCTCTTTCCTTACCCTCACACCCTTCTTCCCTCTCTACCCCCCCTCACACTTCTTGTTACCTTCCTACTCTAACCTCAACTTTCTCTCAGGTTTGAATCGATCGATAATCGGCATTTAAAGAAAGCGGTATCATCGTAATTTGATGACCTTTGTAAGATTATTTGTGTGTGTGTGTGTGTTCTCACCTATTTGTGGTTGCAGAGGTCAAGTCATAGCTCCTGGCCCTGCCTCTTCACTGATTACTACTAGGTTCTCTCTATCCCTGCTCCATGAGCTTTATCAAACCTCTTCTTAAAACTATGTATGGTTCCTGCCTCCACTACGTCACTTTCTAGGCTGTTCCACTTCCTAACAACTCTATGACTGAAAAATACTTCGTTATCATATCTCCCCTATCTCTCCTGTCCTCCAGTGTCGTCAGGTCGAGTTCCTTTAACCTTGCGCGCGCGCGCGCCCGTGCATGTGTGTGTGTGTGTGTGTGGCAGCGATGTATCCTGGCTCAGGCAGCATCATTGGGTCTCTTACAAGATCGTCCGAGCTCTTATTCGAGTCTTTTATTACTCAGAATTACATTTTTTTTACCACTCTTAAATTGATAGTGGTTGAGGGTAGAAGAGCTGCCCACAGGACGGGCAGGTTGTTGCAACCTAAACCATTATATCTCTGTTTATCTACTTCGTTCTTGTGTTCTACAGGATGCGCTACTGTCCGCAGGATGGATGTTACGTACAACTAACCGCTTCGGCGGCAAACTCTAATCTCCAAGATCAAGGATGAGTGCTTTAATCACCAATTTTACCAGCTGATTGTTATCTTTCCTCGCCCTCGACTATTTCAGTAATACATGTTGAAACACTGACTATTTGAGATTCGTACCCGTGACATCTACTGCTGGACCATGACACATAGTACTCCATCTTGATGCTACTAGTACTATCTCTCTCTCTCTCTCTCTCTCTCTCTCTCTCTCTCTCTCTCTCTCTCTCTCTCTCTCTCTCTCTCTCTCTCTCTCTCTCTCTCTCTCTCTCTCTCTCTCTCTCTCTTGGAATATCATATTTCGTCTTTCAGTGAGACCCACCATCTTTGAAGAAGAGGTCCACCCCCATATGGACCTCTTCTTCAAATATGGTGGTTCTCTTCTTCAAAACGTAAAGTAAAAAAGGATACAAGTGCAACTAATGTGACATTTTATTGTGGCAACGTTTCGCTCTCTAGGAACTTTATCAAGCCGTTACAAACAGTACATGGACACAGAGGATATATATAGGCTTAGAGTGAGGTGTAATACTAGTGGTAGTTTTAGTAGTACAAGAACATCAACTGGGACCAGGTAAACCATGTCCTAAACGAAACATGTTGGGACGATATCTTAAATGACATGGATCCAAACCAGTGCCTTGAAAGGATCAACTTCCTGGCAGCTGAAGCATGTTCTAGGCATATTTCCTTAAGAAAGAAGAAGAGCAGGAGTAAACTGGGGAGAGAAAGACGCTCCCTCTACAGAAGACAACAAAGAGTCACTGAGCTCCTCAGGAGTGCTAGAATATCTGATACACGAAAGAAGGCGCTGACCAGGGAAGTGGAAACTATCGAACTTAAGTTAAATGACTCTTACAGGAACCAGGAGAGACAGGAGGTTAAAGCCATTAGTGAAATTGAAAGAAATTCAAAATATTTCTTTTCATATGCCAAAAACAAGCCAAATACCACATCTAGTATCGGGCCCTTACTCAGACTTACACAGATGACAACAAGGAAATGAGTGAAATATTGAAATCCCAGTACGACTCTGTGTTTAGTGAACCACTAATCGGTCTAAGGATCGACGACCCAAATGATTTCTTCATGAATGAGCCTCAAAACTCCATAAATGTATGCCAGATTTCCGGCATTACCCTAACTCCGATAGATTTCGAGAAAACCATTGACAGCATGCCCATGCACTCAGCCCCGGGCCCAGACTTGTGGAACTCTGTTTTCATTAAGAACTGCAAGAAACCCCTCTCGCGTGCCCTAAGTACACTATGGAGGAGGAGCTTGGACATGTGTGAAATTCCACAGTCACTTAAAACGACGGATATAGCCCCACTCCATAAAGGTGGCAGCAAAGCATTAGCTAAGAACTATAGGCCAATAGCTCTGACGTCCCACATCATCAAAATCTTTTAAAGAGTGCTAAGAAGCAGGATTGCAAATCACCTGGATTCCCAAAATCTGCACAATCCAGGGCAACATGGGTTCAGGGCAGGTCGCTCCTGCCTCTCACAACTACTGGATCACTATGATATGGCCTTGGATGCACTGGAAGAAAATCAGAATGCAGATGTAATATACACAGACTTTGCAAAAGCATTTGACAAATGCAATCGTGCTAAAGGAATAACTGGGAAAGTGGGGAGATGGATCTTCAACTTCCTAACAAATCGAACACAAAGAGTAGTGGTCAACAGTCAAATCGGAGGCTGCCATAGTGAAGAGCTCTGTTCCACAAGGCACAGTACTCGCCCCCATCTTATTCCTCATCCTCATATCAGACATAGACAGAGATATACATCACAGCACCGTATCATCCTTTGCGGATGATACTAGGATCTGCATGAGGCTGTCATCTGCTGAGGACGCGGTTAACCTCCAAGAAGATATAAACAAAGTTTTTCAGTGGGCAACGGTAAACAATATGATGTTCAATGAGGACAAATTCCAACTACTCCGTTATGGCAAACTGGAGGAGATAATAACTAGAACAGAGTATACTACAGACTCTGGCCATACAATAGAGCGGAAAAATAATGTAAGGGACCTGGGAGTAGTAATGTCTGAGGATCTCTCTTTCAAGGATCACAACAGTGCCACGATCGCACGTGCAAAGAAAATGATAGGATGGATAATGAGAACGTTCAAAACGAGAGATGCCAAGCCAATGATGATCCTTTTCAAATCACTTGTTCTCTCTAGGCTGGAATACTGCTGTACATTAACATCTCCATTCAAAGCAGGTGAAATTGCAGATCTAGAGAGTGTACAGAGATCCTTTACTGCACGTATAAGTTCTGTCAAACACCTTAACTACTGGGAACGCTTGGAAGCACTTGACTTGCACTCGTTGGAACGCAGGAGGGAGAGATATATCATAATCTACACTTGGAAAATCCTGGAAGGAATGGTCCCGAATCTGCACACAGAAATCACTCCCTACGAAAGTAAAAGACTGGGCAGGCGATGCAAAATGCCCCCAATTAAAAGTAGGGGCGCCATTGGTACACTAAGGGAAAACACCATAAGTGTCCGGGGCCCAAGACTGTTCAACAGCCTCCCATCAAGCATTAGGGGAATTGCCAATAAACCCCTGGCTGCCTTCAAGAGAGAGCTGGAGAGATACCTAAAGTCAGTGCCGGATCAGCCGGGCTGTGGCTCGTACGTTGGACTGCGTGCGGCCAGCAGTAACAGCCTAGTTGATCAGACCCTAATCCACCGGGAGGCCTGGTCATGGACCGGGCCGCGGGGGCGCTGATCCCCGGAATAACCTCCAGGTAAGTAGTGGTAGTAGTAGTAGTAATGCAATATGGTAGAATAATCAGCTTGCACATGGATAAAAGGTTGTAGGAGTTATTACTTATTATTTATTAATACGGGATTTCTTCACTTAATATTATACTCAGGGTTTCTTTAATAATAGCTAAATTAAAGATTCCTCAAGTTTAAAATATTATGACTCTAAATTATATAACTAAGGATTATATACCCGGGTATTATTTATGTATATATTATTTTTGTATATGTTTAGGTAGGGAATTATAGGAGACTGGAAGAGTTCAAAGACTAGAGGCAAAGTACCTGGTGGATGGTTTGTACCTGTCCACCCTCCCCGATACCGAGTTGACATTAAACCTGAGAGTTCGGCTCAGGGCAGTTCGCTCTCTCCTCTGATATTGTGAGCATTTACATAAGAGGCTCTTCTACCTCCTCCATATTATCTTCAGAGCCGTCACAAGGGGATTTTGCTAGACAGTTCTGCCTTTCTAGAGAAAACTTCCAGTACAGAAATAGCCTGCCTTAGTCTGTGATTAACTCTTATCAGTTGCCGACATGGTGAAGTGTATTTATTAGAGGAAGTGACAGATATCCTCATTATTAATGTTAATTTGTTAAGTTATGCGGACGACGTCCTCATAATAGCTCCCCGACGTTTTGATATGCGGAATCTTTAGGCAAGGCTCAGCGCAGTTGAACCGGCTATCTAATTTACTCTAGAAGAAGAATCCATTGACAAGCTACTTTTTCTAGACGTTCTCATTCACAAAGTTGATAATCTAAGATTTCAAGTTTACCACAAACCTACCAACAAAAATGATCTCACACACTTCTATTCCAGTCAAGATACTAAGACCAAAAGAGGCATTATCATCGGATTTTTCCAAAGAGCTTACCAAATTTGTAGTCCTGAGTTTCTTGACGAGGAATGTACTTACACCAAACCTTCACTGATCTACATTTTCCTTCCTTTCTTATCAAAGACTGCACGAAAAGAGCTCTTCAGATCGTCAGTTCTCCACGCAACAACGCCACTCTTAACAAAGTTATAATCCTTCCCAACAGCCAGGTTGCATTGAACGTTTCCAAGGTACTCGCATAAACTAACACTAGAGTCGCCATCGCATCCAGCACTTCCATAAGGGATCTAACCAGGACAGAATCGAACCACCATGAACCAGTCAATGCAGGAGTTTACACTACACCTTGTGGAGGCTGTGACAGGATGTATGTAGGTGATTTATAGGCGTAACAAAAGAGGTGAGGGTCATCTTATGAATCAGTATACTGACATTAAGAGGGACATTAAAAGGGGATAAGAAAAGATAAACGGGACTATGAAATTAAAGTTGCTAGGGATTCGAAAACTAACCCAAAAAGTTTTTTCCAGGTTTATAGAACAAAAGTTAGAGATAAGATAAGTTCCCTGAAAAATAACCCTGGGCATCTCACTGACAAGGAGAATGAAATGTGCACTATTCTTAATAATTATTTTCTCTCGGTTTTCACTCAGGAAGACACTAACAATATCCCAGTAATTAATTTTTATAGTGGGCCTGAAGATGATAAATTATACAATATCACAGTCACTAGAGAAATGGTTATCAAACAAATAGACCGGTTAAAGCAAAATAAATCCCCGGGCCCTGATGAACTTTTTTCAAGGGTTCTTAAGGAGTGTAAAATGGAACTTTGTGAACCATTGACTAATATTTTTAATATTTCTCTTGAAACAGGTGTAGTGTCTGATATGTGGAAGATGGCTAATGTTATTCCTATTTTTAAAGCAGGGAACAAGTCGTTACTGTCAAATTACCGCCCAATAAGCCTAACCTCAATTGTAGGCAAATTACTAGAGTCAATTATAGCTGATAATATAAGATGCCATCTGGATAAGCACAGCTTGATTAATGATACTCAGCATGGATTCACGAGGGGCCGTTCCTGCCTAACTAATTTATTAACCTTCTTCAGTAAAGCTTTTGAGGCCGTTGATCATGATAAAGAATTCGATATTGTTTATTTAGCTTTTGTGAGGGAAAAGTTCAATAGATAGGAGTAGCGATGGAGTATATAGTAACAATAGTTTCATTGCCGGCTACTTGTTAAGGTAGGGTAAGTCCAGCTCCCGCTGTCCCCCCCCCTCCCTCCCCTTTTTCCCCCTCCCCGAAAGTGATAGTTTGATTGCCGGCTGCTTGTTAAGGTAGGGTCAGTCTAGCTCCCCCCCCCCAAAAGGTGACGTGTGGGGCTCCGGTCCAAACAGTAATCACTAGACTCACAGCTCCCAGCACTACTGTAAGTACATGCCTGCCTTGTATTCTAGTGGATTTATTGGTTGAAAGCTTCACTTTTGACCAATAATAAACTTAGTCCTTTCAGTCTTGCTCTAAGTTGACTGTTGTAATAGTCACCACGTCTTTTAGGTATTGTACTTATCATGGAAAGTGATTTCTTAAGCAGTGGGTAACCTGTATATCTTTCCAGCTTGGATGACAGAGAGGGTCACCTGCTAATCAACGAGTAGAATTGAAGGAGACGGACTAACGTTCTGAGATGTCCCAAATTCTGATCCACTTACCTGTTTGTGTATGCAAGTAGCAGCATATAACCCCTCATCATTGCAGTGGAAAAAAACATGCTTTCCTGTCATCTGGAAAGATTAATCACGGCTATACTGTGAAGAACTAGCCAGTGGGTTGTAACCAACACCTGCGACCCCCCCCCCCCCAATCATCAACAGCGGCTACGATTTCAACACGCAGTGTCACCAACACCAGACACCCAAGTTTTATTTATATTAGCGTTGAATTCAGATATTTATATTTTTCATTTTTCATTTTCTTTAATGTAGGATCAATATTTCATATTTAAGTGTTTTATATTTTATATTTTCTAAATAATAAAGTGTTTATGTTTGTCAGTTTTTATTCTTTTTCTATACATTAATTTTCCTGAGGAGGAGCCAGCCTTAGTAATACTGACTGAAGTTGTTACAGGGCTGAGTAAGCTTTCACACTTTTAATTATGCTTTTGTTAGAGTACCGCACCAGAGACTGTTAAAGAAAGTGGCAGCTCATGGCATTGGAGGAAAAGTGCTGTCATGGATCGAGTCATGGCTCCTAAGAACATAAGAAAGGAGGATCACTGCAACAGGCCTGTTGGCCCATACTAGGCAGGTCCTTTACAATCCATCCCACTAACAAAACATTTGCCCAACCCAATTTTCAAACCATTCATCACCAATTTCCAGTGCTACCCAAGAAATAAGCTCTGATAACTCTATCCACTCATTTGCAAGTCCCACTCAAATCCAACCCCTCTCACTCATGTACTTATCCAACCTAAATTTGAAACTACCCAAAGTCCCAGCCTCAATAACCCAACTAGGTAGACTGTTCCACTCATCAACTACCCTATTTCCAAACCAATACTTTCCTATGCCCTTTCTAAATCTAAACTTGTCTAATTTAAATCCATTACTGCGGGTTCTCTCTTGGAGAGACATCGTCAAGACCTTATTAATATCCCCTTTATTAATACCTATCTTCCACTTATACACTTCGATCAGGTCTCCCCTCATTCTTCGTCTAACAAGTGAATGTAACTTAAGAGTCTTCAATCTTTCTTCATAAGGAAGATTTCTAATGATATGTATTAATTTAGTCATCCTACGCTGAATGTTTTTTAACGAATTTATGTCCATTCTGTAATATGGAGACCAGAACTGAGCTGCATAATCTAGGTGAGGCCTTACTAATTATGTATAAAGCTGCAGTATGACCTCTGGACTTCTGTTGCTTACACTTCTTGATATAAATCCCAGTAATCTATTTGCCTTATTACGTACGCTTAAGCATTGCTATCTTGGTTTAAGGTTGCTGCTCACCATAACCCCCAAGTCCTTTTCGCAATCTGTATGGCTAAGTTCTACATCATTTAACTTATAAGTACTAGGGTTATGGACACTCCCGAGCTTCAGAACCTTGCATTTATCTACATTGAACTGTATCTGCCACTTTTCTGACCAAGAATAGTTTGTCTAAATCCTCCTGAAGTTCCCTAACATCTACGTTTGAATCAATTATCCTACCTATCTTTGTGTCATCGGCGAATTTGCTCATACCACTAGTAATACCCTCATCAAGGCCATTGATATATATTATAAACAACAACGGGCCTAAGACTGATCCCTGTGATACGCCATTTGTAATAAAGTTGGTAGAATTACGATACGCCATTTGTTACAGATCCCCACTCGGATTGAACCCCATTTAAGCACACTCTCTGCTTCCTAATAGTGAGCCGTGACTCGATCCATGACAGCACTTTTCACCCAATGCCATGAGCTGCCACTTTTTTTAACAGTCTCTGGGGCGATACTCTATCAAAAGCCTTACTAAAATCTAAGTAAACAATATCGAATTCTTTATCATGATCAACGGCCTCAAAAGCTTTACTGAAGAACGTCAACAAATTAGTTAGGCAGGAACGGCCCCTAGTGAATCCATGCTGAGTATCATTAATCAAGCTATGCTTATCGAGATGGCTTCTTATAATATCAGCAATAATTGACTCTAGTAACTTGCCCACAATTGAGGTCAGGCTTATTGGGCGGTAATTTGACGGTAACGACTTGTTCCTTGCTTTAAAAATAGGAATTACATTAGCCATCTTCCACATATCAGACACTACACCTGTTTCAAGAGAAATATTAAAAATATTAGTCAATGGTTCACAAAGATCCATTTTACACTCCTTAAGAACCCTAGAAAAAAGTTCATCAGGTCCCGGGGATTTATTTTGCTTCAGTCTATCTGTTTGATAACCATTTTGCTAGTGACTATGATATTGCATAATTTATCGTCTTCAAGCCCACTATAAAAATTTATTACTGGGATATTGTTAGTGTCCTCCTGAGTGAAAACTAAGAGAAAATAATTATTAAGAATAGAGCACATTTGATTCTCCTTGTCAGTAAGATGCCCAGAGTTATTTTTAAGGGGACCTATCTTATCTCTAACTTTTGTTCTATATACCTGGAAAAACTTTTCTGGTTAGTTTTCGATTCCCTAGCAAGTTTAATTTCATAGTCCCGTTTAGCTTTCAGTATCTCCTTTTTAATGTCCCTCTTAATGTCAGTATACTGATTCATAAGATGACCCTCACCTCTTTTGATGCGCCTATAAATTCCTTTTTTCTGTCCTAAAAAATGTTTGAGCCTATTATTCATCCATTTTGGATCATTTCTATTCGATCTAATTTCTTTATACGGGATAAATGTTCTCTGGGCAGCATGTATAGTGTTTAGAAAACTCTCGTATTGATAGCTCTCTTCGTTACCCCAGTCAACAGATGATAAGTGAAAGTTAAGACACATGTGCAACATCTGGATATCTTTATTGTAGTAGACGTTTCGCCATCCAGTGGCTTTATCAATACAGATTCTAGGACATAATAGGAAGACAGTAGAACTATATACAAAAGATGAGGTAATCAGTCCCTCGGCCTTGGAGTTAGTGTTCACAGCATCGTGGTGGAGGAGACTCTCCTCCACCACGATGCTGTGAACACTAACTCCAAGGCCGAGGGACTGATTACCTCATCTTTTGTATATAGTTCTACTGTCTTCCTATTATGTCCTAGAATCTGTATTGATAAAGCCACTGGATGGCGAAACGTCTACTACAATAAAGATATCCAGATGTTGCACATGTGTCTTAACTTTCATATTGTCGGTATTTTATACCTTTCTTGCACAGATGATAAGTGTTCTCTAAGCCCATTGTAATCTGCTAAGCGAAAATCTGGGACTGTTACTGAGTTATCCCTAATATCATACTTCCATTCAATGCTAAATGTAATTGTTTCGTGGTCACTTGTGCCAAGTTCCTCTGAAATTTCTAAATTATTAACAAGTGATTCCTTGTTTGCCAGAACCAAGTCAAGCAGGTTATTTCCCCTTGTAGGTTCTGTCACAAACTGCTTCAAAAAACAATCCTGCACTACTTCTAAAAAGTCATCAGATTCTAAATTCTCTGTCAAAAAATTCCAGTCAATCTGACTAAAGTTAAAGTCCCCTAGAATTACAACGTTGTCGTGCCTTTTGGCCTTAACAATTTCCTCCCACAGTAGTTTTCCTTGGTCTCTATCCAAGTTTGGGGGACGGTATATCACACCTAAAATCAATTTTTCATGCCCCTCTGAAAATTCTACCCAAACAGATTCAGTATGTGTTTCGGATTTTATACCAGTTTTTATGCAACAATTTAAATGATCTCGGACATAGAGTGCCACCCCACCCCCCTTTCCGATATTTCTGTCTACTTGGAACAATTTAAAACCCTGAATGTGACATTCAGCAGGCATGTTAGGGACATGCCTGCTGAATGTCATATTAAACCACGTCTCAGTTATGGCAAAAACATCAATGTTACCTGCACTTTCAACTAATCTCAATTCGTCCATCTTATTTCTCGCACTACGACTGTTAGTATAATATATTTTCAGAAATCCTCCCCTCTCTTTTCTCTTCCTGCTGATTTCTGTTCCTCCACTATCACCTAATGCCATTGGCTTTCCTGTGTTCACCAATAATTCTTCCTCAATCTTCCTATAGCTGGTTTCCTTAAAACTCACACTGCCGCTACACTCAGAATACCTTGATTTTCCACGAGAACCCATACCACTATCTATTTCTAGTTTAAAGACCTAACAGCTCACCAATTGGAAGCAGAGAGTATGCTTAAATGGGGTTAAATTCTAATGGGGATCTGTAACAAGTGGCGTTCCACAGGGATCAGTCTTGGACCCGTTGTTGTTTATAATATATATCAATGAGGGAATTACTAGTAATATGAGCAAATTCGCCGATGACACAAAGATAGGTTAGATAATTGATTCAAACTTAGATGTTAGGGATCTTCAGGAGGATTTAGACAAACTCAATTCCTGGTCAGAAAAGTGGCAGATGCAGTTCAATGTAAATAAATGCAAGGTTCTGAAGCTCGGGAGTGTCCATAACCCTAGTACTTATCAGTTAAATAACGTAGAACTTAGCCATACAGATTGGGAGAAGGATTTGGGGGGTTATGGTAAACAGCAACCTTAAACCAAGACAGCAGTGCCTAAGCGTACGTAACAAAGCAAACAGATTACTGGGACTTTTATCTAAAAGTGTAAGCAACAGAAGTCCAGCGGTTATTTTACAGCTTTATACATCATTAGTAAGGCCTCACCTAGATTATGCAGCTCAGTTCTGGTCTCCATATTACAGAATGGATATAAATTCGCTAGAAAATATCCAGCGTAGAATGACCAAATTAATACATAGCATTAGAAATCTTCCTTATGAAGAACGATTGAAGACTCTTAAACTACATTCACTTGTTAGACGAAGAATGAGGGGAGACATGATCGATGTGTATAAGTGGACGATGGGTATTAACAAAGGGGATATAAATAAGGTTTTGAGGATATCACTTCAAGAAAGAACCCGCAATAATGGATTTAAATTAGATAAGTTTAGATTTCGAAAGGATATAGGAAAGTATTGGTTTGGAAATAGGGTAGTTGATGAGTGGAACAGTCTGCCTAGTAGGGTTATTGAAGCTAAAACGTTGGGTAGTTTCATCATCTCTGAAGCATTAGCAAAAATCCTCCTCGAAACAGTAAACCCTGCCATCACATAGTCTCCGCTACACAAGAACACAACAGAGGAGGAACACTGAAACAGACTTTCTCAGATCCAACCACCAACAGAAATATTTAAGAACATAAGAATGTAGGAACACTGCAGAAGGCCTACTGGCCCATGCGAGGCAGGTCCTTATCAAAACGACCTCTTCCTAAAGCTACCCAAGAAACAAGATTCAATTATATTTCTGTCAACCATGGACTTTCTTGATACAACTTTCTCAACTTTTTGAAAATCAATTGGATGGTTAAAGTCTCTCACATGAATAAATAGAGCATTGGAATCTTGTCCAGTAGTTAAGCAGCACCAACCCAACAACACAGGAGTCACGTGATTTCATCGTCTACCCGTCCTCATCATAGGCAGAGGTTGTTTTTGATAAGGACCTGCCTCGCATGGGCCAGTAGGCCTTCTACAGTGTTCCTCCATTCTTATGTTCTTATGACATTCCTCAGGTCACGTGCGTCACACCTCACTCTCCGCCTATATATAATGTCTTCCTACCTCTGTATGTTAGAAGTGATCAAGGTCCCAGGACCGAAACGTTTTCTAATAAATATGTTATAGTGTTTGCTTACGTGTCTTTCTAAACCAACTTGTCGGTAATGTGTGTGGAAAAAGACACTTATGTACAGTTCAGGACATTTATTAAAGGAAACGTTTCGCCACGAGTGGCTTCTTCAGTCTTAATACAGAGAAAACTAAGAAAACACACATATATATAGTTAGGTAAGACACATATGCAACAGTTGGGTATTGTAATAAAGTTGGTAGAATTACCGACAATATGTAAAGTAAAAGGACACAAGTGCAACTAATGTGACATTTATTGTGGCAACGTTTCGCTCTCCAGGAGCTTGATAAAGCTCCTGGAGAGCGAAACGTTGCCACAATAAATGTCACATTAGTTGCACTTGTGTCCTTTTACTTTACAACAGTTAGGTATCTTTATTTTGAAACGTTTCGCCTACACAGTAGGCTTCTTCAGTCGAGTACAGAAAAGTTGATAGAAGCAGAAGATACTTGAAGACGATGTAATCAGTCCATCACCCTTAAAGTTTTGAGGTGGTCAGTCCCTCAGTCTGGAGAAGAGCATTGTTCCGTTGTCTGAAACAATATTGTTTCAGACAACGGAACAATGCTCTTCTCCAGACTGAGGGACTGACCACCTCAAAACTTTAAGGGTGATGGACTGATTACATCGTCTTCAAGTATCTTCTGCTTCTATCAACTTTTCTGTACTCGACTGAAGAAGCCTACTGTGTAGGCGAAACGTTTCGAAATAAAGATACCCAACTGTTGCATATGTGTCTTACCTAACAACCTGTCGGTATTGTATACCATTTTGATGTACACATATATATAGTGGTGGGAGTCAGGTGAGGTGAAGCGTGGGTAGAGGTGGTAATAGTAGTAGTAGTAGTAATGGAACTAAGGAGGTGAGGTTAGAGAGGGACCTGCTGGCATCAAGTAACACCAGTTCCCAGGATGGGTAATATCCTCTTGCTTAGTAATTTTGAAATACTGTAACTACCGGATTTTTGCTTTATAGTGTTACTGACAGAAATTAGTGCAGCTTCAATGCATTTTCTCCGTCTTAAGTCGTCTTCTTTAATAACTAGTTTAGCTTCATTGAATTTCATGAGGTGTCCAACATCGTCTCTATGTTGAACACATGCGTTTTTGCGGTCATCATTTCTGCAAGCATTTTTGTGTTCTGCTATTCTAATGTCCAGAGTTCTGGCTGTTTCCCCTACATATACTTTGTCACACCCCCCACATGGTATAGTGTAGATTCCTGCACTTGTGCCAGAATCATGCTTGGGTTTTTGTATCAGGTTCCTAATAGTAGTTGAAGAGCTGGTAGATATTTTAGCCAGTTTTCTGTCAAACATTTTTGAAACATTAGTGGCAACGTTGCTGACCGGTAAAACGATGTAACTTGGAGGCTTTTCTTCAATTTGATAGGTGTTGGTCTTGCTGAGGATACGTGTTGCACGTTTCCTGCAGTCACGTATGAAGTGTAGGGGAAAGTGTAGTGAACTAAAAGAGTTGGTGATGTATGTACATTCTTCTTCGAGGAACTGCGGACTGGAAATTCTGTAGGCTCTCAGAAAGAAGCCAATAACTACCCCTCTTTTAGTTCTTGTGTCATGGTGAGAGAAGAAATGTAGAAGATCATTCTTGTAGGTAGGCTTTCGGTAGACTTTAAAAGAAAGTTTGTTTATCTATCAACTTGTCTGTACTCGACTGAAGAAGCCTACTGTGTAGGCGAAACGTTTCGAAATAAAGATACCTAACTGTTGCATTTGTGTCTTACCTAACAATCTGTCGGTATTTTATACCATTTTAATGTTCATTCTGTCCAACACAAGGGTATCTTGGTACAGACCATCAACTTCGACCTCTACTAGTGAGAACGGCTGGGTTTGAGAGGGACCTGCCCTCCCAAACCAACCTACGTCTCACCTCCTGGCACTATATAAAGGCTCCATCCTGTCACTTCAACTTCATATTGTTTCAGACAACGGAACAATGCTCTTCTCCAGACTGAGGGACTGACCACCTCAAAACTTTAAGGGTGATGGACTGATTACATCGTCTTCAAGTATCTTCTGCTTCTATCAACTTTTCTGTACTCGATGGAAATAAATGGTATAAAATACCGACACAATGGCAATATAAACACAAATGCAGTATAATGTGATCCTTTATTGACTACGTTTCGCCCACACAGTGGGCTTTTTCAAGTCACAAACAGAACTACCTGGGGTGGAAGGAACGCGAGTATTTATAGTCCGGCTGAGGTCAGGTGAAGAATGCCCCATTCGGTACATCATCAGATGCAGCATTCTTCACCTGACCTCAGCCGGACTATAAATACTCGCGTTCCTTCCACCCCAGGTAGTTCTGTTTGTGACTTGAAAAAGCCCACTGTGTGGGCGAAACGTAGTCAATAAAGGATCACATTATACTGCATTTGTGTTTATATTGCCATTGTCTGTACTCGACTGAAGAAGCCTACTGTGTAGGCGAAACGTTTCGAAATAAAGATACCTAACTGTTGCATTTGTGTCTTACCTAACAAAGTTTGTTTTCCCCTGTGCGTAAGAGAACGTCGAGAAAAGGTAACTGGTTGTCCTTCTCCTCCTCTAGAGTAAATTTAATAGTAGGTTCCAGATTGTTGATGGTGTTGAGGATGCCCTGTACGTCAAGATTTATTACCAAGGTTTATTCCATCAAGATTTCTAAATACAACTCTAATACCAAAAGTCCCAAGAAGAGAAGGCACATCAACCAAGTTCCCATGGCAAGGGAGAACCAACTCACCCCCAGCCGAACAAGGCTGTAATAAAGTTGGTAAAATTACCGACAATATGTAAAGTAAAAGGACACAAGTGCAACTAATGTGACATTTATTGTGGCAACGTTTCGCTCTCCAGGAGCTTTATCAAGCCATTACAAACAATACATGGACACAGAGGGTATATAAAGGCTCAGAGTGAGGTGAATACTAGTGAGGTACCATTTCGATGTTCACTAGTGGTGGTAGTAGTAGTAGTAGTAGTAGTAGTGGTAGTGACAAAAGTAATACAATATGGTAGAGCAATTAATTCGTACATGAGTAAAAGGATATAAAAGCTATTACTTGGGTAACATAAAAATAGCTGCCTCATTCCAGTTTATATTTGTCCAACCTATTTTTATGTTACCCAAGTAATAGCTTTTATATCCTTTTACTCATGTACGAATTAATTGCTCTACCATATTGCCACAATAAATGTCACATTAGTTGCACTTGTGTCCTTTTACCGAACAAGGCTGGTTATCCCTTTCCGGGTTGCAAAAAGCACCTCCAGCAACCCTAAATGATCCATTAATCACATTCCCCGGGCACCCCAGATCATTGGCCATTTCATAAATTTTGGACATTTCCCCATCCATGAACTCTGGACCACAAACACGTAAAGCTCCCAAAAACACCGATGAGAAAACAGACAGTTCAACTCCATCTTGATGGGAAGAACAACAGTGCACACAGGAACTGCCATTTGTAGGTTTTCTGCAAATTTCAAATTTGAACTCACCACCACTCACAACAACCAAAACATCCAGAAAAGGCAACGAGTCACTTTCCTCAAACTCAACAGCAAAGTTCATAGAATGGGCCAAGCTATTCAATTCGCCAAGGAAACGGTGCACATCTACACTCCCGGGCACAAGACAAAATACCATCAACACATCTGAACCACCCCGCCCTACCAGGGAGGACTAACCTATTTTTATGCTACCCAAATAATAGCTTTTATAACTTTTTATTCATGTGCAAGTTGATTATTCTACCATATTGTATTAGTATTACCACTTATATTACTACTACTACTACTACTACTACTACCACTAGTATTACACCTCACTAAGCCTATATATACCCTCTGTGTCCATGTATTGTTTGTAACGGCTTGACAAAGCTCCTGGAGAGCGAAGAGTTGTCACAAAATGTCACATTAGTTGCACTTGTGTCCTTTTACTTTACATATTGTCTGTAATTCTACCAGCATTATTACTCTTCTTCAAAGATGGTGGTTCTCTCTCTTCTTCAGAGATGGTGGTTCTCTTCTTCAAAGATGGCGGTTCTCTTCTTCAAAGATGGTGGTTCTCTTCTTCAAAGATGGTGGGTCTCTCCTTTAAAACTAGAGTTGGGAACTTCATGAAGATTATTTAAATTTTCCGCATTATCTTATGAAGTCCTAAGAATATTAAATATTAATATTCTCGGTGATGGTTTCCCAAATGTGCGTCAGGTATTCAGTGAGCCTGTCCGACCGTCCATGTTGTTGGCGTCGTGTCCAATACTGGGTGGAATAGCCATGATCTTCGTGGGAATATCTTGGTCGTTTTTGGAAATATTCATGGTTTTCGTGGGAATATTAATTTTCTTCGTGGGAATAGCCATGATCTTCGTGGGGAATATCTTGGTCGTTGGTGGGAATACTCTTGATATTCCAAGTGGCCTCACACTAAGCTTTAACGTATTCCGCGCCACCACTCCCGGAAATCCATTCCAGTTGGCAGGTGGAATGCTGTTCCAGAAACCTATTCTCACTTTCCAGAATAGCAAGTCAGCACTTTAAAAAAAATTCCAGGACACTTAGGGATCTCTCCTGAATGCAGGACACTTTTGCAATATCTGCTGACTCCAGGACACACAATAATAATAATAATAATAATAATAATAATAATAATAATAATATTATTATTATTATTATTATTATTATTATTATTATTATTATTATTATTATTATTATTATTATTATTATTATTATTATTATTATATTTGAACATGATGCAGTGTTTGTGCTGACATCAATTAAGGTGTGCATGCAGAAAGCCCATTGTTATGCAGAACATTTCGGGCAAACTTAAGCCCATCTTCAAACTAAAATGCAGTCTCTCCTGAATGCAGGACACTTTGGAATCTTTCCTGGATGAAGGACACTTTGGAATCTTTCCTGGATGCAGGACACTTTGGAGTCTTTCCTGGATGCAGGACACTTTGGAATCTTTCCTGGATGCAGGACACTTTGGAATCTTTCCTGGATGCAGGACACTTTGGAATCTTTCCTGGATGCAGGACACTTTGGAATCTTTCCTGGATGCAGGACACTTTGGAATCTTTCCTGGATGCAGGACACTTTGGAGTCTTTCCTGGATGCAAGACACTTTGGAATCTTTCCTGGATGCAAGACACTTTGGAATCTTTCCTGGATGCAGGACACTTTGGAGTCTTTCCTGGATGCAAGACACTTTGGAATCTTTCCTGGATGCAAGACACTTTGGAATCTTTCCTGGATGCAGGATGTAATGGGGGTTCGTAGGAGATATGATAGTTGAAGTTAAACACACTTGTTGGATGGTAACACATATATTGGCAGAGTGTGAAGAGGGAGGCCTAGCCTGCCTGTTGCTGCTTGGTAGGTCTAACGGGAACTGAGGAGGATCCCAGGCGCGAAGGGCTCACAACAGTGTCACGTGACGTCACACAAACTAGTCCCTAGGCCTAGCAAGGGGTCGTGTATGTAAAACATATGGATGGTACTATGATACTCAGATAAGCTATACAACACATGTAGGGGATCCGCAACTATGCTGACAAGGACACTTTGGAATCTTTCCTGGATGCAGGACACTTTGGAATCTTTCCTGGATGCAGGACACTTTGGAATCTTTCCTGGATGCAGGACACTTGAATCTTTCCTGGATGCAGGACACTTTGGAATCTTTGCTGAATGCAGGACACTTTGGAATCTTTCTTGGATGCAGGACACTTTGGAATCTTTCCTGGATGCAGGACACTTTGGAATCTTTCCTGGATGCAGGACACTTTGGAATCTTTCCTGGATGTAGGACACTTTGGAATCTTTCCTAGATGCAGGACACTTTGGAATCTCTCTCGAAGCTGTTGAGACACCTCTGGTTCCAAGGGTTGAGGTGACGTCGTTCTGTTGTAGGTTTGCCGGTACTTCCGGCCCGGGTCTTCTCCAGATGACGACCCGGCGGTGGCCTCCCGGGTGGGGGGTGTCGTTCATCTTCCTATTTCTTCTGTATTCTTTCTTGGGGCCCTCCGGTTGGAGGGTGACTTCTTCTGTCTTGCAGTGACTCCCCAAGTGGGAAGTGTCTTCTCGTTAAGCATCTTCAGCAGCATAGGAGGGCGGAGGCAACAATTACAGGGTTCGTTTTGGAGCCACACCCCAGCTTTAGCAGGCAGCAAAGTGCTGGGGAAACTTGTGTTCACGGTGATTGATCATTGACAGTCGTTCTTAGAGTTGACTGAACTAAAATTTTATCTAAACATTTCACACGTCTCCCACAGCAGCAGTGCTGGCGCAGTGATCTCCGTGTGTGGAAGCAGTGCTGGCGCAGTGATCTGTGTGTGGCAGCAGTGCTGGCGCAGTGATCTCCGTGTGTGGCAGCAGCGCTGGCGCAGTGATCTGTGTGTAGCAGCAGTGCTGGTGCAGTGATCTGTGTGTGGCAGCAGTGCTGGCGCAGTGATCTGTGTGTGGCAACAGTGCTGGCGCAGTGATCTCCGTGTGTGGCAGCAGCGTTGGCGCAGTGATCTGCGTGGCAGCAGCGCTGGCGCAGTGATCTCCTTGTGTGGCAGCAGTGCTGGCGCAGTGATCTCCGTGTGTGGCAGCAGTGCTGACGCAGTGATCTCCATGTGTGGCAGAAGTGTTGGCGCAGTGATCTCCGTGTGTGGCAGCAGTGCTGGCGCAGTGATCTCCGTGTGTGGCAGCAGTGCTGTTGCAGTGATCTGTGTGTGGCAGCAGTGCTGTTGCAGTGATCTGTGTGTGGCAGCAGTGCTGGCGCAGAGATCTGTGTGTGGCAGCAGCGTTGGCGCAGTGATCTGTGTGTGTGGCAGCAGTGCTGGCGCGGTGATCTCTGTGTGGCAGCAGTGCTGGCGCAGTGATCTCCATGTGTGGCAGCAGTGCTGGCGCAGTGATCTGTGTGTGTGGCAGCAGCGCTACCTGGAGGTTACCTGGAGGTTATTCCGGGGATCAACGCCCCCGCGGCCCGGTCCATGACCAGGCCTCCCGATGGATGAGGGCCTGATCAACTAGGCTGTTACTGAACATCAAAATGGTATACAATACCGACAGGTTGTTAGGTAAGACACATATGCAACAGTTAGACAACTTTATTCCGAAACGTTTCGCCTAGACAGTAGGCTTCTTCAGTCGAATACAGAAAGTAGGCAGGAACAGTAGAGATGTGAAGACGATGTAATCAGTCCATCACCCTTAAAGTCGTAGAATTTGAGGTTGTCAGTCCCTCGGCCTGGAGAAGTTCAGTTCCATAGTCAGGAACTATCTGAAGATCAAGCGACAGTGCGGAGACTTAAATACTGTCGGAAGGAGAGGTGCAGGGTAGTAGTAGTAGTAGTAGTAGTAGTAGTAGTAGTAGTAGTGAGAGGCAACTGAGAGGTCATGTCCCTCTCAGATCCAACCCTTCTCACTTGAAAAGCTTGTCCAAGGTACAGAAAACACCTTGGACAAGCTTTTCAAGTGAGAAGGGTTGGATCTGAGAGGGACATGACCTCTCAGTTGCCTCTCACTACTACTACTACTACTACTACTACTACTACTACTACTACCCTGCACCTCTCCTTCCGACAGTATTTAAGTCTCCGCACTGTCGCTTGATCTTCAGATAGTTCCTGACTATGGAACTGAACTTCTCCAGGCCGAGGGACTGACAACCTCAAATTCTACGACTTTAAGGGTGATGGACTGATTACATCGTCTTCACATCTCTACTGTTCCTGCCTACTTTCTGTATTCGACTGAAGAAGCCTACTGTGTAGGCGAAACGTTTCGGAATAAAGTTGTCTAACTGTTGCATATGTGTCTTACCTAGGCTGTTACTGCTGGTGCAGTGATCTGTGTGTGTGGCAGCAGTGCTGGCGCAGTGATCTCCGTGTGTGGCAACAGTGCTGGCGCAGTGATCTGTGTGTGTGGCAGCAGTGCTGGCGCAGTGATCTCCGTGTGTGGCAGCAGCGCTGGCGCAGTGATCTGTGTGTGGCAGCAGCGTTGGCGCAGTGATCTGTCTGTGTGGCAGCATTGCTGGCGCAGTGATCTCCGTGTGTGGCAACAGTGCTGGCGCAGTGATCTGTGTGTGTGGCAGCAGTGCTGGCGCAGTGATCTGTGTGTGGCAGCAGCATTGGCGCAGTGATCTGTCTGTGTGGCAGCATTGCTGGCGCAGTGATCTCCGTGTGTGGCAACAGTGCTGGCGCAGTGATCTGTGTGTGTGGCAGCAGTGCTGGCGCAGTGATCTGTGTGTGGCAGCAGTGCTGGCGCAGTGATCTGTGTGTGGCAGCAGTGCTGGCGCAGTGATATCCGTGTGTGGCCGCTGGCGCAGGTTTTACCTATTCGCCATGACATCTGCTCACACACACACACACACACACACACACACACACACACACACACACACACACACACACACACACACACACACACACACACACACACACACACTCACACACACACACACAGAATCGACGACTTGTATATAATGGTTTCCTCACCTTCTTATCTTAATATGACTTGTGAAGAGTCCAAGTTGGACATAAATCTTGTCAAAAGTTTCCCTCTCTTATGTCCGGGTTATTTGTGAATTGTATATTTTATATAATCAGTGATTTGCAATAATCTGAATGTATATAGAGGTTTTCGTTTTAGCTCTTGTGGTCTGTCGAGCCTTTGGATAATTCCTAAGTGTATCTATTTATCATAGAACTAAAGTCAGGAGAAATCAGAGAGGCCAACAGACGGAATGTTGTAGCCTCAGCCGAGGCTGACTACAGTAACCTACATTCAGAATATTGATTGTTACACAGTTAATTTACGTGACTGGAATGTCAAGGACACAAGCACGGTTCACAGTGATTGTTATGCACGGTGTATTATTTTTGTTGTGTGTGTGTGTGTGTGTGTGTGTGTGTGTGTGTGTGTGTGTGTGTGTGTGTGTGTGTGTGTGTGTGTGTGTGTGTGAGTGTGTGTGAGTGTGTGTGTGTGTGTGTGAGTGTGTGTGAGTGTGTGTGAGTGTGTGTGTGTGTGAGTGTGTGTGTGTGTGTGTGTGTGCGCGTGTGTGTGTGTTTGTGTGTGTGTGTGTGTGTGTGTGTGTGTGTGTGTGTGTGTGTGTGTGTGTGTGTGTGTGTGTGAGTGTGTGTGAGTGTGTGTGTGTGTGTGTGTGTGTGTGTGTGTGTGTGTGTGAGTGAGCGGGTGTGTGTGTATGTGTGTGTGTGTGTGTGTGTGTGTGTGCGCGCGCGTGTGTAATTTCTCTATAATCTGGCATATGATCCTGTCGTTAGACCCTGGTAGTCTCGGGCTACACTCCTGGTAGTCTCGGGCTACACTCCTGGTAGTCTCGGGCTACACTCCTGGTGGTCAACTGCTCGACAAATGGCAATACATATAACATAATCACTGTGCTTTGCGTTTGTCTAGTCTTATAGTTTTTTTACAATCTAAATATATTTGCAGCTTTATAGCTTAGATGCGTTTTAATTTTTTTTTTTTTGGCAGGAAAATGAAATGGAAGTAATTATATCCTAGCGAAATTCCACGATTTTTTGATAACACATCGATTAGTGCCTCCCAGATTGCGTTCATTAGCACCAACTCTCTATTGAAAGGTCATGCATTCAACCGTAGGATCAATATAGTTGTGCAAATGATAGTCGACTGTTGTGGATCGTATACGATGAATGCTATAGAAAATACAATCTATTTTTAAAAGCCACCACCGGATTGATGCCCCGGCCGGGCGGGCAAGCCAGCCAGCCAGCCAGCCAGCCAGCCAGCCAGCCTCCCTGAAAACCTATCCAGTAGCGGATAGCTGGATTTGACCATTTGATTTGACTTGTTATGCCGCCCCGCCGCTCTCAGACCCTTCCTTTGCGGGCCACCCAAGACTTTCTCCTGTTTCCTTAAAGCTGTGTACTCGCCTAGTTGTACTCGGCTAGTTGTACCTGCAGGGGTCGATTCACACCTACTAGCATCGCTTCTTTAGCTATTATTGACCCATTGATTCCTGATCTCCGGGGCTGGTTGTACTTCATCATAAATCTGTGGACTGTAGCCTCCAACACATCTTTAGTTCATTTCACTTGTCACCCCAAGACTGAATAACTACACACACACACACACACACACACACGTGTGTGTCACAAACCTACTGGAGTTCTATGGCAGGGTGACAGCAGTAAGACAAGAGAGAGAGGGATGGGTAGATTACATTTTCTTGGATTGTAAGAAGGCGTTTGACACAGTTCCACACAAGAGATTAGTACAAAAGCTGGAGGACGAGGCATGAATAACAGGGAAGGCACTGCAATGGATCAGGAAATACCTGTCAGGAAGACAACAGTGGGTCATGGTACATGGCGAAGTGTCAGAGTGGGCGCCTGTGACCAGCGGGGTTCCACAGGGGTCAGTCCTAGGACAGGTGCTGTTTCTGGTATTTGTGAATGACATGACGGAAGGAATAGACTCCAAAGTGTCCTTATTTGCAGATGATGTGAAGTTGATGAGAAGAATTCAATCGAACGAAGATCAGGCAGAACTACAAAAGGATCTGGACAGGCTGCAGGCCTGGTCCAACACCTGGCTCCTGGAGTTCAGCCCCATCAAATGCAAAGTCATGAAGAATGGGGAAGGGCAAAGAAGATCGCAGATGGAGTACAGTCTAGTGGGCCAGAGAATACAAACCTTACTCAAGGAAAAGGATCTTGGGGTGAGTATAACACCAGGCACATCTCCTGAAGCGCACATCAACCAAATAAGTGCTGCAGCATATGGGCGCCTAGCAAACCTCAGAACAGCATTCCGACATCTTAATAAGGAATCATTCAGGACCCTGTACACTGTGTACGTTAGGCCCATATTGGAGTATGCAGCACCAGTTTGGAACCCACACCTAGCCAAGCACGTAAGGAAACTAGAGAAAGTGAAAAGGTTTGGAACTAGACTGGTCCCGGAGCTAAGGGGTATGTCCTACGAGGAGAGGTTAAGGGAAATCGACCTGACGACACTGGAGAACAGGAGAGATAGGAGGGATATGATAACGACATACAAAACACTGAGAGGAATCAGCAAGGTGGACAGAGACAAAATGTTCCAGAGATGGGACACAGCAACAAGGGGTCACAGTTGGAAGTTGAAGACTCAGATGAATCACTGGGATGTTAGGAAGTATTTCTTCAGTCACAGAGTTGTCGGGAAGTGGAATAGTCTGGGAAGTGATGTAGTGGAGGCAGGATCCATACATAGCTTTAAGAAGAGGTATGATAAAACTTATGGAGCGGGAAGTGACCTAGTAGCGGCCAGCGAAGAGGCCGGACCAGGAGCTGTGAATCGACCCCTGCAACCACAACTAGGTGAGTACACATACACGCATGAATGTTATGGAACACTAAATTATGTTTAGTTTACTCTCAGTTTTTGGATGTTACGTATACCTGATGATAATATCTGGCTGAATCGACTCCTGACAGACCATTGTTCAGTTTCCTCAGATCTCCAACAACCTGTCCCTGACCTCTCCATTTTGTCTGTTTTGGAGTATGACCCTGACCTACCTCACCTTCCTCTTTTACAGTGTTACCTAGTGTCTTGTATCTTACCTAGAAGTCCATCTGAGTCACCTAAAGGACTAACCTAGTTTGGATCTTCTCTAGCTTCTCTAACCTAGTTTGGAACTTGTCTAACGTAGTCTGGATCTTCTCTAGTTTTGGATATTCTCTAGCTTCTCAAACTTAGTCTAGAGCGTCTGTTCTCTAGTTTTGGATCTTCTCTAGCCTCTATGCTGCCCCCACATACTCCAAGTTAGACATAATGTAAAATCTGCATAATGTTCCTGACAGCAGTTCTTAAGTTTATTTTGCTTATGTCCCTCATACGAGCCTGGCCCATGGCCGGGCTCCGGGAGCTGAAAGATTCTCGAAGTTCATCATCAAAGGCATGTGCACTTACGGTAATGTGCCTGTGACGCTTACTCTTAAATTTGTCTCCTTGTACGCTGTCTGCAGTCTGTATCCTGTATCTCGTCTGTGACTGCTTTCAACAGCTTTTTATACTTTCGCAGTCCGGCCTAAAGTTAGGCTTTTCTGTTGATTGCCTGTTCATCCAGGCTGTTGCTGTCGGCAGCCCACTGGCCCACATATCCATAACAGGTCATTCTCTTCTCTCTATCTCTCTCCCTCTCCCTCCATCCTTCCTTCCCTCCCTCCCTCTCTCAATCTCTCTCCGTCCCTCTCTCTTTCTCTCTTTCCCTATCCCTCTCCCCCTCTCTCTTTCCCTATCCCCCTTTCTCTCTCTCTCTCTCTCTCTCTCTCTCTCTCTCTCTCTCTCTCTCTCTCTCTCTCTCTCTCTTTCTCTGTCTGTCTGTCTCTCTCTCTCTCTTTTTTTTTTACACAGGGTTTGACAAGGTTAAGGATCCCTAGCTTTATTGACAAGTTATTTACAGGTTAAGGATTCTTAACTTTATTGACAAGGTAAGAGCTGTTACCTACATCAGCTCATTTAAAAGCATTTTTATTGTTATGAGACATACAAGTAGGGAACAGGATGAAGTTGGAGCCATCTGTGGGCCAGCATTTTCATTTGATCAACTGACTTTATCTCGTTGACATCATTATGCTGTACGAATGTGTTCCATACTCGAGTCATCCTGGGTATGTATGATCTCAGATGGAGTGATGTTCTGGAGAAGGGTACAGCCAGAGTGAAGTTGCTGCTTTCTGCCCGTCTTATGGCATAAAAGCTTGCTTCACGCTATCTCTGTCTGTCTGTCTGTCTCTCTGTCTCTCTCTCTCTCTCTCTCTCTCTCTGTCTCTCTCTCGCTCTCTCTGTCCCTCTCGCTCTCTCTCGCGCCTTCGCGTGCCGCCAGTCTGTTCTTATCGTTCATATTTTTTCAGCATCCTTGCCGTTTGCGAGTTTGCCTCTGTTATTGCAGAATATTGAACCGTGGAGCGCATTGTTCAAAGTTGAATATATTACAATTTCAATTTGCACACTCTGTATTGATTTTTCTTTTGTTATAACAGCTGGATAAATATTCTGTCGTTCCCAATTTTGTTTTGCCACATTTTTTTGGCCATGTTGATTCAACGGCTGTCTGAAAGTGAATTTTTTTTTTTTGCCTTTCTCCTTTTTTGCCCTTTTTTTTTGTATTGTCACAATAAATGTTTGTTTTATATATATACATTTTTAATGAAATTTTGCGAACATTGGAAACTTCAGAGTTGTTTTCTCGAGGTCACTAGCATCAGCGAGACAACTGCTACAACACTATGCCAGAATTAATACCTAGATTTTGGAAGAAAAGCCAAATCTCCGATGTGGTCTACACGGTCTGTGTGAAGACCGTCCAGAAATCATAAACTAATAAGCGATTAACTAAGATCAGTGGATATAACAGGGAAAAAGGAGATTTTTATGAACAGTACAGAACATAAAAAGTATCAGTAAACAACGCTAAATCAAGCCTTAGCAAAGTAAAAAGTTGTGTACCCCATGGCACGGTCCTGGTGCCTTTACTGTTTCTCGTCCTCATAGCAAGACGTAAAAACACTAGGCACTGCTTTGTAGCTTCGTTTGCGGATGATAAAATAAGCTTATTAGTCGCCTCGGTAGAAGACACTGAAAATTATTAGGCAGAAATCAATAACTTCTTCCAGTAAACAGAAAATATGTTTAATGACGACAGATTTCGATGGCTTAGATGTAGAAAGAATGACTATCTAGAAAGAAGGGCTCGTTATAAAACACGGGAGAACAACCTCATAAAACGAAAAGACATGTAAACGACATTGATAATCAAATAATCTGCCATTTACGTAGAGGACACATTAAGGCAAATGCCAGGAAAGCCAAAAAAAAAAAAATGACATGGTGGATAACGAAAACTTTCAAAACAAGACAAAAATGCCAGTGGTGACACTGTTCAAATCAGTTGTGCTCTGTAGCGTAGAGTATTGTTCAGTGTTGGCGGATCCATTCAAGGCAGGAGAGGTATCAGAGCCAGAAAAGATAGTTTACTGCACACGTAGGGTCAATAATTCATTTAAACTAATGGGAATCCTGGAAGGTTTGAAATTTACTCTCTGGAGCGAAGAAGAGAGAGATATATGATAATATATACGTGGAAGATACTAGAGAGCCTAGTCCCAAATCTACTCACTATCATAACACACTGAAATGATAGATTAGACCCATTGAAAAGTAGGGGCACTACGAGTACGATAAAGAACATTGTATACCTACCTGGAGGGTGTTCCGGGGGCCAGCGCCCCCGCGACCCAGTCCTTGACCTGGTGTACCGATGGATCAGGACACAGTCCAACGTACGAACTACAGCCCGGCTGATCGGGTACTGACTTTAGATATCTGTCCAGCTCCGCCTTGAAAGCAGCCAGGGGTCTATTGGTAATTTCCCTTATGCCTGGTAGTAGGCTGTCGAACAGTCTTGCGCCCCGGACACTTATTGTATTTTTTCTTAGTGCACTAATGGTGCCTTTACTTTTCATTTGGGGTATGTTGCGCCATCTTCCCAATCTTTTGCTTTCGGTTGGAGTGATTTCTGTGTACAGATTTAGGACCAGTCCCTCTAGGATATTCCAAGTGTAGATTGTGATGTATCTCTCTCGCCTGCGCTCCAGTGAGTACAGGTCAAGTGACTCCAAGCGTTCCCAGTAATTAAGGTGTTTGACAGGACTGATATGCGCAATAAAGATTCTGTGTACATTCTCTAGATCTGCGATTTCATCTGTCTTGAATTTAATTGTTAGTGTACAGCAGTATTCCAGTCTAGAGAGAACAACTGATTTAAAATGGATCATCAGTAGTATGGCATCCCTTATTTTGAAGGTTCTCATTATTTATCTCATCATTTTCCTCGCAGTTGTGATAGTGACACTGTTGTGATCCTTCAAGGTGGGATCCTCTGACATTAACACTCCCATGTTCTTCATACTAGCTATTTCCTCCAGTTTTCCTTAACAGAGTGGTTGAAATTTGTCCTTGTTGAACATTATATTGTTTTCCGTTGCCCATTGGAAAACTTGGTTTATATCTGCTTGGAGATTTACCGTGTCCTCACTGGATGACAGTCTCATGCACATTCTAGTGTCGTCTGCAAAGGATGACGCGGTGCGTCATCTGTCTGTCTTTGATATGAGGATGAGGGACAGAATGGGGGCGAATACTGTGCCTTGTGTACGTATTAACATCTGTGGTCCAAGACTATTCAGTCTGCAACCAGCAAATATCAGAAACATTACTGAAACACGTGTAGAAGAAACTTGGCCTCTGCCTCCACAAAATGTCAGATCAACCGAGTTGTGATGGATATGTGAGCCAGCGGGCCGCCAGCAGCAACGGCCTGGTTGAACAAGTAATCAGCAGAAGCCTGGCTCACGGCCAGGCTCAGGGAATAGAACAGCTCTGGAAACAGGTCACAGGTCTGTCATAGGTAGCATTATTGATCAGGTCATCAACTTTGAGGGCTAGTCAGGGAGACGGCCGCTGGGACGGTGGCGTCCTCTCCATCCTTCCGGGAATCGACTTGAGGTACCCAGCAGAGGTTTTGGGATATATAGTACAGGCTATTGTATCAGTTGGTCTCGCTGTCAGTTAGTCTCGATATCAGTTGGTCTCGATATCAGTCGCGTTACTGTCTGGCCTGTGTCGAGCTTACCACCTGCGTAGGGGCTCTTCCACCTTCCTAAAGACTCCGCTACCTTCCTAGGGTGTCCCCTTCACCTTCATTGGGGCCCCACTATGTTCCCAGGGCCCTGGAGCAGCTCAGAGATTGCCAACACTCTCCGCTAAGTAATGCTTCCGGTATTGTCACATTTATTGTCCTTAAGTGAGCTATGAGGCCGCATATCATGTGTGAGCTGGCACCGCTGTTTAGAGGGAGGGAAGGAGGGATGGAGGGCTGCGGTGGAGTGGAGGGAGGGAGGGCTGCGGTGGAGTGGAGGGAGGGAGGGCTGCGGTGGAGTGGAGGGAGGGAGGGCTGCGGTGGAGTGGAGGGAGGGAGGCTGCGTGGAGTCGAGGAAGGGTTATGGATAGGTGGTGGTGTGGTTCTAGGGGGGGGAACTGAAGTTCATGGGGTTGTCGGGGTCGAGAAGGTTGGTTGTGAGGGACGGAGGACAGACGATTTCGGAGTTATCGCCTCCGCGGCCCAGCCCCAGACCAGGCTTCCTAGTTAATGGACTGACTGCGTGCTAGTCGCATTTAGTCCAACGTAGGCACCACAGCCTGGCTGAACAGGAACCGACTTGACGAACTTACCAAGTTCTCACTTGAAGACAACCAGGAATATGTTGATAATTCCCTTATGAATGAAAGAGGGTGTTAAGTCTTGGCCCCCTTACACTTATTGGGTTATCTCTTTGTGTGCTCATCTCACCACTGCTTTTTTATTGGATGTATTGTGCACATTCTGCCAAAATTATTCCCTACTTTCGTTGGGATTAATTTCAGTGTGCAGATTTGGGACTAATTCCTTCAGAATTGTCCAAGTGTAAATTATAATGCATTTTTCTCGCCTACCTGTTGAGGTTATGGGAGCATGACGTTCATTGTTAGGTGGTTATGGGGCTTAAGGTAAGACTATGGGTTGGTCTATGGTGACCTGTGATTAGCGGGTTTTTAGGCAGGGAAAGAGATAATGGGGAGGATGAGGAGAGAGTGGGAATGCTAAGATGGGAGTTGGGAGAAGGGGGTAGGGAACTGAGGGAGGAGAAGGGCAAAAGAGGGGTGAAAGAGGATCAAGAAGAGGAGGAGGAGGAGGTGAAAAGGTTAGTGAGGAGGACGATACCTTGGCATCAATGTATCGTTATTGGATAAGTTATGAGAGCGTGATTTATGTCTTTGTTTTCATTGTTAATACAGCGACCCAGGTCCAGGCTTCAAGATGGCTCCTTTCTCAACCCTTCCTTCTTCTTCTCTCTCTTCTTCCTGGTTTTCCTCGCAATCTCCACCTCCTTTATCCTCAACCCATCCTTTTCTACCCCCTTGTAGTCCTGAATTTCCGTTTTCTCACCTTCCTATAACTCCTTCCCCTGCTCTGTCCTCCTTTTCAGTCCTCTACACCATCTCTTCATAATTTTTTGCAATGTATATTCTGTTTTTGTTGTTATAGTTTTATAGTTTTTTTTATCTGGCTCAAACAAAGTTATGACCAGGCACAGCAGGTAAAGCAGCTGGCCTTTGTCTCTAGCTTTTCCAGAAGTTATGGACTCGATGGGAAAGGAGTGACGAGCAGTTCAAGTATGAGGTTGGTAGTCAGGGAGTTGTTGAGGTCCATATTCCCTAAGAAAAGATCCTCAGTGAATGTTATCACTAAAGAA
This sequence comes from Cherax quadricarinatus, assembly GCF_038502225.1. Taxonomy (NCBI): domain Eukaryota; kingdom Metazoa; phylum Arthropoda; class Malacostraca; order Decapoda; family Parastacidae; genus Cherax; species Cherax quadricarinatus. The sequence goes on along the minus strand of NC_091312.1, from coordinate 1,091,756 downwards.
GGCCTGGTCTGGGATCGAGCCACGAGTGTGTTGACACTCGAAAGACACTCCAGGTAGACATGGTGGAGACGTTCAACTAATGATTGGAGCCACATAGTGGAGAGGTTCAACCTGTGACTGGCGCCACATAGTGGAGAGGTTCAACCAGCGTCTTGTGCCACATAGTGGAGAGGTTCAACCAGCGTCTTGTGCCACATAGTGGAGAGGTTCAACCAGCGTCTTGTGCCACATAGTGGAGAGGTTCAACCAGCGTCTTGTGCCACATAGTGGAGAGGTTCAACTGGAGATGAGCTGCAGACTAACACTTTCTAAAAGTACACAGCAGCAACTGAAAGTTAAACATTCTGTTTACTCTCCTTTCAAGGGAGGTTCCTTGACGTTGGTGAAGGGCTCTTGATCTAAGGAATTGAATCTGTGCTCCAGTACCCTGAATTGAGTCTGAATACCTTCCTTTCCCCGCCCCCCCACAGGCACTGTGTAATCCGTAAAGGTTTAGAGCTCCCCCATGATTATAATAATAATAATATTTACTCTGAGATTATTATCTTGACATTTTAAATTGTCAGTGATTGACACAAGTGGCCGCTGCTCTGGCCATCGTCTGTCTCCTCACTTCGTGAACTGGGAATAAGATTATTACTTAATAAATGAGGAGCACAACAGTAGGACTACTGGCCCGTGCTAGGCAGGTTTCACTTTCCGCCAACCATTTTCCCTCGTGTACCTGTCCAACTTATTTCTAGAGTCACCCGAAGTGCTCGCGTTATTGGAACTACTTCGAAGTTTGTCCCCCTCTGCCTGGAGAGGATTCCGGAGGGCACCGCCCCCCGCGATTCGGTCCCAGACCAGGCCTCCGGTCTGTAATTCTGCTAACAGTCCTGCTATCCTTTCTGAATCTAAATTTATCCTACTTGAATCCTTCCGCAGGGAGGATTATTGTTTGTACTGGTCAAGAGCTAGATGAGTGTAAATAACAGCTGGTCAACACAACCATGTAGCAATTTTGGCCTGACCTTTTGTGGTCCAACATCCCTGACTGTGTCCAGTGATTTAAGAAGACGGGTGTCTTCCTGTCTAACATCTCACCCTCCCCCCTCCCTTATTCTCTCTCTCTCTCTCTCTCTCTCTCTCTCTCTCTCTCTCTCTCTCTCTCTCTCTCTCTCTCTCTCTCTCTCTCTTTCTCTTTCAGCGTATTGCTGGCCTCTGTTGCACTCTTCTCCACAAAACTCTTCCACAATACGTACACAATACTTTTCATACGCCTACATAGTCTCAGCATACACAAACATTCCCACATTTTTAGTGAAATTCTTTTTTTTTTCAAACATTCAGTGCATTTTTTCAAAACTTTTCCGAGTTTACGATCATTATTTCAACACAAGAACACGCAGTCACAGGTGACTTGCTCGATCAGACTATCAATCATGAAACCTGGTTTGGGACCAAGTCACGGGGGCGGTGACTCCCGAAATCATCTTCGGGTAACCTTCAGATAGCGTTTATGAACAGTGTTCACTCATCGTTATTTTTCATTTTTTTTCCAGCCTTCAGTTTAAAAGGTTGCCCTTCTTGTATAATTAATTTGGTCAAAAGTTTCTGAGCATAAATTATAGAGACTTGTCCTTTGTAGAAACTGTATCAAGCTTATTTCTTTTCACACCACTATATTAAATTTGTTTCTAAGATCTTCTCAGGTGTAAAACGAATCTAATTTGAACAACCTGCCATTGTTATTGTGTAATGAACGCTTATCATGGTTTATAAGTGCCGATTCTACAGTATTCCGTTCAAGCCAAGAGGAACAAGGGACAATGACCTTTGCTTCCGACCAATTTGCCGGGTTATTGCAAGCTCTAATGTGGCTGAAAATCGGGTCATTGTCCCTTGTTCCTCTTGGCTTGAACGGAATATTGTAGAATCGGCAATTATAAATGATGATAAGCGTTCATTATACAATAACAGTGGCAGGTTGTTCAAATTAGATTCGTTTTTAGTTGAGGAAATTGTTCATATACAAAAATCACTCTTATACGAATACATTGGACTGTCTTAAGTGTAGTTCCACATCGAGGAAATAGGGCCTGTTTTTTTTTTTCCTGCTTTTTCTGATGGTTAGACTAGCGTTTGCCTCGGAATCCTGTGGGATAGATAAACTATGACTGTCTTTCTTGAAATTACAGATGCCTTCCCTTTAAATGAGTCCTTTTAAATGGACTCTTTTTCTAGAGGTGTGAAAATTCCTAAGACATTTACCAGATCTATCTATACTTGGTATGCAAAGTCATTTATATCACATCCACCGTCTGCCTCAGAAGCTTGTCGGATAAACTTACAGATGTCTCCCTTTAATGGACTGGTTTTCTAGAAGTACAGAAACTCCTAAGATAATTACCAGTGATATCTATATTTGGTGTGTAAGGTTATATCATAGCATAGTCTAACCGAATTTTTGATAATTGCCATGTCACGTTCGTTAGGTTACTATTACAGTATCAATGCTTGTGGACTGACTGTTTTTCTGATGCTATAATATTCAATCTTTCTGGCTATGGGTATTGGTATACCTGGGGGCACTCCCTGCCCTCTCGTGCTGAGTAAGTAAAATTGGTCAATTAGCAAAAACTAATTAAAAATTAAGTCCTTTCTAAAATTTTCTCTTACACGTTTAAAGATATATTTTTTTCATTTATGTTAATGTAAAAATTAATAATTTTGTACCAAAAGAACCTTAGAAAACTTACCTAACCTTATTATAACAAGCGCAATTTAATTTAGCCTATTCCAACTAAATATATTTTAGATAAGTTTATCATAATTTAATAAACAAACACTATGAAATAGTATATTTTTTTTTCGTTAGGTTCAGAATGATTTTTGTGAAATTATTGCACACACAAATTTTTGCTTGCCTTATTCGGCAAGAAGAGCATTACTGTTTAAACCACAATCGCAAGTTTTACCTATTCGGCACGATATTATATATATATATATATATATATATATATATATATATATATATATATATATATATATATATATATATATAAAGATCGCAGTTAGCAGGATTTGAAATTCCTACTGGGGACAGTCAAGATTCCCAGGCAGCGCTCTAGTCCACTCGGCCCCACAAATGCCACATAGACTGGGCAGCCTGGTTCACAAGCCATGTTTCTTTCCCAGCCCGGGCACGTCAGCGGCATTTGTGTGGCTGAGTGGACTAGAGCGCTGCCTGAGAATCTTGGCCGTCCCCAGTAGGAGTTTCGAATCCTGCTGACTGCGATCTTTCTTTGTATATACCTTTCTAAAAAAATTTCTTATACGTTTAAAGATATATTTTTTTTCATTAATGTTAATGTAAAAATTTTGAATTTTGCACCAAAATAATCTTAGAAAACTTACCTAACGTTATTATAACAAGAGCAATTTATTTTAGCCTAACCCAACTAAATATATTTTAGATACGTTTACAATAATTTAATACTAAACACAGTGAAATATATATTTTTCGTTAAGTTCAGAATGATTTTGGCGAAATTATTGCATACATAAATTTTCACTTGTCCTATATGGTAAGATGAACGTTGCTATTTAAGCCAAGATCACAAATTCTGCCTATTCGGCACGACATGTATATATATATATATATATATATATATATATATATATATATATATATATATATATATATATATATATATATATATATATATATATATATATATATATATGTATATATATATATATATATATATATATATATATATATATATATATATATATATATATATATATATATATATATATGTTTTTTCACTAAGGTGTTTGAGGAGATAGATCATGGTAATGAATATGATATTGTGTATATGGACTTCAGTAAGGCTTTCGCTCGAGTTCCACACCAGAGGCTATTGAAGAAACCTAAGGCACACGGAATAGTAGGAGACATTTTTTCCTGGGTAGAGGCATGGTTGATAAGTAGACAGCAGAGAATTTGCATAAATGGGGAGAAATCAGAATGGGGGCACGTCACAAGCGGTGTTCCGCAAGGGTCAGTGACATAGATGAGTGAATAAATAGCGACATAAGCAAATTTGCTGATGACACCAAAATAGGCCGTCCAATTCATTCTAATAAGGACACTAGAGTACTCCAGGATTTGAATAGACTGATGCAGTAGTCGGAGAAGTGGCAGATGCAGTTGTTGAGATGGTTTGGACATGTAGAGAGAATGGAACAAAATAGAATGACTTCGAGAATGTATAAATCTGTAGTGGAAGGAAGGCAGGGTAGGGGTCGGCCTAGGAAAGGTTGGAAGGAGGGAGTAAAGGTTTTGTGTGCTAGGGGCTTGGACTTTTTAGCACTTGACATACTGTTGGAGTGTAAGCAAGGTAGCATTTATGAAGGGATTCACGGAAACCGGCAGGCCGGACTTGAGTCCTGGAGATGGGAAGTACAGTGTCAGCACCCTGAAGGAGGGGTGTTAATGTTACAGTTTTATAACTGTAGTGTAAGCATGCCTCTGGCAAGACAGTGATGGAGTGAATATTGATGTAAGTTTTTATTTTTTGGGCCACTT